>NC_064431.1:825000-1425000 GCF_023375975.1 Astyanax mexicanus | reverse complement strand
TTTTATCATTTGATTCATTTTTGATTTTAAGATTTGTTTAAATGTTTGCATCTCAAAACAAAAGGAAATTGGATTATACAAATAATTTTTGTTACAAGATGCACAAATGGAAAAATGAGAAAATCAGCAAGACCAATTGTTGCTATAATTATAATTGTCTGTTAATCTGATTGATGAGGTAATTTGATATATAGCTCTCTGTCAAATTTCTTACTCATATTTTTAGATTATGCTGTGCACGAGTACTTGAATAATCATATGTGAATAAAATATGATTATAATGGGATTGAGCGCACTAATTCTTTTAAACATAATTTTTGCAAAGGCCTATTTTTCATTACACAAATCCCAGAGGTAGATGTGGCCTGTAACAACACTCGTTCCTCCCCTGTTACCTGTAACAGGTAAAAATGTGGTCCTAATGACTACATTCAGAGCTTATGGCATGTTTACGGCATGTTTAAGTCACACTTGGTCTATCAGCTAAAATAAAACGAAGAAATTTCACTCTATTTTTAGTGCACCAGATTATCAGAAATAACTACAATTGAAATAAAATAGTGATTAAGGGGATGGAGCTTAAAAAGTATTTGAATCTTTAATCTTGAATTATTTAATGGTGTAATTCATGTATTTTGAACTTGGGAAGTGAAGAAATTTGCTGTCAGGGGAAAAAAATACATTTAAAAATTAAAAATACAAAACCTTTGTCCTAAATTGGCATTTCTAAGTTTTGAAACGAATCAGTTTGAATTTATTGATAGATTTTTTTTTTTTTATATATAAATCAGATTTTTTTTTTTAAATTGCTTTTAAGCTCCATGTAAGAGTAAGTATTGGGGGGGTTGGTCAACGTAACGCCTTTAATGTAAATCACTACACTCGACTTCCCATCAACTACACATCCATTACATCGAATCAGAAACATCTGTAAAATTGCCTACTGCATGCAATATGAAAATTAACATTTTTTCCAAATGAGGTACAATAAGGTACTATAATGCTGCTGATTAAAAAAAATAAAAACAATTTAAAAACACGATTCAATCAAGTTTTATCGAGTTTACGGAATCACAAAAAGTTAAATCAGTTCGAAACTGTTCATAAATGGAATGCGGCACCTAATATGTGACTCCACAAAAGCTGTTTCGTTTGCTTAAAACAAAAAATAAAATAATTCAGAATTGGCAAAAAGACAAAGTAATTCAGATTGAATCAGGTGTGAAACGCTACTTTTAGGTGCAGGTACCCAGACAAGGATTAAGCCTAGTCTTGGACAACATATTAGCATTTTGAACTAAGATTTTCCACTGAAAGGAAATTTTTAGTCTAGAACTAATTTTAACTTTCGGAATCAGAAAAAAAAATGTTCACATTGGTGGTGAATGGAACCTGGAATATCAAAAGTCGACTGCCTCTGAAAATGACATAAAAAGGACAATATTAAACAGAATGTATATTTTTTTTGTATAAGTGAAATAACACTGATCATGATTGCACAATTTTGTATGTATGTATGTATGTATGTATATATTAACTAGTTAAGGGTCAATTAAACAATATATAAGCATAAGCTGGTATCTTTTCTATTGAAAGAAGAAGAAAAAAAAAAAAATATATATATATATATATATATATATATATATATATATATAGTGAGGCCTAGTCATGATGTATTCCACCACCACCAATTGAAGAAATGAAAGAGAAAAAGCAGCATCTCACCCTAAAACTCTCTGAATTACTGTTGAACTCTGCCAGTGTTTCCCAGTCTTGGTACATTTTAGTGGGTTTCCTGTTTTAACACTCTGAGGTTAAGCTCAGAGGCTGGAATAATATATTTGAATGTGCATTTTCTATATTTGAATGAAATTTGCTTAACTTTTGATAAACTTGCATTTTTTTTATGGCAAAATTCTATTTCTATTAAATGTTGTTTTTAATGCACATTTTTTTTTGTTGCTCTGAATTTTAGAGTGAATTTTGCGGTTGGAAACTATTACAATTTTAAAATTAATTTTATACAAATTCAGATCTATAAACTCTATTATATCCACCAGATGTCTCACATTTAGTCTGAATTGGTATTTCTGATTCTAGAATAGATTCAAATAGATTGGATTTTAATAATTTTGAAATGTATATATTTTTTGTTTAAACAGCGAATCGCAGCAGCTTACACATTCAAAATAGATAAAGCTTTGGAAAAAAAAATATTTATGAATTACACTATTACGTAGTTTATCAAAAGTCAGGAAAGTTTGTCAAATATAGAAAAATCAGATCAAATACCAGCAGGACCAGAACTGGGAAACACTGAAATTTACAGATTTTTGAGAAGACAGTGGTATTCTTTTAAGTTTGGACCTGTGTGTGTGTGTTTTAAACAGCACTGCACTATAAAAGGACTATTAAAGTGAATCTTTAACGACCACAATGACCAAGTGATCCTCCTCTATTTTGCCCAAAGTTTTAAGAGCAGTCTGAAGGTACTGTTGGGAGAACTCACAGGGGGGGAAGGCGTACAGCATGCCCCCCGTTTCACGTTCCTTGGGTCCTCCGATTGGCAGACTGATCACGCCAGCTGCCTGCTTGTTTCTGAGGTAGGTGACCAGGTTGCGCAGAAGGCGTTTCTGGATTCCAGGTTCCAGAGGAGGCGAGTCCTGGTCCATGGGGCCCTGGACGGCCAGGAGGACGGTGTAGCCGTCGGGGCTGCCCAGCTTGATGCGGCGGGTCACCTCATCCAGCTTGGGCTGGTCCAGTCGGAGTCGCTGGGCTATCTTGAGCTGTGTGATCTTGGCACTGCCCGCTTGGTTGTCTTTCATGAGGGAAAGGAAGAAGCTGGCCCCTCCTTCCAGGATGTGCATGTTGGTGGGGAAGCTGCTGTTTTTCAGCACCAGGGAGCCGTGCCACACTCTGCTGATGGTCTGGGCGTATTCTGAGAGCGTGCTGGGCTTTTTGGGCTCGCTCTTGAACTTTTTCACCTGCTGATCTAAGTCTGCATCACTTTTGCGGTGGTTCCGCTCATGTTCTCCTCCTTTACGATGCTTGTTTGAATCCTCCTGCAACAGCAACTGAGCTCGCTCGTCTCCGGACTGGCGGCTGCTGTCAGGTGTGTGGCTTTGGGGCTCTGAGGTGGAGTCAGGAAGGCGGCCACGTGCCCGGTCTGGACTGTCGTCTGGGGTTGCAGGGGCACCTGCTCTCACCCTGGTGCGCCCCCTGTCCTCATACAGCCTGTCACTTGGACTGATGCTGCGACTTCGGCTCCGACGCTTACGTCGTTCGTCCAAACCTTTGCGATCAGAGTCTCTGTCCTTGGTCCATCGCTCCCTGCTGCGACTGCGGGCTCGTCCCCGCCCAAAAGCTTCTGTGTTAGTTCTGCGTTCCACGCTTTTAGGAGGACTCCATTCACGTTCACGCTCTCGTTCCCTCTCTGCGAAAAGTGGGTGGGAGGGTGAACGAGCACGAGCCCTAAGTTCTCTCTCCAAGCTGCGGTGGCGGCTGTAACCTTCGCTAAGTGGCTCAAAAGGTGGCGGCAAAGGAAGAGGCAGCTGGTACTGCTGCGGGTATGCTCGTACTTCCTCAGCTTTGGCAAAGTCCACTCGTAGCCTGCGGTTTGGGCCACCCAGTGGGAATCCACGCATCTGGGCACATGCTGCTTGGGCTGCATCCAGGCTTTCATAGTGGATGTAGGCAAAATTGTCCCCCTTTACATAGTCAATGGTACGGATGCTCCCAAAGCGATCAAACTCTCTAGCCAAGGCGGCCAGAGACACATTCGGGCCTAAGCCGCCCACCCAAAGGCGTGTGGTGGGATTGGCCTTGCCGTATCCAATTTTCACCTGGTTGCCCCCGAACACTCGTCCCTGCATGGCTACCTTGGCCCTGTGAGCCATGTCCAGGTTCTGGAATTTAATAAAAGCATATGCACACCCTTGCCCACGCGCTGGCCGCTTTATCACCACCTCCTCGATGACGCCGTACTTCTCAAAGCCCTGCCTGAGCTCTGCTTCAGACACGTTGTGATCCAGGTTGCCGATGAACAAGTTCCGAGTCGCTCTCTGATCGTCCTCTGGTTTCAGGTCCTCCTCCACCTGCAGCTGCAACGCCAGTGCCCGGCTCCTCTCCTCCAAAGCGCTGTAGTAGTCCAGGAGGCGCTCCCTCTCCCTGGCGAGCCCAACGACACCCTCAGCATAGTGCCTGGCCCGGGTATCGCGGATGGCACTGCCACCTGGCCCTGGCGAGAGCGAGCGCTGCCTATAGAGGTAGGCAGGGTGTAGCAAGGGAGCGTAGGCCACATCAGGAGGCGTGCAGCTGCGGCGGCGGACGTACACAGGCTCGACCCGAAGTGCCCGGTCCCCCAGCACCAGGCGGGTCCTGGCGTGGCGTGCTTCCCGTGCGCTCTCTACTTGCCTGAAGTTCACATAGGCTACCCGTCCAAGCTCAGGTGTGTGGGAGAGCTTTACACTGACATCTCCGAACTTCTTGAACTTGTGGAAGAGCTCATCCTCTATGTGCTCATCTGACAGGTGGGAGCCTAGGTTGCTGACCAGCAGGGTTTTGTACTCGAGGCCACTGCTGCTGCTGCTACTGCTGCCACCGCCACTGCCACTACTGCTGCCACCACTGCCAGCCCCGCCCCCAGCCACCCGGCCACCGAGCATCTCGGCGCCTGCAGACCCTTTACCTTTCCCACCTGGTCTCAAGCCCGAGCGCGCGGAAAGGGCACCGGCGTCGTGGTGCAGCCGATGGTGCGCGCTGCTCTCTCCTCCGCGCGCCTCACGTTTTCCATAGCAACCGCTCCGAGTGTCCGCGAGCAGCAGCGCGAGCGGCGGCGACGGTAGGAGGGCACCGGGAGGCGCGGCGACCGCGGAGGCGATGATGGCATCCTCTCCTCGTCTGCCCTCGCGCTCGCGGTCTCGCTCCCGTTCGCGCTCTCTCTCGCGCTCCCGGATCCGTTTGGCGGCAGCTCGCGCCGGGCTCGTGTCCCGCTCGGCCTGCCGCTTCATCCTCCTCCCTGCAAACTTTTGGCGGCGGAGGAAAAAAAACCGGGGCGACACCAAACAGCTCCGGTCCACACCGCGCGCTCACGCCGCGCGAGCGATGGGCGTCACGCGCGTTCCGCCGGACGCGGAGAGAGATACGGGGACGGAGCTTCAGCGGGAAAACATCAAACAAACGCGCCGAAAACACCAGCATCACAGAAGCTGCACCCGCGCCGCCATCTTGGACAATGGGAGCGTGCGCGCGCGCCGCCGTTGGTAGGAGGAGCACAGACGCACGTGACTCGGACGTCACTGGGATACGTCCCAAATCGCATCCTCATAGCCTTAATAGTGTGCCTAAGCAGTGGCCTAGATGGCGATTCTCAGGGTTTAACGCATTATGAAGCACATGGTTCATTTGGTAGTTTACATTTATTATTAATTAGGAAACTTGCAAATAGATTAATTTATAACATAAATATTTAAAGCTTGTATTTTCTGAAAAATGTCCCATATCATATGACCTCTTTTGAATTGTGCAAATATTCTATATAAATACATATCTATAAACATGTTTATTCAGACTTTATATAATATATACACTTATTGACTAGTTTTCGACAAATAAAAATGCCATAAATCCATATATATTTTGAAGTTTTTCAATGTTATATGAATCCCTTTTCTTTTTTTAATGTTTTTTTTTTGTTTTGTTTTTATTTATTTATTTATTTTACATTGTACGTTTTTTTTATATTTTTGTAATTATGGTTGTTTGTTACCTAAGTATGGATTGTATGTTGTGCAAAAAAACAAAAAACAAACCAAAGCACGGGGTTAAATTGGTTAGTAGTTTAAATGTATGTATTATTAATGATGAAGTACGCAAACAAATACATGAATAAAATAAAAACATTTAAAGCTTTTGATTCCTGACCAGTATCACGTCAATTTATTTAAGTAAACTTTAAAATATACTAATTTAAATGAAATACAGTTGTGGTCAAAAGTTTACATACACTTGTAAAAAAACATAATGTTATGGCTGTCTTGAGTTTTCAATAAGTTCTACAACTCTTATTTTTCTGTGATAGAGTGATCGGAACACATACATGTTTGTCACAAAAAACAGTCATAAAATTTGGTTCTTTCATAAATTTATTATGGGTCTGCTGAAAATGTCACCAAATCTGCTGGGTCAAAAATATACATACAGCAACATTACTATTTGGTTACATGTCCCTTGGCCATTTTCACGGCAACTAGGCGCTTTTGGTAGCCATCCACAAGCTCCTGGCAAGCTTCAGGTCGAATGTTTGACCACTCTTCTTGACAGAATTGGTGCAGTTCAGCTAAATGTGATGGTTTTCTTGCATGAACCCGTTTCTTTAGCACTGTCCACATGTTCTCAATGGGGTTTAAGTCAGGACTTTGGGAAGGCCATTCTAAAACCTTAATTCTAGCCTGGTTTAGCCATTCCTTTACCACTTTTGATGTGTGTTTTGGGTCATTGTCTTGTTGGAACACCCAACTGCGCCCAAGACCCAACCTTCGGGCTGATGGTTTTAAGTTTTCCTGCAGAATTTGGAGGTAATCCTCCTTCTTCATTATCCCATTTACTTTCTGCAAAGAACCAGTTCCACTGGCAGCAAAACATCCCCAGAGCGTAATACTACCACCACCATGCTTGACAGTAGGCATGGTGTTCCTGGGATTAAAGGCCTCACCTTTTCTCCTCCAAACATATTGCTGGGTGTTGTGGCCAAACAGCTCAATTTTTGTTTCGTCTGACCAGAGAACTTTCCTCCAGAAGGTTTTATCTTTGTCCATGTGATCAGCAGCAAACTTCAGCCGAGTCTTAAGGTGCCTTTTCTGGAGCAAGGGCTTCTTTCTTGCACGGCAGCCTCTCAGTCCATGGCGATGTAAAACACGCTTGACTGTGGAGACTGACACCTGTGTTCCATCAGCTTCCAAATCCTTGCAGACCTGCTTCTTGGTGATTCTTGGTTGACTCTTGACCATCCTGACCAATCTCCTCTCGGCAGCATGTGATAGCTTGCGTTTTCTTCCTGATCGTGGCAGTGACACAACTGTTCCATGCACTTTATACTTGCGTATAATTGTCTGCACAGTTGCTCTTGGGACCTGTAGCTGCTTTGAAATGGCTCCAAGTGACTTCCCTGACTTGTTCAAGTCAATAATTCGCTTTTTCAGATCCACACTGAGTTCCTTTGACTTTCCCATTGTAGCTTTTGTAGCTGAGTCTAATCACTGGGTCAAATGAGCCCTATTTAAATGGGCTCATGAGAAGTCAACAGCTGTAGTCAATCAGAATCACTTACAAGAAGTGAAGAGGCCATGACATGAAGCTAATTTGATTGACACAACTCGCTACATCACCAAAATTGACAAATTTTGTTGCTGTATGTATATTTTTGACCCAGCAGATTTGGTGACATTTTCAGCAGACCCATAATAAATTTATGAAAGAACCAAATTTTATGACTGTTTTTTGTGACAAACATGTATGTGTTCCGATCACTCTATCACAGAAAAATAAGAGTTGTAGAACTTATTGAAAACTCAAGACAGCCATAACATTATGTTTTTTTACAAGTGTATGTAAACTTTTGACCACAACTGTAAATATAGACATCAAAAGTACGCATCCCAAATCGCACACTCGTAGCCTTAATAGTGTGCCTAAGTACAGGGCCTAGATGTCGATTTTCAGGATCTGATGTATTATAGGACATATGGTTAGTTAATATTGTTAATCTTATTAAATATGAAAATTATTGACACACATTTATGAAAAATTTAAAAACAAATATCAGCATTTGGCCATGTCCCCAAAAATGACTTCTGACTTAATTATTTGAGTACACTGTTAAAGTGCCAGTTTTAAAGGTAAATTTATGATATTTGGCATCCCACACTCATAGCCTAAATAGTGAGCCTACGTAGTGGCCTAGATGGTGATTCTTGTCATTTGATTCATTTAGAGGAATATATTAATGTGATGAGAGTTAGGGCTGCACAATATAGTGTTTTAGCATCAGTATTGCAATGTGCACAAGCATAATAGTCACCTTGCAGGAGAGGAAATGTCAAATATTGTCAGATCTGCACAATATTATTAATTATGCTTATGGATTGGCACCATCGTATATTACAGATTATATTATATTACAGATTTCAATTAATGTTGTTTTAATAATTGATTCATTTTTTATTTACTTATTTCAATACTTCATAGCTAAAACCTTTTTAATCTTATTTTACATTTGATTTTCTTTGCCCCTTTTGTAGTTTCAGTGAATTTCTAAATAACTTATTTTTTAGTACTCAATTTTTATATTTTCTTATTCTAGAGAGTGCAATACCAATATTGTGCAGCCCTAATATGTTCTATACTTGTACAATAAAACAAAATGACTTCTAATACACTAAAATAACTATATTCTTTCAATATCTTCCTTTCAAAGGGTATTGTTGGTGATCACCAAAATCCTGGAAGTGGGAACTACAGTGGATAGAGAGCACGTTACACAGGGGATCAGTCTCCAGGCTTCTTTCAGATTAAGGTATGTGTGGAAGTAGTCAGGGCATTTAAACCTTGCAAATATTAAAGCTTAAGCTTGTCATTTTATATAATAACTTCAAGGTTTCTATATAATTATCAATATTTGTTGCATCTCAAACTGTAAAAATCAAAAGCTAATGCTACACTTCTTTAGCCTATTAGTACATATTAAGTTTACACCACTTTAAACCGGTTCAAACACCTTATTTCAGAAAGAATCCAAACATTCAGGATCAAAACCAGAGCAGATAAAAACAGGAGCACACCACTAATATCTGCCGTTACACAAGAAACAAGAATTGGGTTCATTTTCTTTTTTTAATGAAAAAGTATAGTACAACTGTAATAAACATGTTTTACAGTGAAGTCCATTTGAATTGAACCACGTTTAGTAGATGGATCACCTTAATCATCCTCCTCAACTTCGGTCTGTTTTAATATAATAATAAATCAAATCATATAAAATAAAAAAGCCCTGTCCCTTTATCAAAAATAAAGAAACTACAGTGTTTTGTAATATCACCCCAAATCTATACACCATATCTCTGTATAAACATTCACTACACTGGTATGAATGCTGTATCAAAGTTAAGTGCACTAAAAATAAAAGGGAAAATAAAGTTTAAAGTGAGGCTGGATGTAAAGCGAGGCTTCGGCCCAAAGCTGAAACATACACAGGTCTGAACATTTTTATTTCTTTATTTTTTTTACTTTTTAGGCATGGGTCACCAATCCACCTTTTTCTTTAGATCTTTTGGTTTTTCGAGTTTTTAGCATTATCCGGATGGGATTAGTTAATATTCTATGTCTTTTATGGGGGGGTTTTATCCTCTGTGATTTTATTCCCATCCAGAACGATCATGTACGTGTTCTAAGATAAAAAATTACAGGCTGAATTATCTACTGTTTTTCTCTGAACTCCGTGCCCCTCCGGTAATTTTAGTCCCGTCCGGACACACATCTGAGTTTCGTCTCTTCGTGTTTAATGAAATAGCTATTTGTCCACTGTAGGGCACCGTAATTACACTTTGAACGCCCCACGGTTTCCACGCAGAACCGCGTTAAAAACACAACAGCGACAACTCACTGGTCCTCCTGTTTGTTTTTTCAATTGCAGTCCGGATGCAGGAGTTTTATCACTGAATAAAAGTGTGAAATATTTTTACAGACGCCCCCCTGAGAAACTAATCCCGTCCAGATAGAGCTTTTGCTTTAGTTGGATCTTATTGGTGTTTTCCACTGCGTAGTATTTTACCGACTCTACTTTTTGGTAACTGGTTTGTTTCTCAATACCATCATCACTACGCCATCTTCAGAGCAGAGAGACAGCACAGGAAGGTTTATACTACTAAATCAGGTCAATTTAGAGTCTACAATATAGCCTACACAAGTGGCTCATGCTATTGTGAGCATTTATACTTGTGCATTTGTGTTTCTGCCTCATTTTTCTCCCAAATTTTAGCTATGCAGAATATCCCACCCACTCAGCTGCACTCCTGCTATTGCTAACAATGCCCCAACACCAGGAGGGTAAAGGCTAGCACATGCCTCCTCCAATACATGTGATTTGAACTGCTGCTGATGTAGCATTACTGAGTAGCATTAAAGGAAACTCGAGCGATGAAGGGAGGGAGTGCCACCTTCTGTTCCAACCCAAAGAGAGCATGGCCAATTGTGCTCTCGCTCAGACTCTGGCTGCTGATGGCCAGGGATTCAAACCAGTGCATAGATTGTGTGTTTTTTTTTTTTGTGACGCTACCAAAACCAAAGTAGACTATTTGACTTCATTTTATTCTGGCCAATCATGAATCTATCTGCAAGGTTTACAAATCACATCCAAGTTGCACCAAATTTGCTTAATGCAAAAGGCAAAAATATAGTATACGGTAGTAAAGTTGTAGAGTAGTGAAGATACCATGCAGTGGAAAAATGCCAATACATATATATTTTAACAGCATTTAAATCTAATGTAAAAATATATATATATATATAACAATAGAAGAGCAAAACCAGATCTTCTGAAGCATCTACAGCAATAATGCACATTAATTTATTGGACTGTAGTCAAATTTTAATGGTGTTTGTCACTTTTACACTGAAGGCAAAACGGAGCAGTGAAAGATGTGGTGTTTGTTTTGTTTATTTTGGAGAAACTGATATTAAAGAGAGCTTTGGGCTGAAGCTCAGCCTCACTTAAAAAATGATAAACGGTGACAGATGGTGGATGGAGAGATGGAAATAAGAGAAATGGAAAAAAAAGATGGGAAGATGTTTGCACTCCCAGACGAGACGTTCACAACTAGATTAAAGGGTAATATGACAAAAAAACAAAAAAAAAACAAATACAACCAAAAAAGAGAAAAATAAATGGTCAGGTCCCTGTTAGGTGGTCAGTCAGCCGCACAGCTCAATCCGCCCACCCTCTGCGCCTTTAGCCACAGCCTCTATCCCATAATTCCATGGCGAGGAGGGTGTTTACAGGTCTGTCCGTGCTTTGGCGGCGTGAGGAGCGTACTTAGGCATGAGTTCGGTGATCTTCCGGATAAAGTCCGATTTCTCCACACAGCCTTTACACGACTCGCCCCACTCATCCAGAATCTTCTTCAGGTCCTTCACCTTCAGCTTCTTCAGATCCACAGAGCTCAGGTCCACCTGCTTATCTGAGGAACCAATCAGCACACAGACGGGAAATATTCAAATACAGCCACTCATTTACATCTCAAATCAGAGAGAGAGAGAGAGAGAGAGAGAGAGAGAGAGAGAGAGGGAGAAAATGAGAAAGTGAGTGAATGAAAGACTGAGTGAGTGAATGAAAGAGTGAAAGAGAGAGAGGGAAAAAGAGAGAGAGCGACAGAGTGTATGATGGAGAGAGGGAGAATAAATGAGGGAGAGGGAGAGTGAAAAAGGAGAGACAGACAATGGAAGAAAGAGGTAGAGTGAAAAAGTGCATCCACCAATCATTAGTAATGTCTGTACTGTTGTTATATATATATAAGATAATTTCAACAATTATAATAGTAATAATATTTCATTTTACACTATTTAACTTTAAAGTGCTTTTGTAACTATTTTTACTTACTTCCTTTATTAATCACTCAATATTTTAATCTTAATATTAATCTTTCTTTTTAATCTGTTAATTATTATTTCTTTTAGATTAGAGAGGAAAAAAGGGTGATGGATAAATAGTAAAAGTGAAAGTGTGTGTGTATGTGTGTGTGACAGAGAGAGACACAGACAGATATATGAAATATATATGGAGTGTTTTTAACATTTGACAAACAAATCTCTGCCCACACGTCTCTAATGCAAATATGATCCAGCACAGCATTAGTCCTGTAATCAGTCAAAAACCAACATTTGCGCATTATAATGGCTATGAGTTATCACTAGGGTTAAATTTATAGATTCTGACTTTGCTTATTGATTATGGGGTGGGTTTAAAAATGATTTAATACCGGAACTGAGCGTTAAAATTAGCCTGTTTTCCTCCTGTGTGCAAAAATCTTTAACACCCTTTAATCTCATGAGATCAGACAGTTTTGTTAGTTTTTTTTTTTTCTGTGAAAAAGATCTGGTCTGCACATCCCTGAAGTAATAACTAATATTTTTAATAATAGCAGTTATAGTTTTACTTGTACGATTCCAACAATAGTTCTGTGAAAATCTATTTTTATTACTAAACAAAACCTATAATCATGACATAATAATGGAAATATACCTAAATAAATTAATATCAGATTAAATCCAATTGGGACCCTGTGAACCGGATCCGATAAAGTGATTGAAATTTGGGGAGGATTCACACAATATTTAAAGAGTCTGAATCAGGTGGAAAAGATCCGGATCAATGCTGTATCCAGTTTCTCCCACACGTGTGCACAAAGACCTCAGAGGAAATTCTTGTATTTAACTTTACAATATTTAAAGCAGGACAAAATAAATATTTTAATGTATTTTCCCCTCCAATATCAAATATCAAGACTAGAGAGATCAGAACTATCAGACTCACCGTATTTCAGTTCACAGATCTGACTGTCCTTCTTCTTCAGCTTCTCACACACCTTCTCCACCGGCACGTGGTAACTCAGGGGCTTAGATACTTCATTAATGATTTTTGTGGCAGCGTCACTGGTTGCTCCAATATAGTAGCACTGAGAAAACAAGAAAAATCAAAGAAAACTTATTAATGAAGGCAAACATAACAGCTCCAACAGTTCACCAGTTCTAATCATTTTTTTAAGCTCCTTCAACTGAAGGGAAGTCGTTTTAGAGTCGAGGAGGGAAAATATATACCACAAAACCACCATAACCCCCACCCCCAGTCGACAGATGTTTCTACCTACCAACGGTAGATCAAAATTACAATCTGAATTAATTCTATTTAAATATAGGTTTTTTTTTGCCATTTAGTTGCTGGTGTAATTCAGGTCATTGTCCTGCTGCAGAACCCAAGTATGCTTGAGCTTAAGGTCCCAAACTCAGGGCGTTCTCAGACGTTCTCCTTCAGTATTTTCTAGTGTAGAACAGAATTCATGGTTCTATCAATCATTTAAAAACTTCTTTTTGTATTTACTCAGGTTATATTTGTCTGATATTAAAGTTTGTTTGATAATCTGAAAAATTTAAATAGAAAAGGGGAAAAACAAATGAACTAAAAACAATAAAAGGTCACATTTTGGGCAAGGAAATAAATAGTGATTTTTCACTATATCTACTGTTTCACCACTCATTTCATTTTTTTAGAAATAGAAATAAGTCATTATTTTGACACTTCTATTATTAGTGATGTTCCATACTGTATCATAGGCAATAATATCACAAACATTTGATTGTGATAAGTGATATTCTTGAAAGAAGTCATTTTAAAGTAAAGTATTTTGTTATTTACTGTATTTACTACAAATATTCTGCACTTTAATTCTGTGGTAAATTGTTTTTCTGAATAGATAAAAATAGTATTAGTAGTATTAAGTATAAAAATATTATACTTATATAAAATTATATAAATTTTTCTACTTATATTGTTGCAGTAGTATAGTCCTGAAATGCATTAAAACAAATGTAATATTTTGTGATACTGCCAAGAACATCGTTATCACAAAAAAATACCCTGAAATATCGTGAAATAATTTTAGGGCCATATCGCCCTCTTCTAATTATTATATACATTTAAAAAAAAAAAATACACCATTATTTTGAGAATCTAGGGTCATAAACATACTGCTGACAAAAAGAAGGGACTGAAACAGACGCATGAAATAGACAGACAGAAAAAATAAATATCTGAAATTCTTACGAATCGGTTCTCCTTCCCCTTCGCTTCTTTGCAGGTTTTCATTAAAGCTTTTTCGATGTCGTCGCTGGTGAACTTGACATCGTTGTCTTTGAGTGACTGATAGAACTTTCCCAGAAAGCTCACACACACTGTAACACACACAGAGAAATTAACCAGACTTTATATATTTACCTTCTTATTCAATGGTTTAATTGTATTTTTTTCTACATAGTAAATGAATAGTAAAGTGATCAGACTATGAAGGAACACATAAGGAATCATATAGTAACTTAAAAACTGTGTTAAACAAACCATAATACAAAATACTCTGTAAAGAAGCATTTAGATACTCTTATCTGGGGAGCTGTTTGTTAACTTGCAGTTTCTGAGGCTGAAAACTCTGATGAACTGATCCTGTACAACAGAGGAAACTCTCACTGATGAGTGCCATTTTCATCATAATGTTTCTAATGGTCTTTACAACTGCACGCAAGTGCTTGTATACCTGTAACTCTACCTCTTCACTACTTTACTTTAACTGATGCTCTCAAACTTTAACTTTAAGAGACAAGAAATTCAAGTAATTAACTCTTGATGAGTTCAGCACAGCTGTTAACTGAAAGCCTGAATTCCAGGTGACTCTACCTCATAAAACTGACTGAGAAAATCCAGCAGAGATGTGCAAAACTGATCATCTAAACAAGAGGAGCTACTTTGAAGAATCAAATATAAAACATTCTGGTTTAACACTTTTTAATTGATAATTTTTATATGTATATTTTTTTGTCTTTATAGTTTGGATGAGTTTAGTATTATGCATCTACAATCCAGAACATTTTAACCATTTAAATTGTGCTCCACCTTAAATAGAGCATCTGTTACAGTCTGACTCCTACAGACTCCACTTAAGATGGAATGGAAAATGGAACCATAAGCATAGAGGTGCTACTTTAAAAAATCTAAATGTATAAAAATATATTTTGGTTTGTTTAACACCCTTTTTGGTTTACTAAATAATTCCATATGCTTTTCTTCATAGTTTGTATGACTCTAGTATTAATCTACACTACATTTTTACAAACATTTTTAAATTATGAAAAAAATGCTTTTAAGGTGTGTCCAAACTTTTCATCATTTTGGTGACGGTGATGATGATAAAAAGTGAAAAAAAAGTAAACTGGAAGACTAATTTGATTACAATTTACCGCTCCACCTTAAATAGAGCAAATGTTAAGTTAAAGTCTGACTCCTACAGACTTCTCTTAAGGTGGAAAGGAAAATGGAACCACAAAAATCTAAAAAGACATAAAAAAATATATTCTTGACTTGACCTGACATTAATTTAATAATCCCCAAGCAGCAAACATATACACATCTGTACATAAAAAAGACAACTACTAATCACAACTTTCTCAATGGGATTTAAGTCAGGACTTTAAACTATTATATTGTAGCTGAGGCTTTATGTTTAGGGTCATTGTCTTGCTGGAAGGTTAACTTTTTCTAGCTACATTTGCACTATAACAATGATTATTAAAAGAACAAAACAAGCCAGCTGGAAGACAGAATTGACTACAATTTACCATTCCACCTTAAATAGAGCATCTGTTACAGTCTGACTCCTAGAGAACCTTCTTAAGGTGGAATGGAAAACTGAACCACAATCTTAGCTAGTAACCTAACAAGTTAACTATCTAAATAATGGTTTAGATTAGCTGGCTGTAGATAATTAAGGTCTTTAAACCCCTAATTAAACGGTTTATTTCCATTATAAACCTGTAGCTAAGTTAACTAATTATTTTTCCATTAGACTAAACATGCACGTTTAGGAGGCTAGCCTATGCTAAGCTAAGTTAGCAGCAGCTGTTCCCCGGCTTACCCTCGCACTCTCCCTCCTTCAGCCCCTCGCTGCTGCCCGGTACCAGGGCGAGCGCCAGCGCCACGGAGAGCCCGCCGAGGAACATCATCTCCGCCCGGGGGAACCGACCTAACGCGAGTCCTGCAGCGGCTCAGATACCGGTCACCGGCCCCACACTCACTACCGCTCAGCGCCACACTCCGCCTGATCCCGCCCACTCCCGCACGCTATTGGCCACCGTGCCACTCTTCGACATACGATTGGTTGTTCCCGCTTACCTCGCTCCACGCACTCCCTCCTGATTGGGTGTGGTTGGTACAATCCAGGGACAGAGTCCAGTTGGCGCCTTCTGATTGGTGGAGATGATGTGCCGTTTGGCTGTGTGTGATTGGACGGCGGTTTTCGCGCCATATTTGTAGTTCCGAGGGATTTTTAGATGAGTTGGTTGTAATTTTTTTAATTTTAGATGGCTTATATTAATCAATTAATTAATATAATATAATAATATATTATAACAATAACATTGATATTGGCTTATATATTATATGATTGTATTAATTATATTATATTATTATAAAAAAAAAAGATTTTACCTTATTTTAACCCATTTCTGAACATTGATTCCAAATTCAAAATCTGATATTTGCTATACCTTATACTTAATTTATTCTGTATTACTGCACTACCTCCTATCTACGGTTAGGTTACTTTAATACTGTATATGTATAGTTTTGTACTTATATATTCTTGTATATATTCTTGTATATATTCTTTGTCCACTGTAGAAGGCGAGATACTTATCTGAGGTTACATAATTTTAAATGTTTATTTATATCATGTAAGGTATAGCTAATTTTTCAAGCCTCAGTTAACATCAGCTATAGTTTTATATTTCTTACTGTGCTACCCCTATTTATTGTCTGTCTGTCTGTCTGTCTGTCTGTCTGTCTGTCTGTCTGTCTGTCTGTCTGTCTGTCTGTCTGTCTGTCTGTCTGTCTGTCTGTCTGTCTGTCTGTCTGTCTGTCTGTCTGTCTGTCTATCTATCTATCTGGTTAAAACTCTGATGTAACACACAACACTGCAGTAGTGCATCATTTTGTAGTCCTGTAGTAGAATGAATGGGCTTTTTTTTAGAAACTTGCCTCTATCACATTCTGTGGTAAAAATTATATTCAGAACCTTATATATTTATTCTGTGCATATTTTTCTTCTAAACATCACCAGATCCTCTGAATAGCTTGTAATGTCTTGATGCCAGATACTTCAGGACACCTTCACAGATTGTGTGTAGTCAATGCTCA
The DNA here is from genome assembly GCF_023375975.1 of Astyanax mexicanus. NCBI lineage: Eukaryota > Metazoa > Chordata > Actinopteri > Characiformes > Acestrorhamphidae > Astyanax > Astyanax mexicanus. The sequence continues at coordinate 1,407,992 of NC_064431.1, read as the reverse complement.
ATGCTTTAATGGGTCAGAGCTGTTTTGGTGCCACAAATGGAGACCTCAGTATTAGACACTTGGTCATGTATATATTTTAAATATGTACACGTGGTAAAACTGGTTCTTATTATCGCCATGGCAACCTGAAGATAATCATACATAAAAATAAATAAATAAATCAAGTCCGACACAAATCGATAAAACATTATCTTTAATGTTAGGCATTATTATTAATGAATTCCACATCACAGCAGTTATAGGAAAAAATGTGTATTTACATCTAAAGTTCACGTCACATTTTGTCCATGCCAGCACAATATATACAAAGAAATTACTTTGAGAATACTCGTACAAAGGTTTCCTTATCATCTCTTAATGGTAAAACAGAAGTCGTTCTTCTTCAGATTTCAATGCAAAATACACAAAATAACTGTGGTGATTAGGCCGCTGAAAGAGAGTCACTCGTTTCTCGTTTTAGTTTTAAAAACACATTTACATCAGAAAGTACAAGGCAGACAAGTAATTCCCAATCTATACATGATTCGCCCTTCCGAACCGTATAAATACACAGCCTGTGAAGGAAGGATTATATACAGAAAGACAGACGTGGTGACGTAGGAACTGTAATGCTTCCAAAAGTGGTTTAGTGGGTGTCGTTCGTTCTACAGGGGATTTCTTATTTACAGAGACAAATAACTCAACGCAAGCTTGGCTTTGCTTTCACTCGAATCTTTCGACTCAAACTCCTACTTTCAGAAGTACCTACAGTCCGTATTATATTGCCATTGTTGTGTGTAAATATATAAACATTAATTTTTCTCTAACGACACCTTTCTCTAAACTGTGGCCTAAAATACAGGTAGAGGGACTCTTATTAGTTCATTTTTCAACATTTAATCCATTGCATATTATTTATTTCAGAGAAAAATATGAGGTCTAAACCCCTTTTATTTAAACGCTAAAGGCCACCGAAAAGCATTACGGCCTAAAGTGAGTGTGTTAGGGGGTAAAATATGTACATCTACTCCGGTTATCTTCTCTATCTTGTCGTCGCGGTTGAATTCTGAGTAAATATTTGTAATTTTTGATGTTGTAAAACAAAACTAAAAACACGTGAAGATAAAAAGAAATAAAAATAAAACAAAACTCAACACAGGTCACGCAGACATGCACGCTCACAGCTAACATGGGTTTTAAACAAGGTTCTCGATATTTACAGGCAAAAACGTTAGCAAAATGTCAATAAAAAAAAAAATGATAAAAAAATGTTTAAAACAATAAATATGAATACTTTTAGTTGTATTTTAGTTGCACGTTTGATGTTCACATTTTGGCCGACCCAGACCGACATCTCGCCTTAACACTGTTATGTATAATATTAGCTTGATAAGCTAAGCTAATGCACATTTTAGCTCGAAACACCATAAAATCCTGCCTTATTTCTACATTCTGTAGACATTTCAAATGAAATGAAAAATACTTCCAATTCTTGGCCAATCGTTTGGCCTGAAATTAACTAAGCCTTCTCACTGTTCTAATTTAAAACACACAAATAAAATGCAGATATGTCGTACGAATATGATAAAACACAGTTTTTAATGCCACAGCAGGTCGTGAAATAGAAATTGTTCAATTAATTCCCTTTGAATGCAGCACCATCCAAACAGTCCTATCAGAATATTGAGGTCACCTGTATTATTTTTCATTATATTTCAGTATATTATCTCCACTGATTGTATAGAACACTTTATAATTCTATAATAATTACAGACTGTAGTTCTGTATCTAATTCTTTGTATACTTATTATTATTATTATTATTATTATTATTATCCTCCTTTTACCCTGTTCAGTACTCAGGACCCTACAGTGAGTTCTTAAACACTGTGTTTAAGAGATCCACTCTATTTGTCACAGAAACAGGGGGGTGTCTAGCTCTTTTTTAGGGAGCATAAGCACTCCTAAAATGAGTGGTACCTCTTTAAAATAAGGCTCTTTTATAAAAGGTTTATAAGTAGTATATAGTTTATTAATCGTTATAAATTAATCTGTGAATACTTTTAAAACAATTAATAAGCACTTACAACACAAATAGAAAGAGCAACAGTGGAAATATCTAACATATCTCATAGCATAATATAGTAATTTGTCATTTCAATTATAACAATAATTAACAGAAATTATAGAAAAAACAGTGTAAGATAAGAATCTAGTTGTAAATAACTATTTTTATTTGGAATTTGGGAGAAATGTTGTCTGTAGTTTATAGAATAAAACAACAATGTTCATTTTAATCAAACATAAACCTATAAATAGCAAAATCAGAGAAACTGATTCAGAAACTGAAGTGATCTCTTCATTTTTTCCAGAGCTGTAGATATTACATTTTTCAAGATGCTACCCATAGTGCACTGGTGGTTGCCTATTCTTAGCCCAGCAGTGATGCAAAGATGTTAAGGACTCCGGCTAATCATTGCTAATTACTGCAGTGCTGAGAATAATGACCCACCACCCAAATAATAATAATAATAATAATAATAATAATAATAAAGTATGCAGAGAAACATACTACAGAACTACAGTCTGTAATGTTTATTCATTTATTTTTCTGAGTGTTTAATCCATTTTTCCAATTTTATTTTATTTTTTATCTCTGCACCACAATTGGAATTTTAGGAAAAATCTAAAAAATAAAAATGTCCTTTATTTTAACCAATTTCTCCATTTTGCAAGGATTATACCATCAGATTACACAAGATACGAAAACTGACAAATCTGAAAATCGGTGGAGATGAGGTGATCTTAATTCTCTGATATGACTGTATATATTTTATATATATTACAGTACAGATAGTACACCACAGCCTAACTCCTCCTGACATCCTTCAAGTATAACGTGAGATAAATACAGTTTATATATCATCATGTGCATCCTCCATCATATACGTCCGATATCTGCCAGACATCAATAAAAATAATTACTATTCAAATCCAAAATAGATCCTCTAGATAAAGTGACGCGCACCAGATGATTCCATCCAGCCTGTAAAATGCAAAGACAGATCATATGTGTCCCAATACTTTTCGCCATATATAGTGCATGGTCAATATATTATATTGTGGCCACACCTTATTAAAAACAACCAGTATGTCACCTAAAATTGCTTTCCCTCCACAGTAAGTGTAGAGCAGTTTGGAAAAGGATTCAGATTTATCTTTAATGCTCTGTATTGCTTAAATTGCAAGCCTAATACTCTCTAATACTCTCGCACCAGTTAAAGTGGTATATTTTTATCTCTTTTTCCATTTGCCCACAAAAGCGGCCACAGATACAGTCAGACCTAGAATTACTGAAGCCTTCAGAAAAATTGGGGTAAAAACTGTTATTTGCTCACTGTTTTATCATTGCAATAATAGTATTTTTTAATTATTTAAAGATTAGTTTTTATGATGATGTAAGCTGTTTACTGTGATCTTTAGGTTTGTTTCCATGGTGTTGCTCTATGTGGTTGCTAGGTGCCTACCAGATGGAAGCTACCATGTCGCTAGGTGCATCCTATGGTATTTTAAGCAGTTACTATGGTCTTGTTTAGTGGTTGGTAGGTTGTTGCTAGAGGGTTCCTGGGGTATACTATGATATTTTCAATGCACATAAAAGATCCCCAAAAAACATTAGTTTTATTAATTCTAGGTTCTTACCTAATAAACTGTTTGCAAAGCCAGATTTACTCTGGAGCTCTGGGACTCTTCTGAAGATTAGTGGCTGTTACTGTGTGGTTGCTATGCTACTGGTTGCTACTCTGTCACAAGGTGGTTGCTATGGTGTTTTAGGCAGTTACTATGGTCTTGTTTGGTGTTTCTTACAAAATTTAAGCCCTAAATTTGTCTTAGCAAGTTTTCTCCAGCTTTGTCGAGCCAAACATTTAGACACAGATTAAATGGTTCCCCCTACCGACTAGGCTGTTGCTATGTGGTTGCTATGATATTCCAGTTGGTTGCTATGATGTTGCTAGGTGCTTTACTAGATGGATCCTGCAAAGTAACAAGTGACTGCAATGATATGTTAGTAGCATCCATTGGTTAGGCGCTTAGCAGATACTAACTGCCATATCAACTGTCATGCGGTGGTTGCTATGGCATTTTAGGCAGTAGCGCTGTCTTGTTTAGTGGTTACTAAGGTGTTGCTAGGTGGTTGCTGGTTACAAAATGTATGCACAAAATCTGTTTCAGCATATGTTCTCCTGCTTTGTTATGCTTTACATGAAGCAACATAAGGGAGGCTTTGTTAAATATTATTATTGGAGATTAATGCCTATTGCAAACTATTTGTTACATATCGTATTTTTCGCACTATAAGGAGCACTTAAAATCATGTGATTTTCCCCAAAATCGTCAATGTGCCTAATAATCCGCTGTGTCTTATGAATGAATTCAACCAGTCAGGTATTAAGGAGCAGTAAAGTTCTCCAGCACCGAGACTGGTGCAGTATTAGCATTAGCTGCTAACCACGCTAACGCTAGCTCTTTCGCGGTTCAGAGGAGAGTATTTCCGATTGTAGCCTGCTGCTAACCCTGGCTAGCACTGCTGGAACAGCATTAGCATTGTGACACCCCTCTAGTGTGCCTTAAAATCCGGTGTGCCTTATATTCCCAAAAAATACTACTTATTTTAGCCCATTTTTCAAGGAAGGCACCACTAACTCCAGAGCCGACTGCTTATCCATTGTAAAATGTGTGTTTTTTTCACCCAAATTTGGTGCAAATGAATATGTATGGCTATTAAAAATATGCCACAAAAGAAACCTGACCTAATGAAGCAAAAGAAAGCTGCTTTAGATAAAACAAAAACTTGAAATCCAGATTGTGAAGCTTTGGGAACTTTGTGAATACTCATGTGCTTAAAAACCGGGTACCTTGACATGGTAAAAATAAAAAAAATTACACTCAACTCTTACAACACTCACAATAGTGTAAAAAGTGCCAACCCGTCTTCCACAGGCTTTACTCTCTTCTTCTAAAGTCACTGCAGTTCGTCTTCCCAATTCCCACAGTAACCAAGAAAGAACATGCACAGTACAGTACAAAAAATTCAGCTTATGAAATTATATCATACATCGTGTTTCCAGTCTTCGAAAATAATCATCATATTTCATCATATTTATCCATCATCAGGAAGCAATTACACAAATTACACATTTCTCCTTCAGCAGCTAAATAAGTCTTTTAAAAAAAAATCCCCTGCATATACTGTGTATATATTTATATATCAGTGCACGTTATTCAAAGGTCCTCGCTCAACTCTCATTTCATTATTAGCGTCGTCGTATTATTATTATATAAGCGCGTGTTTTATTATTTTTACTGTACAGTTTTATTAGATAAAGTTAGGGAGTTTTACATTTGCTCTATCTAAAAATATATATTCTTCCTTTACGAAAAAAAGAAGAAACGCAAACGTAACGGGAAATAAATCAAATAAGAAAAGGAACCTGCCGGGCCCGAAAGCAGCTGCGCTGCTGTAGAAGACATCAGAGTGAATGGCTTTGATATTACGGCTCTCTGTCTGCGGGGGCGTTATTGGCGTAACTGGATAATAGAGCTCAGAGTGGTCGGCTGATTTGCTTTTGAAGTACGATAATAAAGTGTGTGTAATGAAGCTCTCGCAAAGTACATAAGCCTCTTACTGCCAAGTCAGTGTGCCACCGCTCAGCACAAGTGCTGTGTGTGTGTGTGGCATTCCCTAATTCGGCTCTCCAAACTGGCGAGAAATGACGGTAATAGAAAATCTACTCTACCGGAAATATGAACAGCAGTTCTGACATCTGTAGTGGAGGCTCTCCGCCAAAAAGCCCTATAAATGTTGTGGCAAAATGAATGAGCATTTATAACCGACACAGAGAATTACAGTCTATCAGTCTGCAATTACAGTAAAGAGACACTTCTGAATATAAAACCATCCAAACCAATCATCCAAACCAGTAATCAAGCCCAATGTAACGGTGGGAGTTCGTTTTTGGCGCTTTGGAACTAAAGGCTGAGTTTGTATCACCCTTCGTTTTCATATAATCGTATCATATCAGTAGTTTCTGCACAAACAAACCCATAATTGATACTTATTTATGTCAATAAATGCCCTAAAAACTCTTTAAATGGAATGGAAACTTGAAAACAATTATCACCATTCAATTTTTTAAACAATGGCAACGTGAACATTTTTGTTAGCGTATAAATAAATAAATACTGCAGTTTGTTTTGACGCACAGTTGGTCAGAAAGTCAAAAGAACGTTGAGTCTGATATTTTGTGGAGGCTTGGCTTGGAGTGTCGTGCAACCAGAACTTTGTGGGCAAACTCTCCACAAACAAAGGAACTACGCCCGATAGAACAAACAAACATGGCCGGGGAATGGTAGGGGAGCAAAAACTGTTCTTCTGCTTCTAGTATTTATTTATTTATACTCAAACAAAAATGTTCACGTTGCCATTGTTTCCAATGCTTGGAAACAACACAGTAGAAAGTATGTTAAACATGACTGATTTCAGTTTCAGTTTCAACTATAAGCAATCAATAAGAATCAGATTTGCCAGGTTTGTACACCACAAACCTATAAGTTCGATTGGAATTAATCGTCAATTTTGAAATCATTTGCAAATGAGGTTTGGAATCGATTCCCAAAAAATGAACTGTCCAGACTAATCTGGATCCAGTCAAGATATGTCAAAAAATGGACCAGATTTGAGCTGGCAGTCTAAACACAGCCATCAACGTAGCACCTCCAAATGCAGTAATTATATGGATAAGGCGAGAATACTAGACTGATTAGTAGGTGTTTAATTGGTGACCCCCGATGATGGTGATGGCATCTAAATACCTTTATACAGTATATCCTTAATACTAATTAAACCACCGTTAGTTCCCACCCTGCAATGTGATTGGCTGAGAGGTGTTCTATGAGTGCTGTTATCAGCTGGTAATGCACTGTAACTAACCGAAGCTCTCCACGTATTACTCCGCCACATACAGTACAAGTAACCTAGCAATGGTGCAGCTCTTACAAGCCAAACAGCACAGCTACAAACAGAGCAGCAATGGAACTATTTTAACTGGCAGAGTGTTTATAACCAAACAGATCCTATTTTGTCCTCCTCTTTAACTCAAATCGTCCAATAATTAACGATAATACACCTTAAGTGACTCGTCCACCACATCTCTACTCTCCACTCAAAATTTAAAGATCCCATCAGTGTTTAGACTTGTAGAATCATGGTGAACACTCGTGAAACAAAACTCATAAAACTCATAAGAAGGAAAGGAAAAGTCCTTGTTGAAGGTAATATGACATGAGATTGACTGAGAATTGAAATTTTGAACTCCATATTCACTTGGGCTTCTTTTCACCTTCACTCATCAATCAGACCTGCTGCACATCTAGAAGACCTCCTCACTCCTCACTGATGCCATGCTCCCAGGCCACCTTGGCCTGTTCCTCCTTGTTGGTGAGCAGAGGCTGGGAGATCTTGCGGGGCATGGGTCTTGGAACCACCGGCCTCAGGTCCTCCTCGGGGATGCAGCCTTCCCTCAGGTAGGGTTTTGGAGGAAGTGCGGGGGGCGGCTCGTGGTGGTGGTAATGGGGGTGGGTGATGTGGATGGCGTGGGGGTGGTGGTGGTGGCCGTCCGGCGGAAGCACCGGCGTGACGCCCACCGGAGCGGAGTGGCTGCGGCAGGGGGCCGGCTTCAGATTGTCCAGCACCTCAGGCTCGGAGACGCTGTAGCGCACGGGCAGGTAGGGAGTCTCCGCCTCGTCTGTGTCCGTGGTCCAGGCCTGGCTGCTGGGCATAGAGTCCAAGGTGTCTGCCCGCGCCGGCGGCTCGGAGGAGGACTGGACGAAGTTGCTCTCGCTCAGGGAGGAGACGCCGCTGCTGGCGCTGCCCGACAGGGTGGAGTTACTGCCATCCAGGCCCGACTGTGGACTGGTGGGCGAGGCAGGTATAGGGTGAAGGGGCGACTGGTAGAAAGGAGGAAAAGAAGGAGATGCGTTAATATTGGTGCTCTTAAATTCTGTGATTGTGGTAGCTTGTGGTCATCAAAACTTCTAAAAATGACATTTTAATTAAAAACTTCTAGTTCTTTTGAATATTTATCACATACGTTTTAATTTTAGTCCTAGTTAAGAAAATTTAACAGCAGATCACATTTTTAATATAATATGATATTAAATATATAATATTGTCAAGTATCTTAATCCTGAGATGGAAAAGCTTAATCAAACCACCTTTCTACCCAAAATATGTTTTTAACCCTTTCAGACCTGAATTATGTTCCAGTGAAAAATATAATAATGTAGTTTTCTGTCTGCAGTTCACACAAAAATAGACTCTAAGTCTAAAGAGAAATTAAAATGAAATCCAATGAATGTAAATATTTTTACTTTTTAATGTCAATTGCGTTGGATGCCTGTGTTTAACATTTTCTTTATTTTAGATTTGATATTGACCTTTTTACTTTACAAATCATCCATAAACGGTCACATTAACTTAATAATAAGTGTTCTAAATCACATAAAATTAGTTAAAAAAAATAGCTTTTACTTTGCTTTGTTGGCTTTAGCGCTGCCATGCCCTAATGTCTAAGTTGCTGTTTTTTTTTTTTTACCCCTGATGCAGTGGGCGGGGCTAAGCTACTGTAAATTTTTCATTGGCTTGTTTGAAGTTCTCTCCTGATAGTCTTAAATAGCGTTAATTGTAACAAAACATAAAAAAAAAGGAAACGCGTGCTTTCCTAGTAATAAACGCAGGGCCTGAAAGGGTTAATGAAAAAAATTATAATAAAAAAATTATATATATATATATATATATATATATATATATATATATATATATATATATATATATATATATATATACTACAAAAATAATGAAAATTGGACCAGTTTTAAAGGATTACTCATCAGCATTTGTCTTCTCCAACATTTTCAGTCTCCTGAATCACCTCCTGCTGCTGGTTTTGCCTTTCTGATTGAGCCTGCGGTTGCCAGACCCTCTGCCTGCTCTAATTAAATGCCAGACGGTGGAGATCTGGGCATTAATGGTACGTCTCTCATATATATAACGCTGTCTGCCTGAGCTCTCGTTAAACACGTACGTAGGGCTGCTCCGGCTAATGAGCAGAGAATCGAGCAGGGATCCATATATTAATCTTTATGAGAAAAAAAAAAAACATAGCTTTAGCCATCTAGTCTAGTTAAAGACAGTGAACAGCTGGCATGCATGTATACTGCTGAACATGTTCCAGTCTGGTTGTATTCTACTGTCAGCAATTAGAGGGAGGTGTGCCCCCTTGAGGGGATTCTGATAATAGTGACCATCTCACATTAATTTAAAGGGGTGCTCACACAGTTTGTCATTGCATTGTGTTCAATTCATAATCTGTAGTTGTCTGGGGGCCGGCTCCAGGCCCTGGGAAGTTGATTGGTTTGCTTGCCTTGTTGCAACGGGACTGAACATACAGCACACACACACATACATACAGGCAAATACAGGCCCACAAACTTCAGTACCGTCACAAGAATTACATCCAGTACAGGGGCAGGCTTTAGACGGGACACATAAAGGAGGGAGAGGAATGATGTTCTACAGCACCAGTGATGAGTAACGGGGATCGGGTAAGGGTGGAACACATCTAGGCGGGGTACCTTTCGTAAGGAGCGCGCAGGGAGAGCTGGAGGGAGGTCGCTGATCTGGTGGTGGAAAGCATCAAAGTGCATCGAGAAGTGTCCTAAAGGGGAAGACACAGCCGGACAGAAGATGGGTTGGAGATACGTACGCACGCACACACACACACACACACACACACACTCTGTATACAGGGGTGGGCAATAGGTCACGAAACACTTTCAAAGTACAGCTCTGTAAAAAAAAAAAATATAAGAAAGCACTTAAAAATGATGAGTTTCTTTGATTTTACCAAATTAAAAACCTCTGGAATATAATCAAGAGGAAGATGGATGATCAAAAACCATCAAACCACCAAACTGAACTGCTTGAATTTTTGCACCAGGAGTAAAGCAGCATAAAGTTATCCAAAAGCAGTGTGTAAGACTGGTGGAGGAGAAGAACATGATGCCAAAGATGCATGAAAAAAAAACTGTGATTAAAAACCATCAGGGTTATTCCACCAAATACTGATTTCTGCATTATTTTAGGTCTTTCAGCCATTGTTCATTGTCTGCAAATAATAAATGCTCTAAATTATGATATTTTTATTTGGAATTTGGGAGAAATGTTGTCTGTAGTTCATAGAATAAAACAACATTTTACTCAAACATAAACCTAAAAACAGCCAAATCAGAGAAACTGATTCAGAAACTGAAGTGCTCTCTTTATTTTTTTTCCAGAGCTGAATATTACAGGTGTTCTCAGTATTTCCAGTATTTAAAACATCTACCTACACTGGCTTGCAAATGTATTCATACCCCTTTTTCACATTTTGTTGTGATTGTGTTTCATCATATTGTCCACCCTTTTACATACACACACTAACTGCGGTCTACAGAGGACTGTTCCTAAATCTCTTCCTGTAGCATTCAGAACAGGTTTGAAGGGAAATGAGGGTCTCATATGGGGTAAAGGGTCTGCAAAACCACAAAAGGGACAACCCAAATGTTCCAGAAAGCCCAACCCTTCTTCTGATTAATCTACTTGGATTGGTCCAGATGGGTCCCTAAAGTGTCTCACAGCTGTCTAGAGTTTATCAGGTCCTACCAATGAGCCAGTAATCCAGTCGTTGGATTACAATCATGCTCCCCATCCATAATCGCCATGGCTTGGTAGAAGGTCATGACCATCTTGGATAAAGTTTAAGTGTTTAGAGGGGGCTGACGTGTTTTGCATTTCCATAACGCGATTGGCAGAGAGAGAAAGGAAGGTGCGCAATATGTGGAACTGGCCAATAGGGGCTAATGCAGCTTTTAGGTGTATTTGTAACAAGGGTTAAACTCTTGTGAGCAGATGCAGAACTTGTTGAAATGTTCTCTTACCAGGAGGAAGACTGCGGGGGGGAACTGGGGGGGCCATCACACTTCCCACGTGGGCGGAGAGGAAGGGAAAGGCGTCTCTGGTGCCACTGTCCAGACTCCAGCTGCTGGGAGCGGTCAGAACTGCCCGAGTAAAAAAGGAAGTACTACCCATCACTGAGGGATCACTACTGATGACTAGACACATGCATAATGAACGAAGCTCTGGACTCAAACTTCTCATTGTCAAACATCTACTAAATGGTCTATTATTTCTAGGCTATTTAATATTAAACTGAACTGAATACACTGAAGAGAATCTACCTTTCTCCGCCACAGAGAGATTAGGGTCACTGCAAGGCTTGCATGGACCAATCACCTGATGGAATAAGGCCCTCTGGACGTTGGTTGGCTGAAGAGAGAACAAAGACTCATTGGTTAGAAACATTCTTCTACTTAAGAAGACAAATTTATAAAAAGGTAAGGCTCATCGACAAAAAACTTATCTTAATTATCTTTATTTCTTGATTTCTATCTAACAAAGGAATAAGTATTAAAAACACTTTCAGTAGATAAAATTACTGATAAAATACACTTTATTTAATGTTTTCTCACTAGGCTCAAAATACAAAATATTATAAAATAAATACTACATTTTAGTGAATTATACTTGATATAAAGACATCATTTCCTGCAGTGCAAAACTGAGAAATCTAACAGAAATAAACAGTAAACCAACTTCTGAAAATATACTTCCACACAGACCCGTTGCAACAAGGCCAGCAAACCAATCAATTGCCGTCATTATGTGACGGTCAATGCAGAAGAGTACTACAACACTTATCAGAAACCTGCTCAATGGAGCTTCTCCCACTAATTATAGACAGTAGCCAGAAAGGTTTTTCATTCCTGCAGCCGGCGAAAGATGACCCTTTAGCAAATTATCATTAAGCCAGAAAAGAAATTAAACAGAGAGAAGGAGCGGTAAGTGGTGAGGTGTGTTGTTTTTTGCTTTGGGGTCCCTAAATACCTTAAAATGTCCCTGTTTCAACTTGTAGAGCGTCCCCTACTCACCTGTCCATTTTCAGTCACGTTCGGGTACATGGCACTGCTGGGTCGGTCTCGATGGGGTGGCAGCAGCATCAGCATCTCACGGTTGTGCCTGTATTTATCAGGCAGTGATGGAGAGCCGACTGGGACAGAAAGACAAAGAGAATTTAGCCTACAGCCATTAGCACATTAACCAACAGAGACGTTTTATAATTTTTATTACTTTGTTTTAAATTTTCTGCCATTTTTCTCCCAATTTTAGCTAGGCAGATTGTCCCTCTCTCAGGGCTCCGACAGCTCAAACCAGCAATCTTAAACTCTTAGCGACCTTAGCTTTGGCTCACCTCGGATGCTGTTGGGGCCTGAGTTGATCATCTGAGATGGAGCCGAGTGTGTGGAGCTCAGACTGGACGTTGAGGGACTGGGCTACAGATAGAACAGACAGAAAAAGAGAGATATTTAAAAATGTCTGCCCTTTCTGCTCTGTAAGAGATTTCTGTAAATACACAGTCAGTACCTTCATCTGAGTTTTCATTTACTTAAGAAGACGTTAGTGGTTAGCCACTAATGCTAATGCTGCTGCACCCAGACTTACTGGAAATCTTGGAATCCAAGCTTATTGATAAGTGTATTAAATGTGAACTGGCACAGCACTGGTCAGCAAGGTGTTTGGACTGACCTGCATGCGGTAGAGGTCCTCGGGATGCTCCAGCAGCATTCCATCAGTGAGGATGAGGAGGTTCCCGGTCTCGCTGGAGGTGTGAGAGGAGAGGGAAGAAGAAGAGTGGCGGATGGAGCTCAACAGACTCAGCGGGCTGGAGAGAGAGAGAGAGAGAGAGAGAGAGAGAGAGAGAGAGAGAGAGAGAGAGATGTGGAGGAGGAGATAGAGGAGGAGCAGATGGAGCAGAAGAGTGGTATGGTGGAGATATGAGTGCATATTTTTGTGTATCGAAGGATTTAAAAAAAGCAAAATCATAAAAAAAGAGTAGTAAAGAAGGAGTTGGAAGGAGTTTTGAAAGTACAACCAAAGAAAACGAGGGAGACGGACAGTCCAAAGAGGACAAAAAAAAAAAAAAAAAGTTGGATGAAAGAAGATCGCACAAAAGCAGAGCAGCAGTGAAAGACATCGCGACGTTAAAAGGATGAGTAAAGAACAGGACGGAGTGTTAAAAATGGATGAGAAGAAGAGGTGAAGATGAAAGTGATGGAGACGTGAGGCAGAGAGAAAAGGACAGGGACACAGTGAGAGACGGCGGGACAGTGAGAGTGTTCAGGCCATGGGGAACAGTGGACACGAGCGGCGTCTCTCTCCAAAAACCCACATTACTAAACACTTACTATACTGTACTCTGTACTTCTACTCGATCTAGGGCTGGATTATATGAATAACTTTACAGTTTTCTGATAAAACAGTACATTTATATCCATTAATTCTCCATAAAAGGAAGGGAAATAAGTTGGATTCAATATTTTATTAATACACTGACTGAACTATATAAATATGAATGCATATCATCTGTTGTCATGCTTATTTTTATAACTGTTTATAACTGTTAACAACAGTTAACGAAAACAATCAGAACTAACATTAAATTTTAATTCTAAATATTTATTTATTTATTGTTAGATTATTTAAGTATTTAAACAGCGTTTTCAATAAGATGTCCCGTAGTAAACAGATTGGGGTGGCTACAAACAGTGAACGCTGCACATGGAGCAGCAGCAGAGACAGTGCTTGGTCTCAGAGTTTAGGAATTACATTTGCATTTAAACAAATTAGAATATCATTGAATATCAAGTTAATTATTTCAGTAATTCAGTTCAAAATATGAAACTCGTACTATATAAATGTATTGCACACACAGTTTTATTTCTTGTTGTTTATTTATTTTATCGTTGAGGATTATGGCTTACAGCGAATGAAAATTAAAAAATGGGACCGTGCGTTTAGTTTGACTATAGTTCTCATATTCAAATAATGAGTTTATAGCATCCATATGTTACGTGAGCTTGACATTTGTGTGTGTGTGTTGTACTTACCTGTGTCTGTGCAGGAGTTTGATGCTCTCTGGGCTCATAGGACTGTGGGAGGTCAGGATGCTTCGTTGGCTGCTGGTGGAATTCAGCTTATCCAGTCCAGGCAGGCCCTGCAGGGCCACATAGAAACACTGCCCTGAATACCCACACTGTCTTCTCTGCTACCCCTTTTTTATATTTACATTGTGTTTAAAACCCACAACAGAACCATCGTAGAGACAGTAGACCACATGTACAAAGGCCAACTTAAAATAATATAGCATAAGATACACTATATATTAAAATGCATGTGGATACTCATTCTAATGAATGCATTCATTAGTAAACAGTTTAAAACAGTGTTTGTTCATAACTGTATTAATACATAAATCTGGATAATACATCAGGTTAAACTGCACCTGAACAGCTGTTTAGCTAAAATTAAAAGGATCTCGATGCGGTTGTTTTGGGCCGAACCAGAGTGCGATTACTGTTTTCACACCTGCTCAAACAAACCACACTTAGGCTACAACGAACCAATGAAATAGTGCTGGTGTGAAAACGCCCTTAATGTAAGTTGGACAGTAATGATGGGACAGAAGCAGAGTTGAGCTCTCACATGGCACAGGCTGCTCCTCATCATCTGGAACTGATCTATCAGCTTCTTGTGCAGGGGACGCATTTCAGGATGCACCAGCTTCTCGTGGACGGCCAGTCCCACACCGAGGATGTGAACCTGAGAGAAGAGCCAAGACATTACAGATCTATAATAATACTGTAATACTGACCAATTCCCAACAGCTGGGGAGATAAATGAGTTCTGATTTTACCTGGTCCTGCATGAGGTCCTTCAGCTGAGTGATCTTCTCTGTGTCCTCTGGATGGGTACCAATGTACTCTTTGTCAAAGAATGCCTGGACAGATAGTAGAGACACACACAAATGATCATACAGGAATATAAACATTTTATCTGGACTAGATTTGGATATTTTTCGGTCTGATCCTGCAGTTGACTGTAACAAAGTAGATCACGCCCTCTGAGCTACACTGCTGTGTAAAGTTATCCACATCATATTATCCACATTTTTTTTTAATCACTTTAGAAAGTTCTTGCCTAATTCTAGACATTTCCAGGCAGATTCAACCCAGACATGCCATATCATGGGACAACTCTGTCCTCGTGATGCTGTCTGTTCACTAGTGGACTTATTTAGGGGTTTCAGAGTAAAAGGGGACTGAATATTCTTGCACATCACACTTTTCAGATTTTTATTTGATTAAAATTTGGAAAACCATGCCTGATTTTTATTTTACTTCACAATGATGTGCTACTTTTTGTTGGTCTATCATTATAAATCTCATTATAATACATATACGTAATTTACAGACTATAACACTGAACGTCTATTTTCTGGTCTATTTTCATACATAAGGTGCACCGGTTTATAAAGCGCACTTTAAGCGACGGTAGTAAGGAACAGAAAAAGGATGTTGCCACGTTTCCCTTCAACAAAACTTTAATTCAAACCATTGCTGGATGTTAATCTACACAGATTTTTCTACTGAAAAATATTTGTGTGAGTAAATCACTTCCATTTATTTACAGTAAGATCTCCAATATTTTCAACAACGCAGTTAGCAGCAGCGCTCAGCGCTAGTAAATGCTGCCCTATAGCACTACACCGAGGAACCCTGAGTGTTCTGGTAGGATGCTATCAGCTAGCACTTTTTCCAACTTAGCTTGTTTCAACAGACTATAATCCAATATACTGAACGGCAAAAGAGCTAGCACTGTGGTTAGCGGCAAATGCTAATACTGAGCAAAATGGTGTGAATCTGCTGGGAGGAGGAAGTGAAGCTCTGACCTCCTGATACCGGGCGATGCCCCCGTTGACGGCGGCGTCGATGACCCCGTTGAGGCACATGCTGAGGAGGTTGATGTTGCCGTGCAGCTGCTTGTGCTGATACTGACTGATTAAAGTCCGCAGCTCCTGGTTCTTGTTCTCCACCACTGAGATAGCGTTCTCCAGCGGACTGACTTCAACCTGGAAATGAGAACAACGAGACCCTGAGAATAAAATCTACTGTACTTAACTGTACCGATCAGAGACCGACTGCTCCTTCACAAGAGCAGAACCATCAGATATTAAACTATGTGCCATAACATTAAACAAGGAGCAATAAATATTGTTTTTAGACTTCTAATATAATAATATTATATATAAAAAGTGAAATTATTATTATTATTATTATTATTATTATTATATCTTTTTCCCCTCTATTATTTGTGTGTACTGTAATAATGCTGCTGGAATTTTAATTTCCCTAAGGGAAATCTGTCTCTCTCTCTCTCTCTCTTGTCTGTCTATCTATTTTTCTTGTCTGTCTGTCTCTCATCTGTCTATATTTCTCTTGCCAGTCTGTTTTTTTCTGTCTATTCATCTCTCTTGTCTGGATCTATTTTTCTTGTCTGTCTGTCCGTCTCTCTCGTCTATCTATCCCTCATCTGTCTATCTCTCTCTATATCCCTCTTGTCTGTCTCTCTCTCTTGTTTGTCTGTCTATCTATCTTTCTCTCTTGTCTATCTATCTGTCTACCTTTCAAGTCTGTCCGCCTCGTCTGTGTAGCTGTCTATCTATCTATCTATTTGTCTGTCTGTCTAAAGATTTGTCTGAAAATCTGAAATAAACAGGTTTGTTACTTTTATCTACTAAAGTTTTATTATTTTACTATTTAAAGATAAACAGTTTAACAATCTTGGGCCCTTTAAAAAGTTGCGTAAAAAATATACAGTACTTTATTTAGGATTTTTTGATATGTTGCATTATCATTGTGTAAAATTATAACAAAACCTTACTTTTCCTTACATAACATTTTTGCCATCTCTCACTATTGGTGTCTTTAAATGTAAGACGCTGTATTTTACTGTTATTACAATTAAGTATATGAACATTTACATTAATTAAATAGTGTTTTAAAGAAAACACAATAATGACGATATATTTTTAACTCCCAGATAAAATTCACTTTAAACAGAAGCTTATTTCCCTCAAAAATGTTTTTAAAATATATGATGCAAGAGAGGTGAAACACTGACCAGCTCCCTCTTCTCCACCTCAAACCAGCGAGAGATCCCAGGCAGGGGGTGCGTGAGGGTGAGGGTGGTCCGCTCAATCCAGAGACTCTGGAAAAAAAACACAAAAGACCCAGTTTTAGTGTTTTTATCCTCATTTAGCCCCAAAAATCATCTCAATAAAAGTTTCTGAACTGCAGACCTTAAACTCGTTCTCCTTGTCTTTGGAGCCCTTGTGGAAGGGCCGGTCGTAGCGGAAGCGCCGCACGTTGTTGACCCGGTAAAAGCTTTTAATACGGTCTGGAACCCGGTCCATCTGAAGCACGTCCACGTTCTCTGGAACTGCAGCTACTGCATAGATCTGGAGGTCTGCAGGAGTGGCCTCACATTAAGGAAAAAGCTGTGCACCGTGCGTCTTTGCTATCGTAACGGCGGGAAAAGTACACCTTGCGCAGCTCGAAACGCAAAGCAAAAGTCATGTGTAATTCCCTTTAAGAGTCACCAAAGTCAGAGTGAACTTTGGTGGATTGCCATTTTAACAGCGCAGAGCTTCTGTGCTTCTCAGCAGAGAAAACTGACCTGCTCGATCACGCTGCGAAGATTTATTGTGTATTCTGTTTGTTATATTGTGCATGTGCGTAGCTAAGATGGTTATGGACGTCTGACTGTAGACTGTTGTCAGGGTTTTAATCAGTCAGTGGTGCACCTATTTTCTGCTGCCTAGATAAACAAGCAATAAACCAAATATTTACCTGAACACACCTCATTTCCAGACCACCAGTGGTCTTTGGCCATATGCAGTGTCCTGCGGCCATAATCCTGTTGGCTGTGTCCCTGATCAAATCCAGACATTTTTCAGGTTTTCAACTGATTTCATTCACGCTGCAATTTTGCCCCCTTCCCTTAATAGCAAACATCGTCCTAAATTTCCTAACAATACAATTTCTAAACACAATAGACTGACAGAGAACACACTACAAACATTATATTTGCCAATATTTGCATTATAACCAGCACATATGATTATAAAAAAAGAATAACCAGAATCGCTACACAGCAGGTGCTGAAGATGGTAAGGGACCGTCTCTAAAGTACGGACCCTGATTAAAAGCGTAAAATATTCACAGTGAATTCATCACTAAGAAATGAGGTGAAAAAATCAACAAATTTATATTTTAGCCCTATATATTTTATATACTACAATTTGTATTGATTTCATTGTTTTTTTTAAGTAATAATCTGATATTGTGAATTTTATGTTTTTAATCCACGTCCATACTTCACAGAACCAGGGGATACACTGTATAAAAAAATAGAAATATAGAAATAAATCTGGATAAACTGCATTATTTCATTATTCCATCACACTTATTAACATTCAAGCAAAGCTTTTTTATCTTCTTGATCTTACCACACAAATCCTCACCCAAATCCCATATTTTATATTCCACATAATCTTCAGTACAGAAGGATACACTGAGCATCGCACTGCAAAATGGCTTCATCCGGTTGATTGGGATGCTGCATGGCGATAGCTTGCGGGAATTCTCCCAGCATTCTCTGCTGGAAAGCTTCAAGCCTCTCATAGTCGTGCCCCCGGCAAACAAACTCCTTATTCTAAGTGAAAAAGAGGAAAAAAAGCATTTATTATCCACTCCACATTAAACAGAGACTGCTGTCAGCTTTTTCTACGCCCTGAAAAGACTTAGCCTTCCCTTCCTGCATTAAAATTGGATTTCGACTCGACTCTTCCTGCCTGTTAACTTAACCTTCAGCATCGGGGGAGAAATAACACACAGCTCGCTCTGCCTCATCAGTCATGCTTATAAATATTAACAGAGGGAAAAAAAACGATTACATGAACTTACCCTGAGGAAAAAAGGGAATTTTCGACCGTAAAAGCCCACCCTGAAGAACTCGGGCTCCAGTCTCTGCTGCTCCATGATGTTGTCGTAGTACGCTGCTTCCATTTTCTAGAAAGATACATTACAATATCTCAGCTTTACCTACCTGAACCTTAACATGAATTTACCGTAAACTATGTTAAACTACGTTAACTTTTTTTAACTATTTTCTTAAATTACAATTATTTTTTAAAAATCTTTTTAATTTGACTTATCTTTTTTTGTTTTAATCATGTCTGAATCATGTTTTATCCATGCTTTATTCTTATTCTATTAATGTAATATAATACAGGAAATTGACAAATCCTGCACCTAACAGCTGGGGTTATGCATAGGGCTCAGCCAGGATCTACTACTCACTCAACTAACAACAATAGCAAAACCACTACCATCTGATACTGGCTCGACAAGAATCCAGAAGCATAGCGAACTATGTTCATGGTCCGTGCCTCAACTGCCAAGTACTCAGACGTCTACAAAAACTCATGAGACAAATTATTACAAGAGCAGGACCACACCAATCCCCTTCATCCAAACTCTAACACAAACTTCAGTGCAAGCTCTTCTCAGGGGTCATCAGGCAGGCACCTTCCTTCGTCAGTGTTTCGCTGAACTATTATTTTATTTCCATTTTTATTGTTAAATTTTTTTGTAATTTGCCTTCTCTTTGTATTTTCTAATTTATAAATTACCATTGTGTATGAAAGGTGCTATATAAATAAACTTGCCTTGCCTTTAACATGACATAATAATAATTCATAATAGGCCATACCATATATGTATGTCTGGCTTTGTTTAAGAACATAATACAAAGTATTATGTAGTATTATCTTTACTACATCTCTGCTTTTTGTAACAAACCAAACAGTGTGAAAAATCAAGTAAAAATCATTGTTATTAATGTAGGTGTATTAAACGCCTTCCTCAATATAAATAAATGCACTGGTTGTACAAATGGTTGTAGCGTCCGGCTGCTATGCCAGGAGGCAGGCTATGTGATGTCTATGTAAATATAGGTCTAGGTCATGATCAGTACAGTGATGGCATTGCTCAGAGCTGAAGTTAGCATTATGGGATGTAAACAGCAGTTTAAATAAGCTTTTTGTGCACTTTTTAAGTTATTAATGCCTTGTTTTACATGTCAGGGCTCTCCGGATTCTACAAAATGAGGTGTGAAGCTACTCTGAGCCTTAATAATATTGAACAGTAAGTAAGCGGACATAAACTCAATAATTTTTGCTGATCTGGATATAGCCATTGTTGTTACTAAGCAAGAAAAGCTCATTAACTTGAATTATACAATATGTTTACTCTTTACTCGCCGTATAAATTAATTCACAATCCATTCAGATATACTCACCCGTATCCAGCTCAGGCTTTGGTAGTCATATAAGGATTCATACTGGAAGGCCAACTCTCGACACAAAGGAATACCATACTCCCAGCACTGGTGAAAGAGAATAATAATACAAGATGTGTGTGTTTTTATCACTGTATTAATTAGTTTATTATTTAATTCTGTTTCCCAAATTCAGTGTCCCAGTATAATATAGTAATCGGCCCGAGCTGCAGGTTCCAACACCCCAGTTACCAAGTATAATATAGTAACTGACCCAAGCTGCAGGTCACAACACCCCGATTTCTAAGTATAATATAGTAATCGGCTCGAGCTGCTGGTACAACTCCCCTGTTTCCGAGTATAATATTAGCATTAGCCCGAGCTGCATATTTCAACATCCCGGTTTCTGAGTATAATATGGTGATAGACCCAAACTGCAGGTCACAAACCCTGGTTTCCTAGTATAATATAGTAATTGACCCAAGATGCGGGTCCCAACACCTCGCTCTCCAAGTATAACATGGTATTCAGCCCGAGCTGCAGTTCGCAACACCTCAGTTCCTGAGTATAATATGGTAACCGGCCCAAGCTGCAGGTTCCAGGACCCCGGTTTCTGAATATAATATAGTAACCTGCCCAATCTGCAGGTTTCAACATCCTGGTTTCCGAGTATAATATGGTAATTGACCCAAGCTGCAGGTCCTGCCACCTCAGTCTCCAAAAATATGGGAACCGGCCCAAGCTGCAAGTTCCAGGACCCCGGTTTCTGAATATAATATAGTAATCTGCCCAATCTGCAGGTTTCTACACCCCGGTTTCTGAGTATAATATAGTAATTGACCCGAACTGCAGGTTCCAACATCTCACTCTCCAGATATGACATGGGAACTGGCTTGAGCCACAGGTTCCAACACCCCGGTTTTTAAGTATAATATGGAAACTGACCCGAAATGCAAGTCCCAACACCCCATTCAGACCAATTCCACATGGCTAATGCTAAATGTTAGCATTTTAGCAAAATGATTCTTCATGTTATCCGGGTTGTGTCCTACCTTGCCCTTGTTGAAGTAGTGGATGACCTTGCGGCAGAGCCCCTCTTTGCGGTGCCACTCGCTCTGGGCAGGGTAGTGGAGGAATTCCCGGAGGGGTCTTTCCTCCCACTGAAGCAGCTCCCAGTAGAGGAGGAGCGTGAAGGCAGCCTCTGTGGAACAGCAGGACCATTCAAGCAGTCAAGCAGGAAACTCCACAGGAAGTGCTGCTCTTTTGAGAGCTGTATAAGCTTTTAAATTCTGACATAAACCAAATATGATGTAAAATATTCACTTCAATCAAGCCAGGCCTTGTATATATAGACCTGATGATGCTATGGCTAAATAAAGCTAACAGCTAATTACTGCACCATTATACAATATTTTTGTAAAGCGGAGCTCCTGTTTTAGGTTTTATAGGGTCTCTGATTGCTTTTCTTACCTGTGTAGTTCTCTGCCTGCAGGTGCATATCACACAGCTTGTGAATGTAGCGGATGTACATCTCCTCCTTATTGATCTCAGACTTGTAGAAGTTCTAGAAAGGTAAAAGAATAAGAAAAGAGCTTAAGATAAAAGCTGTAATGCTGTTAAAGCGGCAGTCTGGAAGTTTTGAGGATTTGGGGATTTGGAGACCCCTCTGGTGAGAATGTGTAATTGCACAGAGCATGTGGAAGTTTTTATTTTGAATACAGGTAAATGTAAATTAATTTTTTGAGTATACTGTTTGTTTCATTTTGCTTATATACAGTGTTAAATACTGTCAAAATGTAAGGAGCAATCACACACAACAAACCTACCAGACCACTCTGAATTAGAATTAATATATGAGACATATTTTAGAATATTTAGTCCCATCCCAAACCAGAAATATTACAACTTTTAATGAAAATACAAACATTTTAGGAAATGCTGCTTTAATTAGTTAACATTTAAAAGTTAGCACGGCTCAATAAACCACTAGTTTTTGTTTTATTTCACTTGCATGAACCATTAGTTAAAAGCAGTCCTTAGAAATAAATTATCAAACTTACAAGCAAGTTGACAGTGCAGCCAATCTTCTTGTTTTCCGTCTCATCTCCTTTCATACAGTCCCTGTCCACAAAAAGCAGATAAAACAATCTAAAATTAGGACAGTTTAGGGTAAAACTGAGCATTTTTGGTAAAAAATTGAATACCTTTAACTCAAAAAGTCATGTAAAGCGTTTAGTACTAAAATAAAAACGCCCACCTGTAGTCCAGAAGTCGCTCCATCAGCCGAGTGACGGAGGTGACAAAAGAGATGCCCGTCTCCCTCCACGTCTCCTGCTCAATCTTCTCCAGGAGACTAAACCAAACACAGAAAACACACCGTCAGTCTACCTCAAACACTCCTCTACACATCCAGAATACACCATAATCCACAGAAGCAGAAACAAAGAGCATGCTGGGAGATGTTAGCGGTCAGAAAGCTGAAATGGTTATCTTACCTTGGGTACGGCCCAAAGAGCTGGGTACTATCGTCCAGCGGTACAAAGCAAAGACAGTGGGGTTAGTGTACAGCTGAGATTAATGTTAATAAAAGAGATTTTTAATCATATTACAAGAGAAGGGAGCTCTGTCTGCTCGGAGTCATTAGATTTTGAGTATCTGCCGATACCAAGTACCAATCCGGTACTTTTTTGATGCAGTTAAAAAAAAAAAAAAAAAAAAGAACACATCCGAGTTGTCCCTGAAGGTTTTTAAAATATATATCTATTTTTATTATTGTTGAAACAACCTGCCTAAATCAATAAAATCAAATATGAGACATAAATACCTCACCACAATTCTCAGAGGACACAGAAGCAACTCAGTTATATATATATATATATATATAAATAAAATATTGCATCTGCACAGTATAATATATTTTTCTCCTGGATTAAACACACAGACTGCATTATCAATATTACGGCTTGTTGGATCATTAACTTCTAATAAAAACTGGTTAAATTAATGTTTTTGTATTGCAATTTATTACTGAACATAATATCACAATTTCAGATTTCCTTCCAATATAGTCCAGCCCTAAACGATAGGTACATCCTATATTTAGGATCAAAAACATGTTCTTGTGTGTGTGTGTGTGTGTGTGCGTGCGCGTGTGTGTGTAAACTCACAGCAAACCAAAGAGTTCTCTGTAGTTCTCGTCTCCTTTGCCCTCAGACACTAAACTGTCCAGCTTATCTATGAGTTCAGCCTCCACCTGAAAACATGAGAATGAAAGTTCACAATGTAATGCAGCCATAAGTAGACATTACAATTGTCCCATTATTTCTTTTCACACATAAATTACAAAAAAAAAAAAAAAAAATACAATGTATTATATATTTATGTACATATACATTCTGGTAGGTGATACTGTTTGGCCAAAACTTTGACACTTTAGATTGAGAAACAGTTTCTTTCCTAGGTCTATCACCATACTAAACACAAACACACACTGAACTTTTGTGCACATATCTGCATATTTATACGCACAATTAGGTGCAACTTATTAGTGATTACTGTTTGTAGGGTCCTAGATTTATTGTTGAATGTTGTATTATACCAATTTGAGTGGCTCCCTAAATTTTATTGTGGGCAAAGTTTACAATGACAAAGTCAATCCTAATTCTAGTACACTGTTTTAAAATAATATAATATAATATAATATAATATAATATAATATAATATAAAGCTACTGTGCAAAACTACAGAAGCAACTGTCTCACCTGCTTAAAGTTGCCATTTTTGCGCTGTTCCCAGTCCATCATGTCATGAAAGATGGGGATCATGATGTTTCGGACCTCACCCTGAGGAACCAGCGTCACCCCCAGGAAGGGTCCGATCATCCCTGGGATGAAGTGGATCTTATTCTCCCCTAATGAGTGAAACATAAATATCCAGACAATCAAAATGAAATAAAAATGTTTAAGTAACCTAAATACATACAATTTAAATTAAAAAAAAATCTGACTTATTAATGTTAAGGCCATTTTTTTCATTAATGAATTGACAGGCCTATATATAGAAGTGTCAAGTAACTAAGTACAAATACTTTGCAGGTTATCTATACTTTACTGGAGTAATTATTTAACATTTTCACACAGAATAATCTGAAATTTCTAAGTCTTATATTTTAAAAGCAGCCTTGTTACTCCTGTTTCATTTCAGCTGGTTTTCATTCCGGCTTCTCATCCTTCAATAAAACCCCTATCCAGATAAATCTCTCCATCCAGATAGAGTGAATCTGATTGTGATTGGATGTAGAGAAGTATAAACATGTACCATTCCGACTCCCTATTGGTTTATACTGTGATCCATCACACCTGCACACGCCCCTATAGGACTCCATAAGCTTTAGTTCTAAATGGCTTTAATGGTATTTTTTCTCCTAACATTACTTTTACGTTTATACTTTAAGTAGTACTTTTACTCTTTTACTTAAAGAGTAAAAAGCTTGAGTTGATTCTTCAACATCTTATTTTTAAACACTAGTGTCTACACTTCTAACTCTCACCTGTAGAGGTCAGTGTTGCTTCACTAAAGAAAAGCTTCAGCCATGTGATCTGATGATGATAAAGAAGATGAGCAAAATAATACAGAGGATCTTACCGAGGTTCTGCCACATGCTGAAGAGCTCGTACGCCATCATGACTCTCATGTCGCCGTATCTGCAAAATAAAACAAAAAATATATACAGTTATATTCATTAAATTAAGAACTGGACTGGATGTTGGCAGTAAGATGAGGATATTGGTGGAACTGGATATATAAAGTATTAGAAAGCTTTTC
Organism: Astyanax mexicanus; assembly: GCF_023375975.1. Lineage (NCBI taxonomy): Eukaryota > Metazoa > Chordata > Actinopteri > Characiformes > Acestrorhamphidae > Astyanax > Astyanax mexicanus. The sequence goes on along the minus strand of NC_064431.1, from coordinate 1,382,795 downwards.
CTATAGAGTAGAGAAAGTTGCTTAATAAAAGCAGGATAAACTATATTTAATACCCTTGATTTTTTTTAGACAAAACAATCAATAATCAGGTGTCCCAATACTTTTTCTATAAGTACAGACTGTAGTCCTTCTGTTGCTGCACAGTTTACAGTGTTTGTAGGTAAACTATTCAGTCCAGCAGTTGTTTAAAAAAAAAAAACTCCAGCAGCAAAAAAGTGCCTTTTTTCAAAGGAAATGTAGGATGTTTGCGCAGCTAAAATGGTGGTTGCTATGGTGTTGCCGAATGGTTGCTAAGCTGTTGCTATGGTGATTACTATTGTGTCTGTGGTGGTCTGTAATGGGTTTTCTACATTATCAGTGATGTAGGGTTGCTAGGTGGATGCTAAAGTGTTGCTATTGTATCCGTAGTGTTTGCTATGGCATTGATAAGTAGTTGCTAATGGTTTGCTATGGTGCTGATATGGTATCCGTGGTGGTTTCCATGATGTTGCTAAGGCATTGCTAGGCAACTACTAAGGTGTGCTATGGTATCATTGCTATGACGTAGCTAAGTGATAGCTATAGAGTTGCTATGGTATCTGTGGTGGTTTCCATGATGTTGCTAAGGCGTTGCTAGGCAATTGCTAAGCAGATACAGGACTACAGTCTGTGATTATATAAAATTACACAACTGCAATGTGTCTTATATGAACAGTGGTGCTGAAACCATGAAGTATGGTACGCATGCTGTAGAAACATGGAGGTGATCATAATGTTATGGCTGATTACTGTATAATATGTACATATTTGTACACACATTTATCCAATAAAGTGTTTTAAGGAGTAAAGAAAGCCGACTGCATAAAACAAATCAGCCATAAAAAGGAAAAAAAAAAGATTAAAAAAAACAGTACGGTTTGTTTTGTTGTTTGTGAGCAAGACTAATCCAGGTTTCCGCGTGTCAGGATTAATGTGTGTATGTTTGGATTCTGGAAGGCTTAAGAGGCTTTTTACAACAAGAAACACACTCACACACACAATAAAGTTACTTCAAGAACGAATAATTAATTATGCATGTTACAAGCGAGCTCATAAAAAAACAAACGCACTCAGGGCAGACGCAGTTAAACTACAGACTGCTGTTATATAATCAGACAGCAGACGAGTCCATTTACCACCAAACAACACGCCAGATTTACTGTAATAAACCTCAACACACTGCATCAGTGGTTTCCAAACTGTGGTACAGGTACTACTGGTGGTACTGGAAGCATTTCAACCTGGTACACTAAATACCTCAGAAATAAACTGTAATGCATGTATTCAAATATTAAAGACGTATAAATGTATAACGTTTCCTGTATCTGTAAATTTTTTATCCAACATTACATTAGTGAGTGTTTAGTTTTTACACTTCAGTCCTTCTCTCTCAGAACTACAGTTTTATCACTATTAACATTATAAAATTTCATTGGTCCTACAGTAAAACCCTGTGGAACGCCACAAGATCTGCTCTATTAACCAACAGTTCACCAACAGTTCACTACAGATTCTGCACTACAGTTAATACTGTAGATATATCTCTTTAAATCCTGATTCTGAGATTTTTAATAGGATAAAATACTGTATTAATGCCTCTCAGTTCTGGGGTCTTGGGTTCAAGTCCCAATATGGGTGAAGTTTCCATGTTCTCCATGTGTCTGCCTTTTTTGAGTCCAAAAGCATAGACATCAGGTAAATTGGATATTCTAAATTGCCCAGAAAAAAAAAAAAAAAAAAAAAAAAAACTCAATGCCCACACTAAAAACTGATTGGCTGACTCACAGACTCTTTGTAGAGAACAGGCCAATCAGAATCCTCTCTGTTTTGCATGCAATTCATCAATATACACACGAAGGGAGCTCCTTTTTCTCCTTTTTAGATTCCAGGAGATTGTATTTGACTTGTGGGCGTCAGGGAACAGTTATTGATATGCAGTAAACTCCAGCATCTTCCAGGAAACTTGGGAAGTCTGTAGATGTTCTTTGTTAGTGCATCTAATAATACAAATGTGCCTTATAGTCCGTAAAATACGGTACACTGTGTGCCATTGGCTGACACGTCTCACCAGTGTGTGTAAAAACGTAATTGTAAGTGTCCTTATATACTGTACACATATTATAGTAGTTGCACCACATCCTCACATAAAAGCATCCCGACTGCCATCAGCGATTACAGCCGAATCCCGTCGCCCTGAAACGGAAAATCTGTGCTGCTATTTATAGCATGGGGCTTATTGAGCTGTGCAGGAAGGTGGCAAATATGGAGTGACATTTCACAGAGCCAAGGGGCCACTCGAGTCATGGAGTAAAAGTTTGGAGAGGACGAGGAGGAAGAGGGGGAGCTTAGCTCTAATGCAGAGAGTTCAGTATGTTCCCACTGAGGTATCAGCAGAACACAGTCTCAGAACAACACACAGATGGAAGGGGTTGGGGAAAATGCATCTCGATTCGGATGTAGAAGATTCTTATCGATTAAAAAATGAAAAAATAAATCTATTCATACCTGCCAACATGTAGCTACACATTTTGCGCATTTGTCCTACTATGCTTGTACGATTTCCATGTTCTAAATTACGCATATCGATTGATCTCGCATTTCCCTCATGTTATCCTAAGTTTGTCTGTATGAGAGTGTTTGCGGCTGCTCAATCTGTTTATCAATGCTGATTTATGTCTGGTTAGCAATGATGCTAATCCAGAAGCTACTTATAGAGGCATTCACTACTTCCCTTCACGCTTCATTTTCCTCCAAATTTCCTCTCATTCTCTTGTGCTCTCTCTTTCTCCCTCTCTCACACATACACACACAGCTTATTGCCATAGGTTTCCTCTTTGTAAGGTAGGTTAGAGTATAAAATAACTATGCTTCTTCTAGTAAATCAAAATAGTGTTAAAAAAAAGCCTATTAAATATCAGAAATTCATTTTGGCTCATTACACATGCTTCATTTTTAAAAGTACTAAATACCTCGACAGACAGATAGATCCCTTTGGGAGGGTTCCCTCGTGGAAATTAAGATTCCAGTATACAAGGAATACACACAAGGAACAGTAAGGTGCCTAATGATTCCAACAACAGAAACAGCTGAACGTTGTTTAAATGCCCTTTTAATGCCTAAAATATGTTTAAATGTGAAATGTTTGAATATTTGGGGTGTAAATATGTAATCTGTTGTGCATTAAAGTCACAAATCAACGATTAGTCCACTCATCGTCGCAGCCGTTCCTTTCAGCCAAAGCTACTACATAATTTAAATGGATTTAAACATTAAAATATAAAATATAGTGAATTGTATGTTTAACCTTTTCTCGTGTACATTATATAACACACCCACGCTCACTCTTACTAACTGTGACTTATGAATCTTTTTTTAGCAGTCGTTTGGTTGGCAAACCACCACACCACAGAACAGCCCGTAACACATGAATATTTTATCATCCCTGAAAGAGAATAAGGACTGGAGTCTTACTTGTCGAGAATCTTCTTCCTCTTGGCCGGGGTTATGCTCTCCAGCTGTAGACTGGGCTGGTTGATGTACAGAACCGCCAGACTGAAGTAAGAGTTCCAAACCTAGCACAGAAAAAGAGCCAAACATATAATTAACACCTGTCGAAATATTAAAAAGACAGGCATAAAATAGGTTTCAAAATCCCATAATGCTATGGTGTTTACGCCCGCCAAGCTTCTAAGTGTTTCTTTAGACGTTTTCTGTGTTACTAACTCATTTTTGTGCTTTTTGACTTGCCCTCTTTAACCGTTCAAAGTTGCCAACCTACAATAGTATTTAGACTACTCTTTTTTTTTTTTTTTGCCTTGCCCTCTGCCTGTTTGGAATTACTGTGTAGGACCCTTTTACCTGCTCACTCTGGTATGTTGTTTGTTTTTGATACTGACCCTGCCTGTCTCTGACTACACCTGTAGGTCTTTCCCCGGTGTAAATAAAGTGTTTGATTGGTACATTTGCCTCTCCTTGGTTTGGCCCACTTGATTTAAAATACATCTCAATAAAATACATTTAAGTTGTAATGTGACATAATATGAAAATTTTAAGGGGTATCAATACTTTTGAAAGCCACTGTAAACTTGTTTATGGGAGTGTGTGTAAATAAACATTTTATTTTTATTATCTATATATTTTTAATCCTTTTTATACTGTAAATTCTCTGCTGCATTGCAAATGAGGGGTGACCCCCAATGTAATCCAGAGTGAAAATAAAGGTTAATTGATTAATTGATTGATTGATCAACGTCATTCACCTTAAAATCAAAGTCAGCATCAGTGAAGTTCTTGTGCAGAGCTGGGGAGAGATACTGGACCGTGGTCACGATGATGCTGGAGAGAAAATCAAGCAGGAGAAAAAAATGGGTTAAATAATTAAGTACTCAGGTGCTACGCTTAGCATCTAGCATGTAGCATGCTAGGTCACGACTGCTGCTCAATAATGAGTAGTATATTCTCTAGTATAGTCTCTAGCTCGTTCCACTTTAAAAATATATCTCTATATTTTTTTTATTTTAAGAATTACACACCCAAGACCTGCTGAATTAGAAGGGAAATATGGAGACACCATTGTTCCTTACTAGTGTCGCTTATAATCAGGTGTGCCTTATAGTTAGTGAAGCACAGTATATCAGGACCAGGAAGCGTCTCATAATAACTATGAGACAGTTGCTGCTTTTGTTAGAAGTGTCCGATCCAGTGTCCGGTCCTGATTTCACAGTTAACCTGTTAGCATAGCACTGCTAACCTGCTACCAGCCTGACCTTCGTTTTCCCCCCTTGTTTGCACAGAATAAACACACACACTGAGATGAAAAATCTAACGCTAATTATTATTATACTGGAAATGTTTTGAGGAAACTCAGTCCAGCTCATCTGTAATCCATGCATGTCTCGTCATCACAGATCATACACATTTCAGAGGAGATGTTCCAGTCACTGTCCTCCACAGACACATCAAAAAAATCTTCACTTCTGGAAAAGCTACAGGACACAAAGCCTCACACCAAGAGAGAAAATCCTGTTTAATGCCATGATGTAAACTCCCAGTGGGGGCAGGCAAGCTCTGAATGCCATTAGGCAGCGAAAAACGAGAGAAAGAAAGAATGCGGAGAGGAGAGGACGGAGAAAACAGGGAGGGGGGGGGATGCTGCGTCTCACTTGCTGGTCAGGAGCCGCATCACGTTCCAGTCCCGTGGGAAGATGCTGAGCTTCATCAGGTTACGAAACACACAGAAGATCTTCAGCAGGAACTCCTATAAAAACACGGGGAAAAGAAAAGAGTGAGAGGAAGAAAATCAGTACAAATAACATAAAAATACTGAAAATGATGATTTTCCCAATGGAGCAGCATTAGCATTATCCGCTAACCCTGCTAAGTGCTAGTTATCTCTTTCGCCGTCCAGAGGTGTGTATATCAGACTGTAGGCTGTGCAATTACAGTGTTAAAGCTAATATCGCCCTTGTTACCAAGGTAACTTGGAGTTCCTCAGTGTAGTGCTATCAAGCAGTTAGCCGCTAATGCTAATGCTCCAGCCTTAGTGCAGGAGAAATTTGGGTATCTAAGCTTATAAATAAACAGTTTTTAGGAGAGAAATCTGTTCAAATAGATTAACACCCAGCGCTCATTTGATTATTATTATTTTTTTTAAGAATTACAGTTTTGTTTACTTAGCTTAGCTTCACTTAACTTGGAAAACGTGACGACACCCTTGTTCCTTACTAGTGTCGCATAATGCACCTTATATTACATAATCCTAAGGACGCTGAATCTTGCGTTCAGACGTTCTGATGCTCTAATCATACACAGTTCTCAGGAAGTTAATCAGACGTAAAATGTGAGATAATACATAATAATCTGCACCTTTAGCTCCTCTTTGCTCTGGAAGTTGTCCAGCAGATGTTGGAAGTGGATGTCGGTCATCTGTCGCAGGAGAGACAGGAGGCAGGACACATATTCGCCCTGCAAACGACCCAATCAGAAAGAAGGCAAATCGCTGTGAGCCAATCAGTGAGCTCCGCTGGCCATCATGAGGCCAAATAAACACACAGAAACATAAAAGGAAGGCTAGAGGTCATATAAGGTCATGTAAGGCATGGTGGGAACATGTACACTGATTAAAATACATGCAGAAATGTGAGAATGAAAGTTAATTAATGGTATTTTCTATAATTAAAATTGTGTAAAATTCATGCAGTGTCTTATTATATTATTTATAAGACTAAAGAACAATACTCTTCTAAACTTAAACTTCAGAACAACAAACATGATTACAGAAAGTGTGAGAAACAGACCCAGACCCAAATCGTGACCCAGGCAGTGAATAAGGAACACAGTGTAGTGCAGATACTGAGGCCGGAAGAAAGCCTTAAAGATGGCTGTGAAAACGTGTGAGACAAAGAGAAAAGTATAAAATAAAAAATATAATAAAGTGAGAAATGAAAGAAAAAGAAAAGTGGTGAAAGACGATCTGTGAGAGAGACTTTGGGTCTGTTTAAATCTGGCGTAAACCTGTGATTTGTATCTGGATTAGAGCTGTCAATACAATGTTAACACAAAATGTGCTTGTGTGTATACAATATACGTAACAATATACGATAGATTAAATCTCATAACTAACTCTCAATACCGCCCTCCCTCTTTCTTTCTGTCTATCTCACACACAGACACACACAAAAGGTTAAATCTGTCTCTTTTTTCGTTTTTAGCGAATTTTGTCTTTTCTGGTGGAAATTTGAGGACATAAAACGCATTTTCACTTGTATTAAATGTGGACAAGATCCATTTTTGCTGCTTCTGAATGTGGTCTGAGGGATTTGATGGTAATCAAGGGTTCATACACTTTTTTTTTATACTCTTATATATATTTTCTATCCATCCATCACATTTCTGATTTTGTATATTATATTGAAAATTTTCATGACCGTTAAAACATTTTAAAACATCAGTGCACACGTGGACAATAAAACCAAAAATCAACTAAAACTATAACTAAAATTGATTATAGTAGGCATAAAATTAATCTAATAAATGTTGACACACAATATTTTATGATAAAATGTGTATAATAAAGTGTAGAGCTTAAAATTACTGAATTAACTCAAAATAGATTTTGTAGATTTGTAGAGCAAATCTTTCATGACTTTTGCAAAACTATCTGGGTATTTTTTTTTCCAAACCTTTTTTTGGAAATTGCTATTTTTAAGAGTTTTTTCAGGTTTTTCGCAACCGTACGAACTCTGTATACTGATCAAAACACATGGAAATGGATGTGTTTATATATATATTTTTTTAAGCTTTTTTTACGTGGAAAATTGAAATCCAAATCTGATCTGGTCACAAAACAAAAAAATGCCCTTTTATGTTCCTGCCAGGTGTAAACAGGCCGTACAGGACGATAGGCACGGGGGACAGGTGAGTGCGGAGGTGACGGAGGTGCAGACGGACAGATGGAGGGAGGACGAAAGGGCGAGAAGGAGTAGAAGAACCAGATTTGTTAGTTACTAACAGTGATCTCGGCCGTGCACTGTGGGCAGCGCTGGCCTCTTACCGCCTCCTGCGACTGGGACTTGCTCATGATGGTCAGCAGCGTCTGCAGCAGGACGTCCAGCAGGCTCTCCACCACCATCTCCACCTCCTCCTGCACCGAGGTCTCCTACACACAGAGGGGGGCACGGATCCATCACACGCACTGCACTCAGAAATATCACAACTAGGCCAGAAAACACAGAGATTTTGGGTCTCTGGGAGCTTCAAAAACTAAATGAAGACTCTATAAAGTTTTTAATAAACCAACTAAAACCAGAATGAGCATAGATAGCAACAAAACGAGCTTAATATTGAGTTACAGCAAAGAGTGAAGATAAACGGTTGATGGCAATGTGAGAATTTTGCTATTTATAGGTTTATGTTTGAGTAAAATTAACTTTGTTGTTTTATTCTATAAACTACAGACAACATTTCTCCCAAATTACAAATAAAAATATTCTCATTTAGAGCATTTATTTACAGAAAATAAGCAATGAGAAATGACTGATATTAAAAAAAACAAAGATGCAGAGCTTTCAGACCTCAAATAATCAAAAAGCAAAGAAAACAAGCTCATATTCATAAAGTAGTTTTAAGAGTTCAGAAATCAATATCTGGTGGAATAACCCTGATTTTTCACATTTTTTTTCATGCATCTTGGCATCATGTTCTCCTCCACCAGTCTTACACACTGCTTTTGGATAACTTTATGCTGCTTTACTCCTGGTGTAAAAATTCAAGCAGTTCAGTTTGGTGGTTTGATGGTTTGTGATCATCCATCTTCCTCTTGATTTTATTCCAGAGTTTTTTTATTTGGTAAAATCAAAGAAACTCATCATTTTAAGTGACCTCTTATTTTTTCCAGAGCTGTACACCAAAAAATATACTAAATTACAGGCTCTTCATAATTCACTACCCGACTAAAACTCTAATTCTGAAAGTCTAATGTGTCTATATCATGAAGAAAACCCCTTCAAAAATATTATAAATATTTTAATAAATATTCTAAATACACACTTTTCTTTTTAGTATTTTTTACACAGAATAAGTAAAAAAAATCTTAGTTATATTCTATTCTTAGTTCAGTGATCTATACTCAAAATATAAATCACCTACTACATTTGATTAAACAGAAATAATTACACACTTTGTAATAAAACATGGCTGTTTTTCAGTTTAACAGTGATCCACAGGCATTGGCACATAAAGCATTAGCATATTGTGCATCACAATAAAGAGAATTATTTCCATATCCTCCACCTCTAGTTTAATAAATCATGAATGTTTGACATGATTTAAAAAGCTGGAAAATAAAATAGAAGTTTTGCTGAACATGAATCAGAATATGCATGTATTAATCAGATGTATCTGTGGATGTGTGTTTTACCAGTGAGCTGCTTTTGATGATGGAGAAGATGCTGCTGAGGATGCCGGAGCAGATGAGCAGCTCTTTCTGCTGCCGCAGGTGAAGGTGGATGTGGTGCAGAACGACAGGTAGAAGTATCCTCCTCGACTCTGAAGCAGAACAACCACATAAAACACACAACGTCACTCACAGAGAACCAAGCTGAAGACAGATGCTGGAAACATTTCCATCATTTCTAAATCCTAAGTGTAGATAAAGAGACCCCTGTTAAACCTGAGACAAAATATTATTCTATATATTTTATTTATTGAGGAAAATTATCTAATATTACATATTTGTGGAGTGAAATTAGACTCAGGTGTTTTCAAAATCAATAGGATGACAACAATCAGGTGTGAGTGGGCGGAGCCTGGTTTATTTAAAGAACAGGGATCTATCAAAGTCTGTAGAAAAGCCTGAAGGCTATTGGAGGAATGTTTTGTGAACAGATGAAAGCAAAATAGAACTTTTAGTATAAATGAAAGCTTTATGTTTGGAGAAAGAAAAACACTGCATTCCATCATAAGAAACTTTTCCCATCTGTGAAACATGGTGGTGGTAGTATGTATAATGGTTTGAGCCATCGTTTGGTGCATATTTGCTGTAAACCATGAATTCTGGATTACAGCAGATAAGAATGCTCACAAACTGGATCTCAAGGAAAGGGGGAGCATTCAGCAGGACAATGACCCTAAGTACACAAGTCGTTCTAACCAAAAAAAGCAAAGGTTCACATACTTTTACCCTCACAAATATGTAAAATTTTATCATTTTCCGCAATGTACAAGTATTATAATTTTGTCTTGTTTGTTTAACTGGGTTCTCTTTATCTACTTTTAGGACTGATCATGTTTTAGATCATATTTATGCAGACAAAACGTAGAACATTTTAAAGGGTTTACAGACTTTCAAGCACCACTGTATAAGTGAATGAAGCCCAATAAATGTTCATAATTTTATTTGGAAATTATAAAATCTACTCATTTAGGTGGTAGGGCTTTTTTCCGTTTTAATTTTAGTGTTTTCATTTTATTTTGTTCTTTGTCCTTTAAAAAAAATACAGTATTTTTCATTTATTTTATACGGTCTGATATACTCCCCTCTGAATGAAGAAAGAGCAAGCTCAGTTAGTGCATAATGCTAATACTGCTCCAGCAGTGCTAGCTGGGGTCATCAGCAGGCTACAGGTAGATAATACCTTTCTTAATACCCGACTGGTAGAATTCATACATAAGGAGCTCTGATGATCTTTTGGGAAAATTTAAGAATTTTAATTGCTCCTTATAGTCCAAAAAATACAGTACCAGAAACACATCTGTCATTATGACAACCAACCAACCGACTAACTGAGGAAGTCATACCTGGAAACGAGAACAACCTGCTGTCTACTGTCCGAGCGATGGACTGCAGCTTCACCACATCCATGGACTGGCCTATGTGGACGGTACTGGGCATGCTCCCCAACGTTCCCCTCACAAACTCCGCCACCTCCTGCACCGTGAACATCTGCAGGAGCTCGTCAAAGATGGCCGGGAAGGAGTTGAGCAGAGCAGCCTGGAGAGAGCAAACAACGAAGGAGAACATAAGCTTAGCAAATCATCTTAAGTATCCCTTACATCGAGGAACTGACAGACCAGACAGCAAGCAGAGATCATCCACAGAGCTACAGGCAGCAGTGTGACGGGTTTTTGGATTTAAGTTGTAGTTGTGAAAGTTTCTATGGTCCGGATCAGTTGATGAAGTGGTTATTTGTAGCGTTTCTCTCTTTGCTTGGTTTGTTTTCACACAGGCATAAAGATAAACGCACCAAAATGCGCATCAATAAACTACGCGAGCACATCAGAGTCTCCTCTGATTGGTCAGAGCTGTCTGTCACGGGAGCAAGAAACGGTAAACGTAGTGAGAAGATTCTGTGTTTCAGCTCGTATATCTGTATATCTGTGCAGTGTGAAGCTGCTTTAACACAGAACGCTAAAAATTGCCACTGCGCTTTTTAAAACAGTGTTTTCAATGGACATGCAGCACAGATGTACACGTAGTAAACATGGAGTCAGTCGGCTGCGAGCAGTGAACGCAGCAAATACCGCGCTCTAAGTGTGTAAACAGCTCAGCAGAGACAGCATTTGTTCATAGCTGTGGTAAATAATTAGCGTTATCTGCCTAATATAGTTAGTATTATGATAAGTACAGTAGTTTGATTGATTATTGTTTCTGGTTAAGACAGTATTTTATCCTACGGAGAATCTCAGAGACAATCAGTGAACTACAGTGTTCACTAGCTTATTTCTCTAGTGCAGAATCTGTAATGAACTGATGGTGAACTGTTGGTTGATAGAGCAGATCTTGTGGTGTTCCACAGGGTTTTACTGTAGGACCAATGAAACTTTAATAATGTTAATAAAGATAAAACTGTAGTTCTGATAATGAAGGACTGAAGTGTAAAAACTAAACACTAATTAATGTAATGTTGGATAGAAAATTACAGATACAGGAAAAACTTTGTAGATTTCAGTACTTTAAGAACCACTGATCTACATAAACAAAAATGTCTACTTTCAAGTGGAAAGAGATTATTGTTTTGAGTTATTTGACTGTAAGTATTTAAATAACTAATGCTGCTGCTCTTCACGCTGATGAAGACTCTGAAGGCTTTCTATCTGGCCTGCCATACCTCTGGATCAGGACCCACTCCTGGTAGTAGAGTAGTAATAATCATTAATCGGTATTAAGGAGGAACCACACAGCTTGTGAGAGTGAGAGGATAAAAACAGGAAGTGAGATGGCTGTGAGGAGTTGGACATCTTGCACACAGCAGTCAATAAAACAAAACCAACACCAATCAACAAACAAGCAGATCAATCGCTTTTGAAAGGGTTTGAGGGAAAAGAGGAGGAGGAGGAGGAGCTGGCCAATGTTGGCACTGGCCAATCAGTGAGCTCCTGGGTGTTTGGGCCAGGTCTTTGACGGGGTTGACAGGGCTGAGTGATGGTTCGGGGGATGCTGGTGTGTCCGTAGCGTTTCCAGGGCAACACTCCAAACTCCAGTACTTACTGATAGAGGGGACGGCCGCGGAGCGGTACAGCTCAACGGCTGCGTACAGGAGGCCGGGGCCGTGGAGGCTTGTCCGAGATTAGGCTGAGGGCCCTGGGGTTTTTCCACAGGGGGGTAAAGAGTGAAGAATCCAGAGGGGGGGGGACAGGAAGTCATAGTCAAAAGGTATAAAAAGAAGGGCCAAATCAAAGAAAAGTCGTAAACGAGATGGATTTCCAAAAGAAGTACAGTATTATAAGATAAATTATTTATTCAAAAGTAGTTAGTCCTTCTTGCACTATTTTTATTCACTATACCATTTGGGAAACACAGTATTAAAAAAAACTTAAGGTAGAGGTGTCCAAACTTTTTTTGTTGGGGCCAGAAAGAAAATTATCAGGCCACAGACTCAATAAAATAAATAAAATAAATTAAGACTGTAATAAAACAAATAATGAAAATATGACACTTATAATAATATATTTTCTTGATTACCATCATTTACAAACCATTTTACTTGAGTTTCTATCTTTATTTATCTTTGACAGTGTTGTGTAAACTAAGATTTTTCAAATTGATTCCCTCTGAACTAATTTTCTGCATCGGCTCGTTTTCCGCGCTACAACTGAGCACTCTCGACGGTATTAGTCTCTTTGGACCGTTTCTGACACCTAGCATTCAAACTTTGAATCCCACATTATAAGGACCTGCTTATTGGGGGCCAACATTTATTTTATTTCTAAAATACCTCCCGGGCCACTCTAAAAAAGGAAATGGGCCGCAAATGGCCCGTGGGTCGTAGTTTAGACACCCCTGACTTACGGAATCAGAAAGGAAGAGTACTAAGTTCATAAGGTACAATGTCTCTGCCAAGTAGATGGACTAAGATATTTCACAAAAGAATGAAAAAATAATTAAAAAATAAACATTTGAATTAAAATACAGTAAAAGACGACATTTTCTTTGTAATTATTAGCCTTAAAAATTTATTCCTTGATAGTTCTTGTTTGAAAATAAACAAGGCAAATTTTGTCTCATTTAGTCCAGTTTTCATTGTAAAAAAAAAAAAGTAGGTCACCAGCAATTATTTTTTTATGTCAGTTTTTTTATTTTTAGCATGTTTTACAAAATATATATTTTTCTAAAGACTTCTTTCTAGACTTTTGACTCTTTCAATCTAATTCAAAGAAAATATCTTAAAATTTTATCTTATCTTTCTTTCTAACTCCTATCTTTTTCTCTCCCCTATCTTTTCCAAATAAGTGAAACCATTAATAACATAACACTATAATAAATAATTGTTTTAGTCACTATTTGTAACTGAGGTTAACTTTTAATTTTCAGTGATTATGGATTGGAGGTTGTATTAGCAGTGCTAGCTGTAGCTTCTCGGGGAAATCTGATAATCTGATATCTGACCTGGGTGAAGATGAGCGTCTCTGAGTTACGGCTGTCCAGGCTCAGGACGAAGCGGATGGACTGGAAGAGCTCCTGAATGCTGGTCCGAAACTGGTCCTCCTCCATTCCACAGGTGGCGCGAGAGTACAGGATCCGAGACTGCACGATGAACTTAAACAGGTACTCCAGAGCCTGCATGAAGAACACTTAAAAATCAGCTTCTGAAGAAGATCTGACAGATTATTCATCATGTTTTAGAATAAGGGGAGCATGTCTAAGTGCGTGTTCACACATATATAGTAGTTTGGTCTGGTCTGAATCTGTTTTTAACAAGTTTAAAAACGTTCCATTGGTTTTGTTGGGTTTGGGTTGGTGTGGTTTTGGTTGATTTGAGTCAGCATGTGTTCACACATATGGTAGTTTTGTTCGTGTCTGAATTCGTTTTGAACAAGTTTGGAAATCCAGAGATTTTCCATTGTTTTTGTTGGGGTTTGGTTTAGGTTGGGTTGTGTTTGATTAAGTTTGGATTGGTGCGGTGTGGTTTGGGTTTGTGATGTTTGGTTGGGGTTGCGTTGGTCTGGTTTGATTTAGGTTGATTTCGATTTTGTGTGTCTTAGTTGGTTTGAGTTAGTATTTATTCACACAGTAGTTTTGCTCTTGTCTGAATTAGTTTTGAACAAATTTGGAAACTTGGAGCTTTTCCATTGGCTTTGTTGGGGTTTGGTTCGGTTAATTTAGTTTGATATAGGTTGTTTTGGTTGGTCTGGGTTAGTATGTGTTCACACATAGTAGTTTCGGGAGCTTTTCTATCGATCTTTTGGGGGGGTTGGTGGAGTTTTATTTAATTTGTGTTGATGTGGTTCTAGTTGGTTTGATTTAGGTTGGGTTTGATTTAGGTTGTTTTGGGTTGGTGTGATTTTGGTTGGTTTGGGTAGGGTTGGGTTGGTTTGGAATGGTCTGGATTTAATTCAGGTTAAATTGGGTTGGGTTGTGTAGGTGTGGGTTGGGTTGGTTTGGATTTGATTTATGTTTGTGTGGGTTGGTTTGGGTTGAGGTGGTTCGGCGTGGTCTAAAATGGTCTGGATTTGATTAAGGTTAGATTGGGTTGGGTTGGGTAGTGTTGCTTTGGTTGTGTTGAGTTGGTGTGGTTTATGTTAATCAGAAACAACATCAGTCTATAGCTGTAGTTATGTATGGATTTCAGCATAAACTGCTAATTGAGTATTCTGCAGGTGTAGTTTAAATGGATTGAGGTGGAGGAGTCTGCCTTCACATGTGTTGGAGGAGGCATGCACTAGCCTTCAATGTTTTAGTGTTAGGAGCATTACTACTGATAGGGTGAGTGAGGGGGATCATTGGCCTTTCTAAAATAATTCCAAAAAAAAAAATGATACACATTATAAAAGATTTTGCATGTTTTGCAGGTAAAAATCTCAAGTCTTTTTTAATAAACATCTATTTCACCCAATCTACAGTTTCTTTCTCGCAGTAATAAAACTGAACAAGTGTGGAGTTCACAGTTTTTGTAGAGACTGACTTTGTTAAAAACATGAATCTAAATGAAATATTCATACAGGTCGTCTCTGAACTGAATCATAGCTTGACCGGGACTCATGAATATCTCATGCAGCTGATCTTCCACGCGAGCTACGTCTCATGAATGTGAGCACTTGTGTGTTGTCTTGTATGTGATTTGCATATTGGGTTATAAATGATGACTAAAAAATACAGATATACAACAACTTCCTATCCAAACAGACAGGCTGCATAATTAAAATGACATGAGACGAGGCACATTTTAAAAATATAACAGAACGAGCTGTAAACTGAATACTGATATCTTACCCTCATTGCTTCCTGAATGTGGTCTTGTCGGACCACCTCTGCTGATCGGTCCATGTACCATTTCAGACATCGTATCAGCTCCCTGTGGGCACAGTGCAAACACACCAATCTTAGCGACATTAGGCTAAGCTAGTGGACAGCTGAATCGTAATGAGCTATGGCTAGTTTCGCTTTTTTATTGGAAGACTGCAGAGATTTGCCGATTAGCCATTTAAAATTACTCCAAAAGGGCATGGATAACTCATCCAGGAGGTCCAAAAGAACCCAGAACAACATTGAACTGCTTGACATTACACCACTAAATATTGAGGATTTCTATTTAAGCATTACATAATAAAGCTTTCATGTTTGATAAGGAATATTACTACTGAAAATTATAATTTGTCTAGTTTTAATGTCTATTTTCAAACAGTGGGTTGATTCCTGTTACTGATCTGGAATTATTATACATTATTAAGTGGATTAGAGAGAAATGAACAGGCAGGTTCTCCAAGTGTCCTGTAGGAGATTTTACAGCCCTCAAATTTTTACAGTGTAAATAAGTATAATAAAGTTATTTTACTGGATAAAAAAGGGTTTTGTATCACCTACACTTGTTCAATTCAATAATTAAAAAGAGACCACATTTCCAATTTAAGTCATACTGAAAGTTAAACATGGTGGTGGTAGTATGATGGTCTGTGGATGCTCTGCTGCTGTAATTGATTAAACCATGAAGTTCTACCAGAAAATCCTGAAGGAAAATGCCCGTCGCCCATCAGTTTATGACCTTAAGCTCAGTATACTTGGGTTCTGCAGCAGGACAATGACTAACCCAAATGCAAGAAGACTCACTTGTAGGCCAGGGCTCCAGCAAAATGCTTCTGGATGTAAGTGTCCATTACTGGGCGGAAGTGGTAGTACTTGCTGTCTCGGAGCAGGTTGATGATAAAAACCTGTTTAGAAGCAGAAAGACAAATTAAAAATAAGTTTAAAGTGGTGCAAGATTAAAGATTAAAGCTGAAGGCAGATTTGAGATTTGAGCATCAGTGCAACTGCAATCTTATCTTACTATATCACTGAGATTATTAAGCACAAAGTTTAAAAAATATAAAAATATTGTATTTTGCAACTAATATATATATATATATATATATATTAGTCCAGCTTCTCTGTGATGGGGAGATTAAATAAGCTTTTATTTTATTTCTCTGTTCCACCTTAAGAGTTGCACCATTTAAGGTGGAACAAGAAAGTTAGCAAGCTAGCTAGCTATGTTTTTAATGCTTATAAAGAAAAATGGCCATAAAACATTAAAACTACACATTAAACAATGGTAATATAGAGGTTATTGTCATTTTTAACAAGAAAAATACACAAACTTGTGGATTTCTTTGGTTGCTTGTGTTCCATTGTCTTGCCAGTGATTTTTACTGTTTTTATTTTTAGTGTTCCTCTAAGAAAATCTCTTTGGAGGTTCATATAACCCTAACCCTTCCCCTAACCTTTGAAAATAGGATTAGACCTATATTTTCCTTTCGATGGAAATTCCCCCTTCAGAGTACTGTTAAAGTACAGATTAGGCTTTATACCCATCTGGTAAACTACAAACTACAAACTACAACTAAAAGCTGTTTGTTTTAGCTAAAACTGTTTTCTTGGCCAAAACCGACACAATTTTAATTTAATTCTGTATCAGTAATATTTACGAGACTTAATAATTCCCGTTTAATCTTCAGTAGCTCTAGTTCCCGAGGCTGTGATATTATTACAGTAACAGTAGCAGGGTTATACAGTGATATCACAGACATGTTTAGGGTAGAAATCACCAAAACTGCTCCAGTCTTTATATCCAGGTCTGAAAAGCTAAAGACTCCCCAGAGAGGACGAGTGCAGGCAGCTGTGAACTAATAATGGCTGGCTTTCTGCCAGCTGAGACCTACTCTCTCTCGCGCTCTCTCTCCCTTTCTCCCCGTCTTTCGCTTTCTCAGTTTCTCGCTCTCTCTCTCACACTCACTCTATTGCAAGCTATCCCTCCATCTTCCTCTCTCTCGCTCCATCTCTCATTTTCCCTCTCTCTCACTCCATTTCTCTTGCTCTCCCTCTCTTGCTTTCTCAATTTCTCGCTGTTTCTCTCACTTTCTTCCTCTCTCTCGCTCCATCTCACTTTCTCCCTCTCTCTCTCTCTCTCTCACTTTTCCCCTCTCTTTCGCTCCATCTCTCGCATTCTCCCTCTCTCTCGCTCCATATCTTTTGCTCTCCCTCTCTTTCGCTCTCTCTTGCTTTCTCAATTTCTCACTGTTTCTCTCTCACTCTCTTTCTGACTCTATTGCAAACTCTCTCTCTCATTCACTCTTTCTCTATCGCGAACTATCTCTCTCTCTCTCGCTTTCTATCTCTCTCACTCCTCCATTTTCTCACTTGCTCTTTCTCTCTCTTTTGCTCTCAATTTCTCGCTGTCTCTCTCACACACTTATTCACTCTCTCTCTCTCACTTGCTCTCTCTTTGTCTCTGTCTCTCTCGCTCTATCTCTCTCAAACACATGTAACCAGTGGACTGCAGATAAAGATTAGTAATACAGTGCCTTTAAAACCATGCATAAATAACCCTAAAATGTCTATATTCAATATTATATATTAAGATAAATGTTTATATTATTACAGGTACTTGGTAGAGATAATGGTCTCCTTTAAAATGTCTCTTACCAAAGACTGGAATACCAGCGGCCCGTATTTGTCCGTATTGTCATCAAGGATGGAGAAAAGTGTGTCTAGAATGTCCTGAAGAAACTGAAATGAAAGGAAAATGTGATGTTAATATTTAATTTAAACACTGCACTGCATTACTGTTTACAGTCCACATTAACAGAGCTTACTTTTACAATCTCCTCTCCGCTGACGTGCCGCAATCGACCCAGGATGTCCATAACCCGGTCAGGATGAGCTTTCCACTTCAGCAGAGCCAGCAGGTCGACTGAGAACAGAGGAGGAAAGCATTAAACAGCTGTAAACATATTACGAGTTATGCCTGAGGAACGTATAATTTACGATGGAGCGCCGCAGCGCTGAGTATCACAGTATAAAGCGTTTATAAACTACCGTTCTGGGTCAGCTTGGTGGAGGAGAGCTGGGTGGAGATCCACAGGGTTTCCTTGGTGCTGCGCTGGAAGATGAGGCTGGACGGGATGTTGGGGCAGCCGTTATAGTCGTCTTTACAGCACGGCAGGCCCAGGTACAGCGCATGATTACTGAACGTAGTGTTCTCATCACACTGGAACACACACACACACACAATTAACACAATTATTTGTTGATAACAAATGCTAAAAACCACTGAATACCACTAACAACCCGATAAAATACAGCTAAAAACAACAGAATTTTTGCATTTTTTTTTACATTTACAGAATTTTGCTGACGCTCTTTTCCAGAGCGACTTACAAGGTTATTCCTATTACAGAGGAAGGGCCAGTGTAGTATTAGGAGTCTAGCCCAAGGACTTTTATTGGAATTGAACCCCCACGGTAGCTCATTGGCAGGCAGTGGTGTTATCCACTGCACCACACGAAACCACACCAACAACTTGATAAAACAGCTAAAAAAACATAATACCATATACAACCCACTAAAACAGCTACAAAACACAGAATACCATATACAACCTGATAAAACACAGCTAAAACCCACTAAACACAGATACCAACCCGCTAGCACATGCTAAAAACACTAAATGCCACTAACAACTTCCAACTAAACACAGCAAAGCCTGTTAACATAGCTAAAATCAGCTAAACACAGCCAACAACCTTGAAACACATGCTAAAAAATACTGAATACCATTAACAACCCTATAAAATAGATAAAAACATTAAACACAGCTAACACATGTTAATACATGCTTTAAAAACACTGAATACCTTTAACAGCTAAAATCCCACTAAACACAGTTAAAACCAACTAAACACAGCCAACAACTGAACAACCTGCTAACACATGCCAAAAACTACTGAACACCACTAACAACCCAATGAAACACTGTTAAAACCTATTGAACACAGCAAAAACCCAATAAACAAAGCTAACAACCATTAAAACACAGCTAAAACTTACTAAACACGGCTAACAACTTGATAAAACGCAGCTAAAAACCTGTTAACACAGCTATAACCAGCTAAACACGGCCAACAACCTTCAAACACATGCTAAAAAACACTGAATACCACTAACAACCCACTAAAACAAAGCTAAAATACAACTACACACAGCAAACAACCAGCTACCATATGATAAATACTAAATAGAACCAACATCCTGATAAAACACAGCTAAAACATTGACTGCCACTAGCAACTCGATAAAACAGCTAAAAACGAATAAACACAGCCATAAACATGCTAAAAAACACTGAATACCACAGACAATCTGATAAAACTCAGCTAAAACCCACCTAACACAGCCAACAACCTGCTAACACAAGGTATAAAAACACAACTTTATGAGGTTTCTCAGACCTTGTACACATAAAGTTCGTGACTCTCGTCGGAAAGCGTTGTTCCGTCTTCTCTCATCAGCGGAGTGAACGCAAACCCAAACAGCTTCTTCTCACCTTTATCTTTCGCTGTAGAAACATCAGAAATAAAAAATATCAATATGAGTGTAAAAGACCGTTAACGTTACAGCAGTGCAATTATTAAAAACACCTGAGAGAGTTTTCTGCCCCGCCCACTGATCTAAAGACACGCCCACTCGTCCACAGACACGCCCACTCCTCTACACACCGCATAATTCAAGATTTAAAACAGAAGATTTAAGTTAAAATACAATAAAATATAAATATACTCGTTTAAATATATTTTTAGTCTGCGTGTATACAGTTTCAATGTGCTATATGCAGTATTATTTTTATGTGAACTTGTGTATTTCTCTTGTAGTTTATTTGTATTTATTTTGTTTTTTGTTTTATCTCACAATTGAAAAAATCTAAAGGTGCTTTATATAAAGATTATTACTGAGCAATAAATATTATTATTGAGATGTAGATTTATAGAGACTAATATTACAGAATTAGCCTATAAATGTCCACTTTACCTATTATTATTATTATTATTATTATTATTATTATATATTTTTTTTTCCCATTTCTATTTTTTCCTATTTTCTCCCCAATTTACAAAAACAATTACCCAACCCACTATCACTAGTGATGCCACAACACCAAAATTCTGCTTCTTTACTTTGCGTTCTTCTGTTATCCCGCTCAGGATGAATGGGGAATCCTCCCATATTTAAATAATCATTGAGCAGATTGTAATTTATAAAGATTTCAGTTTTTTGTGCGCATGCATGCTTTCACTCCAGTTTATAGTGTCTACACAGTTTATAAAGAGATTTATACATAAAATCCCTGATCTGATCTTGGTTTAACTCAGATACTCTAGCAGTATTGAGTAAAACACACATTAATACAGAGTTAAGTCAGCTGAAAGATGTTCTGCAGTACTGTAAACAGAAATATAAACGCTGGATGTGATGAGTGGTGGATGAGATCTTACTGGAGCAGTGTCTGAACTCTAAGCGCAGGTGAGAGCCTCGGAAGCGGTCGATGGGAATGGGCAGTTTGATCACTTCGCTCCAGCGAGGGCTGTTATTGTGGTAGAGGACGTAGGAGCGATGCTCAGTGATATGAGGCTCTCCTGACCCCAGGCTGATGCAGTCCTACAGTACAGCCAAGAACAAATATCAACACTTTTCTTATAAAACTGAGAGCTGCCACCTTAAATATCCAATAAATTAAAAAAGATTTGATGTACAGTATGCTCATGCTACTTTCTATTGCTTCATGTTGCTTTAATTTGGATTGGCTCACAAAATACACAAACTTCCACTGTAAAAGTTGAAATAAATAAAGTCGAGAGCCATGTAACGTCTGGAAGACTTACTTTAAGGATCTCTCCGTCAGCGTAGAGCACGTACACAGTGATCTCGATGTTCTTCTGCACACTCTTCCCTCCTCTCTCGAAGTCGCCTCGCTCCAAGGTGAGATACAGGTCGTTGCGGATGTCGCCTGAATAACCCCAAAAAAATCAAATCCAACAAAAATCACGCGACTAGTGGAACAAAAATACATTTGAACAGAACAAAGAGAGCACTTCAGTTTCTGAATCAGTTTCTCTGATTGTGCTATTTATAGGTTTATGTTTTAGTAAAATGAACATTGTTGTTTTATTCTATAAACTACAGACAACATTTCTCCCAAATTACAAATAAAAATATTCTCATTTAGAGCATTTATTTACAGAAAATGAGAAATGACTGAAATAACAAAAAGATGCAGAGCTTTCAGACCTCAAATAATACAAAGAAAACAAGTTCATATTCATAAAGTTTTAAGAGTTCAGAAATCAATATTTAGTGGAATAACCCTAATTTTTCTATGGTGTTGCTAAATGCTCTCAGGTGGTTGCTATGGTATTTCAGGGTGAATGCTATTGCACTGCATTGCTTGATGGTTGTTCAGTGGTTACTATAAAGTTGCTAAGTGGTTCCTGGGTAGTTGCTACGGTACCCAGATTGGCTGAAGTGGTGTTGCAAGGTGTTTGTTATGAAAGTACATGTGACTGCTATGTTTTGTGTATTTCGCTATGTGTTGCTAAATGGCTCTCAGGTGGGTGCTATGGCATTGCTAGGTGGTTGTTTTAATGTTGCTATTTGGTTGTCAAGTGCTTGCTATGGTATTCCAGAGTGAAAACGGTTACTAAGTGGTCCCTAGCTTGTTGCTATGGTATTCAGGTTGGCTGATGTGGTGTTCCTAAGTATTTGTTATGGTAGTCCATAAAGCTAAAAGGCTGTCAGGCGGTTGCTATGGTATTCCAGGGTGATTGCTGTGGCATTGCTAAGTGGGGGGCTGCTGTGGTGCATAGCTGCAAAGCAATGAGCAACCACAGTACAATGAAACTGAAAAAATCACTATAATTATAATTCTGCACATTTCTAGGATTATATTCTCACCAATATAATCCAACCAAAAATCCACATTATCCACATTAAACATCCTCAGCTCAGCTTCCTCAGCTCTAGTAGTGAAAGTAGTGAAACTCTGGCTTGAATTAAGTCCTGCTACTTCTATTTTTCTCTAAAGACTAAAGTAAATATTGTTCCTGAGCTCAGTGCTAGCAGAGCGGCGGTAATTACTCAGGGTGGTGTGACAGCGAGGGGAGCTCGGTGGTGTGGAGACTGGGGGTGGATGGGTGAAGCGCTCGGTAGAAATCGATAGTGGAGAACGTCACTAGAGGAATGAGGGTGTGATTTGCATGGTGTTTACACACAGGACTGCAGGAGGAGCTGGAGGAGGAGAAGGTTTGTGCTACGTTGAGATGAATTGTAACAGGCTTTTGCTCACATATGAAAGTCAGTCACTCCTAGTAGTGATACGAGGAACTCAGTCAAGTCATATGTGCAGAACATCCTGTTGCACAGGATGTGTTGCTGCCTCACGTGGCAGAAAAGCACAAAACACTAAGGGCTGTGCATCGCACAGCTTGATTTAGGCCTTGTCAGTATATCTTCGCTATCATAACCACGGGAAAAGTACACCATGTGTGGCTCAAAATGCTCAAAAGGCATCATGGTGGGGGTGGTTCATTTTTGGCATAACGTGAAATAAACCAATCAGAGTGTAATTTTTAAAAAAATTCCCTTTAAGAGCCAGGTGCGCTCTGAGTTGGCAGATTGTTATATTAACGGTGCAGCGTTTCTGCACTTCTCAGCAGAGGAAACTCACTTAAGGAAACAGCAATGTTATTTTATTAAGTATTCTGTTTATTGTTGATGCAAAAGTTGAGTTTGTGCACTAAGCTTGGGCCCTACATGTTGCTAAGATGTTGCTAAGGTTGCTATGATATCCCAGGTGGTTGCTATGGTGCTGCTAAATGTAGGTAAACAAAGATTAAACAAGTGAGCCATTAGTAGGGCTGTATATATTGGCAAAAACTTGGCAATAGTGGTTATAACTTAATATGTTGCGATATTGTAGGCAAGGAAATATATATGTTAAAAATGTAGTACAAAGATTACTTATCTTCGATTACTAATCTAATTAGAACAGTGCAATCTGAGGGACAAATACAACACTGCTCTCTAGTGGGCAGGGTTTAAAACACAACACTAAATTAACCACTTCTGACACCAGTCTTTACATATTTACTAATAATATAATTAAATAAAATCAATATTGCATTTTTTTTTATTATTTATCTCAAACTATCCTTCTACTCAGCTGTATATTTCCTCCACCCAAGAGGTGATTAGGGAAAAGAGCGCCATCTACCCACCCATAGAGAGCAAGGCCAATTGTGCTCTCTCGGGGCTCCAACAGCTGATGGCAAGCTGCATGACCAGGATTCAAACCAGTGATCTCACAATCATGAGAGCAGCACCTTCGATATTGCATTTTTGAGACTCGATACAGTATCAGCAAATATAATATTACAATACTTTTTATATTTTCTTACAGCCCATCTTTAAGCAACCCCACATTTCTCATTCCTAGACCTCAACCACACAACAATCTGGCCAAATATCTTATTTAACATAATGCAAAATGGCTCAACCCGCCCATGATGATCTTCAAAAGCCACTGTTTTTCAGCCAATCAGAGTGCACCACCTGTTGTTGTGTCTGCAGACAACATGCCAATCACAACAGAGGCAACAGAAACACAGAGTCAAGCAGCCAAACAGCCGAAACACTAACAGTTTGAAGCTGCAGTAAAAATGCGATTTAACAACAGTATGTTTCCACCAAACAGCGCCCTGATGTTTCGTTTATATACCGCACCTCGTTTCCCGTCAAACGAGGAGCTCACTTTTCTTGTGATAATCCTGATAAACATGAAAGAAAGCAGCACTTCAAAGTGGCTTACAAACACTCGGAGGGGGACCCAGAGAGGAGCATGGGAAATATCGGAATCAGACGGTGATGGAAAATGGAGCAAACTGGACCAGAGCTGCTTTTAGAAACGCCGGCACACTGTGACGTCTGAATAAACCTCCGTCCATTTGTCTGCTCCACTGACAGCATCCCACAGTTCCAGACCCTGATAAAAACGTTATCTGGCAGCAGCAGACTGGCTCCCAGAGCGCGTTGCGTTGGGTTGGATTGGGCCCGGTCCTGAGTGGCTCTGTAATGGGCTACCGCACACTGCATTAGACTCTCCCCTCCATCGGTTTGGTCCTATCCAGGTCCATCAAATCCATATAAAGCTCTTTATTCAGACAGCTCAGCCACAGGCTCGACCCTGCCAAACAATTCCCGTGCAGCCAACCACAAACAGACAGCCTGTAAAAGTTCCTAGCGGGAGGAGGATCGTAAATCCTGTCTACTGGCCAAAACCTGACACGATACAGGAGCTAAAATTCAGTATATCTCGATATATTGCGAGATATTACCTGAAGCATGGCGATATTTATTGTGAAATATATTAGATTAGAAGAGTGGGCACTAATCACAAGGAGTGAAACACTCATCTCTAATCAAGTGGGCGGGGTTTAAACACTAAACACTAAATATAAACACTAACGCCAAACTTTATCAAGAGTTAAACTGATTATTCAAACCCAATACAATACATCTGCTACAGCTGTAGAAAATTGGCTAAACAACTGCTAACTAAGCATTATTAAGCATTATACCACAGTTAGTTCCAACCCTGCAATGTTATTGGCTGAGAATCGCATTACGAGTGCCATTATCAGCCGGTAATGTACTGTAACCGAAGCTCTCCATGTATTACTCCGCCTCATACAGGTAACCTAGCAACGATGCAGCGCTTACAAACCAAACAGCAACAGTGCAGCTACAAACAGAACAGCAATGGAACGATTTTAACTGGCGGAGTGTATTATTGCTTATTTTTTTATTTATAATGCATTATTAATTTAAGATTCATACAGGAAGTCATCAAATGTCTCTATTAAGTATTACTGATATAGGGGGATGAATACTTTTGCACATCACACTTATCAGATTTTTCTTTGACTACATTTTTAAAAAACGATGTATAATTTTCATTCCACTTCACAGTGATGTGCTACTTTGTGCTACTTTCTGTTGCTCTATCACTAAAAATCTCAATAAAATACATAAAATACAAGTTTTGAAGCCATCGCTGCAGTTTGGAATAGCGTCATATAGGGTCTCTCTCTTCCAGACATTCAGGTTCGATAGATTCTAAGCCGCCTGTTAGTAATGCATACATAACAAGTGCATGGAGCCGCGTTCGCTCAGGGCCTTATCGACTTATTGGCTTTTTGAAAATGCTGAATTTAAAGAAGCTGCTTTGCCTGTGATTATAATTGAACCAGCCTGGGCGGCTCAGTATAGAGGAAGATAAACCCATTTTTTCAGCCGATATGAGCACCAACTCAAATTCAATTCAGAGACTCAAATTTGGAGAAGATAGAAGTCTCAAACTATCTAAATTATTTACTTGGCAAGAATATAATATAATAGAATATATAATGTAACATAATAATCAAGAGGAAGATGGATGATCACAAGCCATCAAACCACCAAACTGAACTGCTTGAATTAATTTTTGCACCAGGAGTAAAGCAGCATAAAGTTATCCAAAAGCAGTGTGTAAGACTGGTGGAGGAAAACATGATGCCAAGATGCATGAACAAAAAACTGTGATTAAAAACCAACCAGGGTTATTCCACCAAATATTGATTTCTGAACTCTTAAAACTACTTTATGAATATGAACTTGTTTTCTTTGAATGAATGATCTATATGACAATATTTTTATTTGGAATAAAACAACAATGTTCATTTTACTTAAACATATGCCCATAAAAAGCTAAATCAGATAAACTGATTCAGAAACTGAATTGATCTCTTATTTTTTCCAGAGCTGTATATAAGAGATGAAGCCATGTTTAGACTCGAAGCTGTGCTTAGAGTGTTAAAATGGTGAATTGTTGGTGATTTTGTGATTTTAGTGATTTATAATGACTTAAAAACAAGACTATCACACAGGTGTGAATGTGCACTTAGCACTCACCTGGCATGATGACATCAGGAAAGCCCAGTTTGCGGGTGATGGCGACGCTGCGGTTGAAGATCATGGGGTTCTCCCGCCGAACCTGATCCATCTCTCCTCTCAGCAGCTGCAGGGAGATGATCAGACCTAAGCAGGTGGAGGAAAAAAAGGTAATTTAAAAAAATTGTTATTTAAAGCAGCACTAGGTAGGATTTCCTTGATTTTTGATCTTTTTAAAGAAGTAAAATTACAGCTTGAAACTCACTGCAGCGCTGCATTGAGGTGTAATAGGAGGAATAGCGGTGCTCTCGAGTCTGTGCCGGAGCTCCTCTGAGCTCAAACCAGACTCTGTAAGTTTTCCGAGGCGGCCGCAACCAACGCTCGCGAGAACTGCGACCTGCTTTCCGACCTTTAGTTCTAACAGTTCTACAAGGACTACTGGTCCATTCTTTACAAACTAACATACAGACACTCTGGCAGAAGCTGGAAAGAAACCGAATATGTCTGTGAAAGACAAACATTTATTACACTCTACAACTGTAGGGGGAGCCCACGAGCACAAAATCTCAATCCTACCTAGTGGAGCTTTAAGCTGCAATGCTCTTAATCAATCCTGCTGCATTCACAGAGCAAAGCATCCAGTTACATTATACTGTAAAAGCCTTACTGTAGAATTGAACAGAATCGATTATTAGAATCGGTTATCAGTATAAACTCCCTCCCTCCCTAAAAGCTTTTCCACATCAATAACCAATAAAACAAGGATGCATGATTCACACACGTCATGCTAAATGTTATTTCCTGTGATAATTAATCATCGCAGTGGCAAGAGACCTCTCTGGTTAAACTGTGTAATTGCACCAAGCTTGCAGAAAAAGTGTTTTTTTAAAGAGGCATTAAATGGTCAATCTTAAAAAATGCAAAAAAAATGGGAAGGGGTAGTTTGGACGAGGCACTGGGTGATGTATGGGTTTAGGGGTGTGGCAGTGTGCCTCTGATAGCGGTGAGGCGCAGATGGTTGGACTTCTGCAGAGGGGCGCTATTATTGATTGACTGATTTGCATATTATTACACGCATTTACTAGTGCTAACCTCTAGAAGTTAGCTGCTAATGCTAATGCTCCAGCTTTAGTGAAAATCTGGAAATCTAAGCTTACTTTAATTAAACGGCTTTAAATAAAGCGATTTACGCACTCACGTAAATTACAAGGAATACATGGCAACACCCCTGTTCCTTACAAGTGTTGCATAAAATGAATTAAAACAAATAAAAATCTTATAATAATAAAGTCGTAAAAAGTATAAACATGAGCAGCTGCGTAGGGCGCTCGCACAGGGAAAAACGAATGCTACACGTTGACTCTGCAGATTCAGAATTTAGTGAATTCAGTTTACTGTATTTCGTCACTGTCCAAAGACAGCGAAAAACACTTATCTCCAAAACAGCAACTTTACAGGAGAGAGAAAAAAACTTGTAAACTTTCAATGGGAGTCAATGTAAAAAGAGTTTATTCCAGGTCATTTTGGAGTATTTCTATTGGTTCATCAAGAAATTTTGGCACAGTGTGAGGGACAGCTTGTCTGTTTAAACTAAAAATCAACAAAAATGGAGACAAAAGTTTTTTTTTGTTGGACAGCAATGATATAAGCAGAAACTAGCTTTAATAAAAGCAAAAACACCTTTTTGTCTTGGTCTGAACATGTCTCATTGATGGTCTTTTGGATGCATTAGCAATATTTCCCTCACCTCTATCTGTATCCAATATAATAATATATCATTTTGAGAGAAAACCCAATTTTTAAATATGTTATATTCCTCTGAAATGCAGGAACTGTCTGTGAACTGCAGGTATTCGCATTACCACACAGCCGACACTTCAGTCCTGAATATCCGAGGTGTTAGATTAAAACGCCACTTTTTTGTCAGACGTCTCAAACCGTCTGAGATCCGAGAATGGAGTTTGTCTCCAGAGGACGAGGTGATGGTGGTGGAGGGTGGGGTGGCTGCTGTTCATTTACAAAGTGCGTCTTCATTCAGCCACTAGACGAAAGGCTACTTTCAATCATTTAAAACCTCCAGAGCTGCAGGTAATCTAACTGCAGGGCTGCACGGTTTCATGCATTCTGCATCGCTCCCCGCCGAGAACTCCCCGAGCCGGCGCCGGTTCTCTAACTCCCACGTACTGCTGAGACACAGAGTTTGGTTTCGGTCCACAGAGACCCGTTCAGACCCGCCGCAGCCCACCAGCTTTACAGGAGGCCAGAATAATTAGAGCTGTGTAATTGTGTGCTTTCTGTACGGACAGAGCCCCAGCTGAACGCTCCTGTGATCTGGTGAATTAGTCGTTCGTATTCATATTAATGGGGTTCGTTCCAAAAACAAGAGCTTTACATTATATTAACTCAGAAATTTACCCAAAACTAATACAAATACAAAAAAAACAATAATCAGGTGATCTGCAGGATTTAAAAGTACATTAGAGGGTGTAAGATATTACTGTATACCTATACATCTAAAAAAAATGAGAATATCATTGAAAAATTGCTTCAGTAGTTATTTCAGTAATTCATTTAAAAATGTAAAACTCATATATTATAGTGTTTTTTTTACATTACATTTTATTTCTCATTAAGACTTAGCACCCGTCTTGACAAAAAAAAAAAAACAGAAATGTAGAAATGTTTGTTTAAATTTTTTTAAAAAGGTCATAAGTATTCAGACTGTCAGGGTGCGTGAAGGAGGGACGAGGAGAGCGGATGCAAATGCGAGTGTATTTATTATACAGATAACAAAAGACAAAAATAAACAAATAAACGGAAACTAAACTGAAAACAAGAAACATGAGACACAGAGACGCAACCACAACAGGCTAACAAAGCACAAGAACCGACACGAGGGAAAGGGAGCACGGACTAAAAATAGTGTAACACACACGGGAAACAGAGAACACCTGGGGCTAAGGGGCGGAGTTACAAATGATACACAGGTGAGGGCAAGAAACACTGAGGAGCACGGATCACGTGGGAGACACACTCACAGGCACAAGCAGAGACAGGCACAGAAAAAGGTAAATAAACACAGAAACACGAGAACAGACAGGGACCACATGACAGAACCCACCCCTTAACGCGCAACTCCTGGGGCGCAAAAAAACAAACCCCCAGGAGCCGGTCAGGAGAGGGTGGAAACCAAAAAACAAAACAAAACACAAGACTAGAACAGAGGACACCCGAGAGGAGACTGAACAGAAAACGGGGACTGGACATTACTGGGCAAAGGGACCGGAACGAAAACAGTAATGGGGACAGAAACAAACACGGTGACGGGGACTGGAACAGAAAAACCACGAGTGACAGAGACTGGAACATAGACAGAGACGGGAACCATGACAGGCAGAGACAGGGGTACGAGAAACATAGATGGGTACCCAGGGCTGGACAAAGTCTGTGGGGGTAGCCTGGGTACACCACGGGAGGCAAAGTCAGGGGGCCTCGGAGCAGGCCTGGAAAGGCGGGGCCTGGGAGTGGGCGTGGCGGCGGGAGCCACGGGCACAGGGGTAGGTGCAGAGACCGCTGGTCCGCCGGTGAAATCCGGCGCGGAGAGCGCTGGTCCGCCGGTGAAGTCCGGCGCGGGGAGCGCTGGGTCGCCGGTGAAGTCCGGCGCGGGGAGCGCTGGGTCGCCGGTGAAGTCCGGCGCGGGGAGCGCTGGGTCGCCGGTGAAGTCCGGCGCGGGGAGCGCTGGTCCGCCGGTGAAGTCCGGCGCGGGGAGCGCTGGTCCGCCGGTGAAGTCCGGCGCGGGGAGCGCTGGTCCGCCGGTGAAGTCCGGCGCGGGGAGCGCTGGTCCGCCGGTGAAGTCCGGCGCGGGGAGCGCTGGGTCGCCGGTGAAGTCCGGCGCGGGGAGCGCTGGGTCGCCGGTGAAGTCCGGCGCGGGGAGCGCTGGTCCGCCGGTGAAGTCCGGCGCGGGGAGCGCTGGTCCGCCGGTGAAGTCCGGCGCGGGAAGCGCTGGTCCGCCGGTGAAGTCCGGCTCGGAGGGCGCTGGGTCGCCGGTCAGGAACCAGGGCGGACAAAGGCATGCGGGAGGCAGGACTGCCCCTGGAGGCAACGGCAGACGGGCTGGTGTAGGGAGGTAATCTCCCTCCTCCTCCTCCGAGCTGGACGCAGGTGTGAGGAAGTCTACATAGTCCCAGAAATAAGACTCCTCACAACCTGCGTCCCTGCCAACACGGTGCGCCCCCCCAAAAAGTGCTCCCCCCTTGAGAGGGTCCTCCTCGGGCGAGCGGGAGCGCTGAGAACGCCGCTGCCGTCTTTTCCTCCTCCGGCGCCGGCTAGCTGAGGAGTTGAGAGGAGGCTGCTCCTCCAGCACGCCGCGAGAAAGGGAGGTGCGGCGGATCGCCAATCTGGAACCCAGGTAGACGCCACTCGCTGCATCCATAGTTTGGTCGGTTCTTCTGTCAGGGTGCGTGAAGGAGGGACGAGGAGAGCGGATGCAAATGCGAGTGTATTTATTATACAGATAACAAAAGACAAAAATAAACAAATAAACGGAAACTAAACTGAAAACAAGAAACATGAGACACAGAGACGCAACCACAACAGGCTAACAAAGCACAAGAACCGACACGAGGGAAAGGGAGCACGGACTAAAAATAGTGTAACACACACGGGAAACAGAGAACACCTGGGGCTAAGGGGCGGAGTTACAAATGATACACAGGTGAGGGCAAGAAACACTGAGGAGCACGGATCACGTGGGAGACACACTCACAGGCACAAGCAGAGACAGGCACAGAAAAAGGTAAATAAACACAGAAACACGAGAACAGACAGGGACCACATGACACAGACCCTTTGCTCAGTATTGAGTAGAAGCACCGTTTTGAGCTGTAGAGCCATCAGTCTTTTTGGAAATGATGCAACAACTTTTCCATAACCTGGATTTGGATCTGGTTGGTGAATATTGGTGAACAGACATTTCAGGTCTTTTCCCCAGAGAGTTGGGTTTAGGTCACAGCTCTGGCTGGGCCAGTCAGGAATGGTCACAGAGTTGTTCCGCAGCCACTCCTTTGTTATTTGTTAATTTAGCTTTAGTATGCTTTGGGTCATCGTCTTGTTGGAAGGTCTACCTTCGACCCAGTCTGAGGTTCAGAGTGCTCTGGAACAGGTTTTCCGCCAGGATATCTCTGCACTCGGCCGCTTTCATCTTTCCTGCAGTTGCAACCAGTCATCCTGTCCCTGCTGCTGAAAAACGCCACCATAGCATGATGCTCCCACCACCATGTTTTACTGTTGGGATTGTATTGGGCAGGTGATGAGTGGTGCTTGGTTTTCTCCACACATACCGCTTAGAATTAACGTAAAAAAGTTCCATCTTCGTCTCATCAGACCAGAGAATCTGTGCAATGTTGGGGCTTCATATCGACACAATATTAGTATTCAAACACATTTCTGATGTCAAATAGACATCTTGTGTCCGCTGGAAGAAGGCGTACATGTGCTGCGCATGTTTCTCTGATTTTAGAACATGTTATAACATTTCTAAGAGGTTTTACCAGCATGTATCTTTCTCTAAGCTCTCTTATTCCTGGGGAATGACAGTATCTAAGCTCCACAGTTATGAAAAGTGATGACATATTGGTGTCAGCGCTGGTTCTGATGGACTTTCTCTTGAATACAGAAGAAGTGTTAAAAACTATTCTCAATATTCTGGAGAAGGCTGTATCTGAGGATGATGACATTCAAGTGCAATCCTGACGAGGCCTTCTCCGGACCCCCCACACACTCAAAGACGTCTAACACACACACACACATACACACACACTTGAAAGGAAATGTGTTTTAATGGGAGCTGGGCAGCAGCAGTGGTGTGTGGCGGCAGGTCGTTTTTTAAATTTTTTAATATTTTTTTTAATTTTTTGGTGGGGGTTTATTCTATGATAATATCCATCAGGCTGCTAACAGGTCTCTCAGGACGCCGCCGTCTCGCCGCTTAACATTCAGGCCTCAGGAATCTCTCAGACCTCAGCAAACCCAGCTCCGCTAATACCCCATGATATAGCCAAACCCCTCGGGCCCAACGTTGACCAAAGTGCAGAAATAGATTTCATATCCTGAAGCTAAACTACAAATAAGTGATTAACTTGCTAAAATATTTCTAAGCAAACATTCAGGGAGCAGTTTGTTGTAAAAGAATCTTATTTTCACTAAGTTTTCCCTTAAATATCAAGCATAGTTTATCAAACGAGGCTTTAAGGACAATCTAACACCCTGCGCAAGATGAGTCGTGATGCTCATTGCTATCTTACTATCTTACACCCCGTCGAGGTCAGCGTCTATTTTAACATTGTTTAAATAGCAACAGTCCTTCTATATACTGTGGCTTGCTAAAGTATTCAAGTAACTTGTGAACTTGTAATAAAAATGTTTTTTATTGAGTTTTTAAGTAAAGAACCAACACAAAATAGCACATAATTGTGTGTATTTAACTTTTTCTTTGACCTGTCTGGTGATTTCCTTGGTCTTTACTGAGACCTTTACAGAACAGCTGTATTTATACTGAGACTAAATCACACACAGCTGGACCTTTAACTGCACTGGCAATTAACTGCACTGGATTTTGTTCAGGGGGTTCAGAGTAAAAGGGGGCTGAATAGTTTTGCACATCACACTTTTCAGATTATTTATTTTATAAAAAGTTTGAAAACTAGTTTATCAACTAAAATCTCTATAAAACACATTTAAGTTTGTGGTTGTAAGGTGACAAAATATAGTTTAAGGGGTATGAATACTTTTGCAAGCCACTGTATATCTATCTACACTGATGGGCGTGGTGGTCTGGTTATGAAATGAGGTGTGTTCAGGTAAATTTCTGGTGTTTTGCTTGTTTATCTTGGCAGCAGAAAACACAGGAGCTCCACTGACTGATTTAAACCCTGACAATAGTCACCCGTTACCAGGTGCACCATGCGCAAACCCAGCTTTTACATCAAAATGAAACAGAATAGTAAATAAAATAACATTGCTGTTCCCGTAGTAAACAAGCTGCTGGAGCTCCTTCACAGCATCAACCAGCAGCTCAGTTTCCTCTGCTGAGAAGCGAAAGCAGAAGTGCTGCGCTGTTAAAATAGCAATCCGCCAAAGTCAGAGCAGAGCTCAGAGCACAGCTCTTTTAAAATAACTTAGTTATGCCAGCACTGGAGATGATAAGAAACAAATAACAAATATAATGACAAATAATCAACATAAAATTTATAGCAAAACTATGATAAATTGCTTTGCTCAAGTTTACACACCTTTACAGAAAGAAATGAACTTACCATAGTTGGTGCTGGGAGCGGTGTATTTGGTGCTGGACTTGCGTATGATGTTTTCATGGATCTGGTACCACTCGTTCTCGTTGTTGCATCTGCAAAAACAAGAATAATAATAATAATAAAAAATAAAGAAAATCAGTTACAAAAGAAGTAGAGTTAATATGAAGTTTAATATGTCGAAAAACTAATATTTTCGACTTTTTCCAGGCCTATCTCCTAATATTCTGCTAAATATTTGACATCGATAAAGATAATATTTATAATATTAAGTATTAAAGTATCAAAGTATCAAAACTCCCAAAACTACAGTGCAATCTAAAGATACTTACTAACAGATAACACAGATAAAAAATATAACATGCCAAAAAACACTATTCCTACATTTCCACCACTAGGTGTCTCTGCAAAACCTGCATCCAATCACTGGCTCACTCCTCCTACACCCCCATCCGCTGTGTCTCACGCAGGGACACGTGCATGTGCACATAGTGATGCATTAAGACACACAACATCACCTCCACACAGATCCACTCATTCCTGTTTCCAGGCACATCTCTTACCATGGCTGCAGTGTGCTGCTGTGTGTACGGTGTGTGTGTGTGTGTGTGTGTAAGGTGTGTGTGTGTGGTAGATACTTATAGGTCTGTAAAAATATGAAAAAAATATAATGCATGTTCTCTAAATGTGTATTTTAGGCTGCGTTCACATTGATCAAATCAGATTTTTTCCTCAGATCTGATTTGTGTATCTTGTCGGTTCACATTCAGTGTAAATGTAAGTGATCTGTATCTGTGTGTAATGTGAACACAGAATCTGTTCCTGAATCGTCTCACATGCTGCACATTGATACCTGTATAAACGCCTCCTTCTTCACCAACAACAAAAACCCTCATATTAGAGAGAGGAGAGACTCGTAGCTTTATAAAGGGAAATGGATGAGTTAGCAGCTCATATGTGGAGCATCTTTTTGCTGGAGTGGAGAAACAGGAAACAGCTGCTCTGAAGTTCATGCTCAGGTCCAGGAGGTGAAAAAAAAAGGACAGGCGGTTTGCTTTTGCTGTTTTTTTTTAGCAGCTATAGCTGCACAGCTGCACCAAGAGATGCAGTGTAGGGACGAGAGAAGAGAAGCACGTAGCGCTAATGCTAATGCGTAAAAACAGAAAGATATTTTGACCGTATATTTTGACCGTTCACATTCATGTTGCATGTCTGTGGATCGGATACGTATCTGATTTAGGACCACATACAATGAAAAAAATGATGAGTAAAATTTACTTGAGTAAACGTTTCACAGCTTCCTGCATTTGCTTTTTTTAAGTAAATTTAATTTCAGATAAATTTAAGTAACTTCAACTCGGTTTCAAGACTTAAATGTTACACAGAGTAAATAAGTGAACTGAACTTCAGTCAATCCTTTCTTTTAGTAAACTTTACTTCATTTCTGCTACAATATTACCTAATTACAATTACTTCATTTATACAATATTACTGAAATGTAAATATTTTTAGTTAAAACACACATTCAAATATTTTCAATAATCAAAATAGATTTATTTTGTAAACAGACCAAGTCTCACTGTCTCAAAACATAATTGGCATGTAATACATTCTTTTCAGTATACTTAAGTATAGTATAGTATAGTATACTATACTATACTACACTATACTTTACTATACTATACTATACTACACTATACTATACTATACAATACTTTACTATACTATACTATACTTTAGTATACTAAAAAAGAATGTATTACATGCCGTCTATGTGTTGAGACAGTGTAATTTGTGTGTTTTAACAAAAAAAATTAAATTTCAGGAATTATAATACATTATGTATCATAAATATTGTATAATATTGTATCTAGAAATGAAGTAAAGTTTACTAAAAGAAAGGATTGACTGAAGTTCAGTTCACTTATTTACTCTGTGTAACATTTAAATCTTGAAACCGAGCTGAAGTTACTTAAATTTATCTGAAATTAAATTTACTTTAAAAAAAAAAAGCTAATGACTTGGAAAAAAATGTAATCCGATTTGGCACGTTCACACAGCCATGAAAAAAATCAGATCTGAGCCACATTGAGCAAAAAAATCAGATCTGATTGAGTCACTTCAGCCTGGTAATGTGAACGTAGACATTTAATTCAGAAGGTCATCAGCACCTCTGGAGGTCAGTCAGTCTGGCGTTGCTCCTGATGTCTGAGCTTTTCTCCACAGTGTTATATTACACATCCTCTGCAGAGCTCTGTCCCTTCGAGGGGAGCAGGTGCACACGAGGGACGGAGATCACTTACGCTCAACCAGCCTGTAAAAAGGGTCAGAAATCGCCGGCAGGAGCAAGCCTGCAGTCACACAGCTTAAATCTGGAGAACTGTGTCGTTTATCTGCTTGCAACTATTTATTACAGTGTATTATACTGCAATAAAAAAAACACAGAATACAGATTTTGCTATTTATTGGTTTATGTTTGAGTAAAATGAACATTGTTGTTTTATTCTATAAACTACAGACAACATTTCTCCCAAATTACAAATAAAAATATTGTCATTTAGAGCATTTATTTACAGAAAATGAGAAATGACTGAAATAACAAAAAAGATGCAGAGCTTTCAGACCTCAATTAATGCAAAGAAAACAAGTTCATATTCATAAAGTAGTTTTAAGAGTCAGAAATCAATATTTGTTTTTCATGTATCTTGGCATCATGTTCTCCTCCACCAGTCTTACACACTGCTTTTGGATAACTTTATGCTGCTTTACTCCTGGTGCAAAAAATCAAGCAGTTCAGTTTGGTGGTTTGATGGTTTGTGATCATCCATCTTCCTCTTTATTATATTCCAGAGGTTTTTAAATTGGTAAAATCAAAGAAACTCATCATTTTAAATGCTAACAGAGTGACCGACAAGACACCGCAGCAGCTAATAAAGTCACAATGCAAAAATGCTCTGTCCCAAGTATTGGGTAGTTGTACTAATCCCTTAAACTCCCTAAAATTAGCTTTTTACTGCATTTAATAAAAAAAGTTTTGTCTCTGTTTGCACTTTAAGCATAGTCTTAATCTGACTGGTTATGGTTAAACATAGTTAAGTTAAAAGAAACTCAGGAGAAAAAAACAAACAAAAAAAACAGAAACCATATTCTTAATATGACTGGTTGTTTTCGTTGCACTTATTGTTTGAACTATATATATTTAATTGTTTTTATTTCTATAGTTTCTATTTTTCATAGACTCACTTTGTGAGAGAAACCAGTGTGTTGAGTTTGGGTTTTATGAGTTTGTCAAATAAAACTCTGACTTTTTCAAGTCCATTTTCATTTTTAAAGTATCGTGTCTCGTCTCGTGTCATATGAGGAGTGTCTCGTCACACCTCTATGTTTTAAAGGTCCCCACCACTCAATCATATGATGACCAACATAGCGACGCAGGCGTCCGTTAGCTGATTTAGCACAACTGGAATCCATCAGATATCAGTCCCATCAAACCTGGAATCACTGAAAGAAAGACTGTAGTTCTTCTCTGTGTTTTTGATATTCTGACAGTATGTGCTGCCTGAGGTGTATCACTCTGAGCAGTATTAATAGTGATCTGGAACATTCCCTGTGGCCGAGAGAAAGAGTGATAGAGCAAATAGCACTCCTTCTCTTTTTCCTCTCTTTCACGCTGGCGGCGGCACGAGCCCAGGCTTCGCAGTGCGTGATTACCTGTCAGCGTGATTGCTGGGGATCACAAGAAAGTGTTGCTGGTTTCTTTCCCTCCATCTTTCTCTCTTTTTTTCCTCTTTACCAGTTCTGCCTGTTCTCAAGACAACACAGGAGACGGCGTTCTCTGCGCTGGTGCACACCGGCGTAATGGAGGTCTGGGAGGTATATGAGGTACGGAGGCAATCAAACGCCTGCTATACCTTGGAGTTTCTGTATTTTACAGGTACAGCACTATAAGGTACACTGAATAATAGGACAAATTTAATGCAACACTAGTAAGGAACAGGGGTGCCATGTTTTCCTTCTAATTCAGAAGCGAAGGAAAGAAAACTGTAATTCTAAAAAAAAAAAAAAGTAATAATAATTCAGACGAGTCAGAAAAAGTCAATCAAGCGCTGGATGTTAATCTACACAAATTTATTTCCTGAAAACTGTTTATTTGGGTGAGTAAAGCCCTTCCGTTTATTTACAGTAAGCTTAGATTTCCAGATTTACACTAAAGATGGAGAATCAGCATCAGCAGCTAACTGCTAATGGCAATGCTAATGCTGCTCCAGCAGTGCTAGCTTGGGTTAGCAGCAGGCGACAGGCCAATATACTTACCTCTGGACGGCCAAAGAGCTAGCACATAGCGTAGTTAGCAATTAATGTTAATACTGGAGGATTTTTATATTAATTTAAATTCTGCATTGTATGTACTGTAACTATGCTAAGTGGAAAAAAGTATAGGACTAGGGATGCACTAAATATTTGGCAAAACAGATAATTAGTTTTTCGACTAAATAAGATAAAATACCAAATAATGTATACCTTACAATAACTGATTCTTTTCGATAAGGATTGTTTATAACAGCTACACT
Organism: Astyanax mexicanus; assembly: GCF_023375975.1. NCBI lineage: Eukaryota > Metazoa > Chordata > Actinopteri > Characiformes > Acestrorhamphidae > Astyanax > Astyanax mexicanus. Next base: position 1,344,672 of record NC_064431.1, on the reverse strand, counting down.
ATTCTGGATTTCTTCTAGGGCCCTATGTTAGTGATCTATAGCACCCCGGTCAATCATGCATGCACCGCTAGATTTAGGGCGTGAAAGGACGCAAAAAAATTCCCCTCTGCAGCACGAAACACACAAAAGCCATGAACTAATTCTTTTAATGAATCATGGGTGTGGTTAATTTTGTGTGTAACGTAAAAAAAAAAAAACAATCAGTGTGCCAGTTGTCATTCCCATTGTGTGGCTGACTGTTGACTGTTGTCAGAGTTTTAATCAGTCAGTGGCGTACCTGTGTTTTACACCGTCAAAATAGAAACACGACAGAAATGTACTTGAACACACCTCACTTCCAGACCACCACGCCCATCAGTGTAGATATATTCCTAAACTCTATTTTAACGCTATTTTAATAGTGAAGGCGCAATCATGAAAATACACTGCTGACGGGGTGTAAGATAGTAATGAGCATCGTGGCACGCCTTGCGCAGGGAGTAAAGCTTAAAGCTAAAACAAACCCAAGAACGCTTTACAATCTACACACACACACACACACACACACACACAAATACACAACAGCGAGAACTGCAGCAGCCAATTACGCACAGCATACTCTTAACCAGAAACCACCATCCACCTGGACAGTTTTTTTCATTTTCCAAATGGTTTTGTAAACTCACGTGTAAACTTTGAGCACGAAGTCTTTCTCCTCCTTGAGTTCAGAGATGGTCTGCAGCACGTCGCTCATGGCGAGCACAGCGCAGCCGTAGGGTCGTCTGTAGTGTACGTGAGGAGGACCTTTCTTCGAGTCGTTCAGCAGCATCCTCCCTGCATAGAAAACACATATATAACCATTACATTACAATACAAAACAATTCTGCTCTTCAATATAGTAAATGAAGTAGTAAAACAAATAAATAGAACCTTTTTTTAAAGTGATAGACCTACACAAAGTAGCACACACTTCAAATAAAAATCTGAATAAAAAGGGGATGTGTCCCATTTGTGTCCCTAGTAAAACTAGATTACAAACATGTAAGTGTATAGTTTAGACTGAAGTCAATAATTCTCAAATATTCTCTGGGAAATGGCGTATGCTCATTGAAAGTGAGTCACTCACCTGTCCTGATGACCTGAGCAACAATGTACAGGTCTCTCTTCATGTCCTTATTGCTTAGATCCTGCAGAAATATCAAGTATAATATTCTTACAATTGCATCCAATCATCTTAAACTGCAGTGTTTATACAGCACAGGCATCAACAATTGCAGCTTGATTTAGGGCGTGTCAGTATATCTTTCTTTTTTTTTACAGTATGCAAAAGTCATGTACTAATTCTCGTAATTTATCATTTAATTTTGGGTGTAACGTAAAATAAACCAATCAGAGTGTCTCATCATTCCTTTAAAGCCAGGTTAAACTGAATTAATTCTACATAATTTACAATAGTTTCTGCATTAGGACATTAGGACATAAGTTTTATAGGTCCTTAAACAGAACCCTGTGAGACTCCAAAAATACACTAGACTGAATAGATTCTACATAATTCACAATATTATCTACATTAGGATTAGAATCAGTTTCATATGACCTAAAATAGAACCCTGTGGAATTCATAGGATGATCGAAACTAGATATTTACCACATAGTTCACTCATTAGTTTCTGCATTCGGTATTACATAAGTTTCACAGGACCAAAAATAGAACCCTGAGGGACTCCACAAAACATTCTAAACCAAATAGTTTCTATATAATTAAAACAGTCTGCATTAGGGTCAATATGGCTTAAAACAGAACCCTGTGGGACTCCATAAGATACACTAAACCAAATAAATTATATATTTTCTATATATTCACAATTAGAATCAGTTTCATATGACTTAAAATAGAACCCTGTGAGATTCCAAGAAACATTGTAAATTAAATGACTTCCACATAATTTACAATAGTTCCTGCATTAGGTATTACCTAAGTTTCGTAGGACCTAAAACAGAACCCTGTGGGACTCCACAAGACATGCTAAACCAAATGGTTACCAAACCACATTAGGTACTTGATTTGACTCCATAAAACACTCTAAACCAAATGGATTCTACATAATTAAGCATAGTTTCTGCATTAGGTATTACATAAGTTTGGTAGGACCTAAAATAGAACCCTGTGGAACATTCTAAACTGAATTAATTCAACAATTTTTCACAATAGTTTCTGCATTAGGATTAAATGGGATTAAAACAGAACCCTGTGGGACTCCCTAATATACGCTAAACTGAATAAATTCCACAAAATTCACAAATCTATTAGGATTAGATTCAGTTTATTAGGGCCTAAAATAGAACCCTGTGGGACTCCACAAGACCAAATCACATTAGATGCTTGTTTTTTTTTATTATTCACCTGTATCATTGTCCCTAAACAAAACACCTGAATTTATTGATCAAAAGGTGCATGCGCCGTCATTTACAGGCATTGTAATAATGCTGGTTCTTTACCGTAAACAAGGCGCAGAGTCTGTCGACCTTCTCCGGGTTCTTCGGGCCTCCGTTTTTGTTGAGCCTCACCATGAACTTCTCACTGCAAACAAACACAGAAATAGTTTAAGAGTCTCCAAAACTCTACACCTCATTTAGCAGCACCTCGCAGCTTCTGCACATAACAACCCAACGAGCCCTGTTGTTCCCTAATCCAAACATCCCGGTGCAGCGTCAATTACAGCCGGCCTCCTGCAGAGGCTGTAATTCAGTTCCAGCTCTATCACAGGGAGGAGGAGGTGGGGGGTTAATAACGTCCCGTATCCTCCCCTCGTCTCCTCGCCTGCTGCAGGAGGTCCTGCGGGGAGAGGCGGAGGGATGACAGGGGCAGGATGGAGAGGTGGGCAGCCCTAATCACATCAGGAGGAGCCGAGGAGAGCACTTTCTGTCTGCTGCAATCCAGCCTAATGGAGTGGAGGGCGCCGGCAGGGCGCTAATAGGGCTGGAAACTCAGCCAGTGTCCCTCAGACTGAAGGAGGTCAGGGTTAGATGAATCTGGGAGAAGCTTAAACCTAAAGAGTCGAACCTGGAGGGACAATAAAGAAGCTGACTCTTTATTTAATGTACTTTATTTAGACTTCCGCTTCCGGTGTGCCAAAGTGAAGACGCTAGCAGAGTGAACTCTGACCATATTATATCTTTAACTACCTGTTATGAAAATATAAATCCACCTACTTACTCAACTCATACTTTTAATACTTGTATTACTTTTATTTTTCATAATTTACAATAGTTCCTGCATTAGGTATTACCTAAATTTCATCGGACCTAAAACAGAACCCAGTGGGACTCCACAAGACATGCTAAACCAAATGGTTACCAAACCACATAAGGTACTTGATTTAGTTCTAAAATAGAACCATGTTGGGCTCTATGGGATGATCAAAACCAAATGTTTCCACAACAGTTTCTGCATTAGAATTAGAATCAGTTTCATAGGACCGAAAACAGAACTCTGTGGGACTCCACAACACATGCTAAACCAAATGGATTCTACATAATATAATTAATAAATAATAGTTTCTGCATTAGGACTTACATATGTTTTATAGGACCTAAAACAGAACCCTGTGGGACTCCACAAGACATTCTAAACCAAATGGTTATCAAACCACATTAGGTACTTGATTTAGTTCTAAAATAATACCATGTGGGGCTCTATAGGATGATCAAAACCTAATGTTGACCACTTAATCCACAACAGTTTCTGCATTAGGATTAGAATCAGTTTCATAGGACCGAAAACAGAACTCTGTGGGACTCCAAATGGATTCTACATGATATAATAATAACAGTTTCTGCATTAGGACTTATGTAAGTTTCATAGGGCCTAAAACAGAACCCTGTGGGACTCCAAAGGATTTTTCATAGATTTTCTAACTTTAAAGCAGGTCAATTTGACCCAGAACATAACAGGAGGGAGGGTTAAGAACACCTGTAAGTGTACCTCTCTATCCACCTCATTCACTTTACGTTTTTATGCATCCCTGCCAAGAATTCCCATCAGCTAAGCTGGAAAAACATCTTCCTCTGAATGAGACAGTATTGTCCTCTGGCAGCGCTGACAGGTCCTCATTAAAGCCCTTCAGCATTAGAACAGCGTCGTTATTCCTCCGCCTTTCTTCTGTTCAGTCTGTCGCTCTGCCTATTGTTCACAGCGCTGTTGTCTTTCAGAGAGAGAACGTCAACTCCAGGCTAATGCGCTAGCTGCTAGCTGCTAGTTACCGTCTCAGTTACGGTAAAGGTGCAAGGTTAGGAGGTTGATGTACGATCTGGACGAGTACTGAAACGTAACGCTGCACTGAGAGAATGAGGAAGCAACAAGTACTGAACTGAGGGACAATACATCAATCAAGCAGAAGCTCAGAGGAGCCTCCTCGCTTTAACGGTCTGTTATGTAACCGGCGGTGGAGGACAATCAGCTCCAACTTCAGAGGGAGTGATTTAGTCAATGAAAGAAAATGTAAATGAAGTCCAGCTGTGAAAACGGAGGGAAGACGAAGGACGAGCTCTGAGAGACACGACTGTACGCCTCGTTATGATCTAGATGAGCTAGAATTTAACAGCTGTATGTATTAGGGACTTTTAAAAATATAGGTTATATATATAAGTTTGGACACACCTTCTCTTTTTCAATGCGTTTTCTTTATTTTCATGACTATTTACATTGTAGATTCTCACTGAAGCATCAAAACTATGAATGAACACATGTGGAGTTTTATGTACTTAATAAAAAATGAGATGAACCTCCACAGTCACCGGACCTGAACCCAATCCAGATTTGAGGTTTGGGGTGAGCTGGAGCACAGAGTGAAGAAGACAAAGGAGCAACAAGTGCTAATAAACACCTCTGGGAACTCCTTCCTTCCTTCAAGACTGTTGGAAAACTTTTCATTTCAGGTGGCCACCTCTTGAAGCTCATTGAGAGAATGATGCCAAGAGTGTGTAAAGCAGTAATCAGAGCAAAGGGGGGCTATTTTTTGAAGAAACTAGAATATAAAACATGTTTTCAGTAATTGCACCTTTTTTTGTTAAGTAAATAAAACTCCACATGTGTTCATTTATAGTTTTGATGCTTCAGTGAGAATCTACAATGTAAATAGTCATGAAAATAAAGAAAACACATTGAAAAAGAGAAGGTGTTCGAGATTATCAAATATTTAGGCAATTCTGTGCAAATATTTGGCAACCAAACTAGAAAAAAAGATGAAAATGGAAAAATAGAAGCACTTCTGGCATTCAAATAAATCAGTGACAAATAATTTCAACTGAACAACAGCTATATAGCTGATATAGCAGTAAATATATAATAAGAAGAGCAGTACTGAGGTAAATGTATGATTAGAGTAGCAGTGCTGAATATGCATCATATCGTTTCATATCGTCAGTTTCTTGAAGATTCAACACCCTTGTGTCTACAGGATTACTTTATCTACAGTAGATGTTGTGGCACCTCTGTGTGTGGTCCAGAAATCAGTGCACAGTGCAAATCTCGCACGTAGGACACGACTAGACATCTGATAAAGCCAAGCAGACAAGAAGATGAAATCTGGTGAATAGAGCTGAAGATAAGTTCCATCAATGTTTCATCAAAGTCCTTGAGTCTGGTTGACGCAGCAGCAGCAGCAGCAGCAGTGTTGTTATGGAGGGACGGGAAGCGTAGCGAGGCGGAGGGGGACGTGGGGACGCCGCGGGGGACGAGCAGATCCAGCTGTAGTGGATAATGTATGGGGAGGGACGGGAGAGGACTGATAAAAGGCTGTACAGATGTCCTGCTGGTGAGGAGACGAGACGTGGTGCTGAACGGACAGCTCCCCACCGGCCTGATCACTTCCAACACTTCCAAAACTACTAACACTACCTTCAGCCAGAGGAACCAGAGGAACCCCAGCAGATACCGCAGCTACTGCAGCATCACCGGCACTTCATAGTGTGTGTGTGTGTTTGTTTAAAAAAGAGAGAAACAGAAAAAGCTAACAAATTCGCGAATCTGACCCTAACTTTTAATTTATCCAACTAATTTCTATTAATCCAATTCTGAACTCGTCTGTTGCCTGACAAAGATGTAAAAAACTATAATAAAGGTCAATATTAGTGCTTGACAGATAATTAATGAACTTAAAAATGAACAAAATTATGTACAATATATTATGTAAACCTAAGTTAAAGTCCCACTGTAATGAATTCAGCAGCTCTGAGCCTTTTCATGATTAGAATAGCCCTCCTGTAGTAAATGTATGATAAGAATAGCACTCCTGAAGTAAATGTATGATAAGAATAGCACTCCTGAAGTAAATGTGTGATTAGAATAGCACTCCTGAAGTAAATGTATGATAAGAATAGCACTCCTGTAGTAAATGTATGATAAGAATAGCCCTCCTGTAGTAAATGTTTGATTAGAATAGCACTCATGTAGTAAATGTATGATTAGAATAGGACTCCTGAAGTAAATGTATGATTAGAACAGCACTGCTGTGGTACATTTACAACTAAAATTGCCCTGTTGAGAGAAATGTATGAATGTACGATTAGAATAGCACTCCTGAAGTAAATGTATGATTGGAATAGCACTCCTGATGTAAATGTATGATTAGAACAGCACTGCTGTGGTACATTTACAACTAAAATTGCCCTGTTGAGAGAAATGTATGAATGTACGATTAGAATAGCACTCCTGAAGTAAATGTATGATTGGAATAGCACTCCTGGTGTAAATGTATGATTAGAACAGCACTGCTGTGGTACATTTACAACTAAAATTGTCCTGCTGATGTAATTGTTTGAATGTATGTATAAGTGTTCGATTCAATACAGATTGTTATAGTATGATATAAAAATGCAACGCAATGTAAACGTAATGTAATAAATAACAACAGTTTACTTTAATAACAAAAGTAACACTTTACCATTGATACGTGGAAATAAGTGGCTATGAAAACCCTGAACATGAAATCCAAAGAGGATTGGAGTTTATCAAATATATTTAGGCAATTCTGTCCTCCAGGTTCAGACAAACACGCCAAGCTCATCTACAAGATCTTTTATGACAAGATAATACGTCTATTTATCTGTGAGAGTGAGGAAAAACACAGCGAACTAAACAACTAAACACTGCCTGCCTCCACATCTGTGAAGAAAAGGACGGATCTGATGCAGAAGTTCAGGCTGTTCACGCTGTGCACTACAGCGCACCCTCAGGCTTTTCACTAATAAACCTGCAATCTGTCTCTGCTTCATTACGAGGAGGTGCAGGGCAGGTTTGGGCTGACCCCTGGAGCCCACGCTGAGGGACGGGGAGAGTGGACATCTTTGGAGTGGGAGGCTGCTGGCCCATTACTGGGCTGTCAAACCTGTGATGAGTGGGTGGACAGAAAGAGAGAGAGAGAGAGAAAGAGAGAGAGAAGCTGGGGTGCTGTGAAAAATCTTTTGGCTAATATTGGACCCTGTTGGTGGTTCTTACGTAAGGTTACACTGCAGTATATATTTATAAAATGCTAAAAAACACAAAAAATCAGAGATACTCGGGGTCAGATGTCTTGTAGATGGAGCTTCAGGCACAAATAGAACCATTTCAGCCTCATAAAACTACGGACACAACTCTAAAACTAGCTTAAAAGAGTGTTTTATAAATGATAAACATGAAACAAAAAAAGCAAAATTCAGGGCTCTGAGTAGTCCAGTGCATTAAGGTGCTGCTACTATGCTCAGAGAATGGTCAGTTCCCAGAATCCCAGTTTACACTGTTTGGCATCAGCAACCAGAGTCTGAGAGAGTACAACTGGCCATGCTGTTTCTCTCTGGGTGGGTACAGTAGGTGGCGCTCTCCTCCCTCATCACTACTATTGTGGCTATAATGTCGGTCTGCACAGGGGTCTGTTAGCTGATGCATTAGAGCTGGGGATCCGGCACTTTCCTCCAGGTTTGCCGGTACCCAGTGATGCTCATATACACTCATATCACTTCAGTTTCTGAATTATTAATTTAGTTAGTTTCTCTGATTTTGCTATTTATAGGTTTATGTTTGAGTAAAATGAACATTGTTGTTTTATTCTATAAACTACAGACAAGATTTCTCCCAAATTCCTAATAAAAATATTCTCATTTAGAGCAAAGAAAACAAGTTCATAAACATAAAGTTTTAAGAGTTCAGAAATCAATAATTACGTTTTTTTAATGCATCTTGGCATCATGTTCTCCTCCACCAGTCTTACACACTGCTTTTGGATAACTTTATGCTGCTTTACTCCTGGTGCAAAAATTCAAGCAGTTCAGTTTGGTTTGGTGGCTTGTGATGGTAACACTTTCTAGAAATGTCATGTCGATTACACTTTATGAACATACTCATAACATATTATAATGCATTCATAGGGCATTATAAGCATAGTTATAAGTCTTTATAAAAATGCTATAACATGTTATAGCCACGTTTATTATGTATTATGAATTGTGATTGTAATGCATTATATGCAGTGCTTGTAATAGGTTACACATCTGGGTTAAATAATCATATATCTGTCACTATTAATACTGTATTTTCCCATGATGGACATCTGTCACTTTACTTTAAGTGTACAACCACACATTATAATACATCATGCATTAATATAAGCTTTTCGTTTTTTAACTTTTAGTTTTTTTTTATGTTTTAAGGCAGCATTGTTGAGGTTCTTGATTCTTATTGACATATAACATCTTATTAACACAGCCAATTATGCATTATAATCATATATCAATGGCTATAACCCGTTCTTCATTTTTATAAATATTTATAACCATGTTTATAATGCTTTATTGATGCATTATAATGCATTATGAGTTTGTTTATAGAGTCTTATAAAGAAGACATTCATAGAAAGTGTTACCCTTGTGATCTTCCATCTTTCTCTTGATTATATTTCAGGTTATATTTCATTTTTAATTTGCAAAAAAAAAAATTTCTTCTTATAAGGCGTTTCTTTTACATTTTTCTTTAAAAGTTCCACTTTAAATAAAGCAGCTTCTCTAAAACCTACAGCAGCAGAAGTTCTCCAAGGCTTCCATCTTTAACTGTGTTGCCGGAGAACATAAATGTCAGCTTTCCTCTTTTAGGATAATCCTAGTAGAAAGAGAGGTAACTGGAGCAACGCTAAACACACACTGGATGGAGAAGAGAGGGAGTGTAGATGTGGCCCAAGGCTCGCTGATGGGCTTTTCCTGTGAGGCTCCTCGGAGCTCTGACAGCGTGCCGGAAAATAATGATGGCCTCTCCGGTTGGAGCTCATTTCCGTCTCTTGTTTCTGCCGAGCCTCGAGGGACGAGGACGCTCAGTGACAACACATTTCCCCACGACGCCGGCCAACTTCTGACCACGACACGCCATCTCAGACTGAGGACCTACAGCGGGTCCTGCTGTCTCTGAGCAGATCCTGATCCTGTTCAATAAGAGAATCTGTAGAAGTGTCTGCTGGAGTGGAGATATCTTCACAGCCTTCACACACTGATGTTCTACACTACAGCAGGTACTGAGAAAAAACATATATATTGACGAGTGCAATAAAATGTTAAACGCTTTTCTCTGGAATTCTACAAGAAATATAAACTGTATGTACTTTACTATAAACTTCAAGTAGATGGTCCATATTTTATTAACACACACTTCTGTGTGCTATTTTTACATTAGTAAGTCCACATACTGCTGATTCTAAAGAGGGGTATCCAGTTAGTGTCCTGATATCCGTTGAACTGGGCTGAGTGACGCACTCTTAAGATGGGTATAGAGTTAGTTAGTACTGTTACTCTCTGTATTGGGCTGAGTGATGTACTCTCTAGAGGAGTGTCCGGTTAATGTTCTGATACTCACTGTATTGGGCTGAGTGATGTACTCTTGAGAGGAGTATCCGATTAGTGTCCTGATATTCATTGTATTGGGTTGAGTAATGAACTCTTGAGAGGTGTATGCAGTTAGTGTCCTGATATTCTCTGTATTGGGCTGAGTGATGGACTCTCGAGAGGAGTGTCCGGTTAATGTTCTGATACTCTCTGCATTGGGCTACGAGATGTACTCTCGAGAGGGAAATCTGCTTAGTGTTCTGATACTCTCTGTATTGGGCTGAGTGATGGACTCTTGAGAAGGGTATGTGGCTAGTGCTCTGATACTCTCTGTATTGAGCTGAGTAATAAACTCTTGAGAGGAGTATCCGGTTAGTGCTCTGATACTCACTGTAATGGGCTGAGTGATGGAATCTTGATAGTGGTATCTAGTTTGTGTTCTTATACTCACTGTACTGGACTGAGTGATGCACTCTTGAGAGGAGTATCTGGTTAGTGTTCTGATACTCACTGTAATGGGCTGAGTGATGCGCTGTTGAGAGGGAATCTGGGTAATGTTCTGATCTTCAATGTATTGGGCTGAGTGATATACTTTTGGAAGGGGAATCCAGTTAGTGTCCTGATCCTCACTGTACTGGGCTGAGTGATTGACTCTCAAGAGGGGTATCTGGTTAGTGTTCGATAACCCATGTCACAAGACATGCATTTTTGCATGTAAGTTTGAGCCACACTCTACATGCAAAAAAGTTTTTTTCAGGTAATTTTGAAGTATTTCTATTTGTCCATTCATCAAGAAATTTTGGCTCAGTGTAAATACAGTTGACAAATCGACAAAAATGGAGATACTTTTTTTTTTATTATTATTGGATAGCGACGATATACGTCTTTCCATCTCCAAATCCTCACTCTGGTAAAATCCTTGTAACATATAATATCTTGCGGCTTATTGCTATACCATGTCATGTAGCAGTGTCAACTCAACTCAAACAGACTCTTAAAACAAGCGCTATACTGTACATACTGCAAAACCATCAGAAAAACATAGAAACTGCTGAACAAAGAAAGTCAGAGTAACCCGTCACCCACCTCAGCCAACAGAACACAAACAAAACAACAAGCTGTGATTAAAAATAGTGGATAACAACACAGCCGAGTGAGGAATGCTCCAGCACCATCAAACAGCATTTCATACATAAATCTGCAGCCTCCTTATCCTTCATCCCTCTGCTCAGACACTTCTGAGAACCAGAACTCGTGGCTCAAGCAATTCCCTTCAAAAAGCTGCACAGGGACAACCTGCCCAGAGTCCTGTTTCCTCTTAATACAAGCAGATTAGATGATTTTTCAGGCCTAAAGGTTGGATAAGTGGGCTTGGGAATTGTGAGGGGTAGAGGGTTGAGTACAAAACAGTGTTTTCACCTCCAACAACCAATAGCCAACTCCCAAATCCAATGGAATGCTTCACAAACGACACAGAAATCAGCAAAGGACTAGAAATTATATAAAATATCTTACGATGCAAAATAAAAAAAACACCCCATTACATTAATGTACATTTAGAGTAGGTGGAACTAGTGGAATCTAGTTAATGTTCTCATACTCACTGTACTGGACTAAGTGATATACTTTTGAGAGGGGTATCTGGTTAGTGTCCTAATACTCACTGTATTGGGCCATGAGTGATATAGGTGCAGAACATTTTTCATCACTCCTAAAAATATAAAAATTAGGAAAGCCTGTTTTAACTGACTGTTTTAACTGAGTTTATCCTCTCTCTCTCTTTGTGATTTTAGATAATTACTATTAATTTTATCATAATCTTTATCAACCATCATTTATTTTATTATTTACTTTTACTATTAATATTATTATTTCTTATTTTTTCTTTATTCTAAATAATAATAATAAATTATTTTTTATGTTATTTTTTTTATATTTATATATTTATTTAAAATGTGTATTTTTTATATTTATTTATTATAATGTTTCTTTTTCTTCACATTTTGGATTTCCTATCTAATGTTTTCAATCCTTTATGTACTGTAAATGCTCGGCTGCTGCTGCTGCACTGTAAATGAGAGTCACCTCAATGTACTCAGGGTGTTAAAATAAAGGTTGATTGATTGATCGATTGATTGATTAATTGGTTGATTGATGTGTGAAGGTTCCTGTACACACATAAAAGCCCCCTGTGAACAGGCATAACTGAGCCGTGAGAATGCTGAAACGCTCCTCACCTGATATGTTTGCCCTCTCTGAGGTCGTAAAGGGAAAAGAAGATGTCCGTGTCTTCTCCGATGGTGTTGTAGGTGAAGCTCTTGAGATTGACGAATAGATGGTGAGGTACAGGTATCCGGCAGGCCTCGCCGTGACGCTGCCGCATGCTGTCCCCCTTCCAGACGTCCAGCAGAAAACAAGAGAATCGTGTTTATTAGCATCATTTTTTTTTACAGTGTGTGTGTGTTAATGTGTACTGAAAAAACCCAAACCTTTATAATCAGATTACTGCAGTTACTGTATCTGATTATCCAAGTTAAAAGCATGTAAACAGAATATTCTCAGTAAGGTCAAAAATTACTATCCTGATTAGGAAAGTTAGATAAAGAGACAGAGAAAGCTGGATTTTAATTCAGATTTATAATCAGTATAAGATTTCTCAGTGCATGCATACTGTACTCTTAACCGGAGTACTCTGAGATTTCTCAGTCTGTGCATAAGCGAAAACAGACCTTTTTTGCAGAAACAAGCAAGCAGGTTTTTCTAGCTCTATCTACTGGCTAATAATGTTCAGGTTTATTTTTTTTACGTGATATTTTAATCACATTACGTCTTATTTTGTAAGATTACAGGCTGGTTGCAAAGGAAAAAAGGAAAAAAAAAGAACACAGGTTTAAATCCTCGATTCGAATTATGCGGCTTGGCATCAGCGGTCGGAGTCAGAGAGAGCAAAATTGGCCATGCTTGTCCGAGGAGACGAGGAGATCGGTTGGTTCTTAATAAACATTTTTCTTAAATAACTGGTCTATGCTTCTTCAGTGTTGCAATGTTAGTTAACATCATTTTGAACAGACTTCATTCGTTTAAATAGCCTGAAAATATTTTTTAAAAGTTCAGTTTTAACGATCTTCTTACTAAAAAATGTCTTGTTTTAATCGAGCTCGGGCTCGAAAAAAGACAGTTTATGGGTCGGGCTGGATTGTTAGGGCCCGATCTAAGCTCTAGTAATTTGTGACTGTGTGAGACTCAACAATCATAGTGTGAAAGACTTGTGATTAACAGTCATGTAGTGCAAACAGCATAAAAAATCATGAAAATGCATGAAAAACATGGTAGTGTAGTGTAGTGTGAACCAGGAATTATCTGATTACACGAGCTCACGTAAAAAAAAGCGTGAAAACGCATTAGTGATAAACTGTGACGTTATTCTGCAGTAATCAGATTATAAACTGCATGTAAACGCACCCAACGCACCCACTGATTTACAACAGACTGTACAGAATCACAGCTCTATTCTCTGTTTATACACACCGTGAGCACAGTACAGAATCAGCCTGTTCTTCATAGACATTTAACAATTCATGAATATGAATATATGCATAAACATCAGCAGCTCAGCGCCGGCAGTGCCGACGACCTTCAGCTGAACTTACAAATCTGAGACAAGTGCAAAAATCACACCGAGCTTCTCGAACGCAGCGCTAACAAGGTGTTTCATCCAGGTTCCTAAACAGAGTGTGTCAGATTTCAGCCCAGAGACAGCGCTGACCTATACGCAGGGCTCAGAGCTAGTAGAGTAAAGCACTGTGAAGCATGGTGAAGTTAGATAAAGAGACAGAAAAAGCTGGATTTTAATTCAGATTTATAATCAGTATATGATTTCTCAGTGCATGCATACTGTACTCTTAACCGGAGTACTCTGAGATTTCTCACTCTGTGCAGAAACAAGCAAGCAGGTTTTTCTAGCTCTATCTACTGGCTAATAATGTTCAGGTTTATATGTTTTTATGTGATATTTTAATCACATTATGTCTTGATTTGTGAGATCACAGGTGGCTGCAAAGGAAAAATAGGGCTCTGAATGGTCAATCAGTCTAAACCAGTATGCCACTCTCTAGGATCTAAAGAACACAGGTTTAAATCCTCGATTCGAATTATGCGGCCTGGCCTCAGCGGTTGGAGTCAGAGCGAGCACAATTGGCCATGCTTGTCCTGACCCTTCTATTGTTGAATGAGAGTGTGTCAGATTTCAGCCTAGAGACAGCGCTGACCTATACGCAGGGCTCAGAGCTAGCAGAGTAAAGCACTGTGAAGCATGGTGAAGGGTGCATAGAGAGAATACAGTGTGAATAAAGTGTTTTTTAGTGTGTAGTTTTTTTTTTACCTGGGTTGTGCTTTGCTGGACGCTGTGTCTGCTGGACAGGTGCTGTAAGGGTAGAGGGGAGGGGGGGATAGAGGGAGGATAGAGGGAGAGAAAGGAAGAAAAGTATTTGAGTCGACACGTCTCAGAAGAATCCTAAGTGATATATGTGTCTGAACAGGTTAAAGTCGAGCAGGTGAAGAACACTGCACGGTCAGGTGAGTCTCAGGAGGTGAGTGGGGGCCGCCTGAGGCAATAACACCGGACCACTCTGACTAAAAACACACTGACACACTGAGAAAAAAAAAAAGAAAAACACACACACACACACACACACACACACACATAAAGCGACCACCCACAGCAAGTGAACCTAATCTGCTGCTGCAAGTGGAATACCTGTAAAAAAATATCTTTAATATTAAAAAAATCCCAAAACTATTATATATTATAAACATAAATAAATACATATTACAAGCATAAATATAAATACATGCTTTTCTCTATACATTAAACAGTATTTCCATGTAATTTTCTCTAAGAAAGTAATTTTACAATGGCTCGTTTACTGAACAGTGATGTGATTAAAAAATCTGAAAACAAAAACAGATTTTAGACACCGGTTTTAATCTAAACTAAACAAAAACGTATTCTTTGTTTTTTCAAAAGAAAGTAGCAACATTTTCAGTTATATTACAAACTTGTATATCACTGTCCAAAATGTGTAAGGAAATAAATGTAAAATAAAATGTGGAAAAAAGAAAATTACTGTAAAGATTCTGTAGTAATTTTACCAATTTTAAAGACAATTTCTGTCTGTCAGAGCAGTCTGTTATATTTCATGATTTTGAAGTATGTTTTTCATTTTTTTGTTTCCTCTACTGCCAGATATTTTCTTGCTACACCACTTCCAGAAAATGAATGTTTTTTTAACAAATGTTTTCTTGAATAAACATTAAATACATTAATAAAAAATCATGCTTTTCAGATATATTTAAAGATATGTTTAGGTGTAAGTGAGGACTGTTATTCTTATAACATCTGAATAATGTCTGAATAAATGTAAATGTGGAATGGGAGCAGATTAATAACAGATCAAGCAGAGCGGAAATATTCACACACACACACACACACACACACACACACACACACACACATGCATTCAGGCCTGCATTTATATATTAAACACACATGACCACACATACATGCGCATGCACTCATGTTCACACACGCATCACTGACAGTACTGCAGTCTGCATCTCCTTTCACCATGTATCACACACACACACACACACACACACACATCAACCATACATTAATATTCATGTGCAAGGATACACACACACATATACAACTCTGAAAAAATAAGAGACCACTCTGGAATATAATCAAGAGGAAGATGGATGATCACAAACCATCAAACCACCAAACTGAACTGCTTGAATTTTTGCACCATGAGTAAAGCAGCATAAAGTTATCCAAAAGCAGTGTGTAAGACTGGTGGAGGAGAACATGATGCCAAGATGCATGAAAAAAAAAACTGTAATTAAAAACCACCAGGGTTATTCCACCAAATATTAATTTCTGAACTCAAATAAATGCTCTAAATGAGAATATTTTTATTTGTAATTTGGGAGAAATGTTGTCTGTAGTTTATAGAATAAAACAACAATATTCATTTTACTCAAACATAAACCTATAAATAGCAAAATCAGAGAAACTGATTCAGAAACTGAAGAGATCTCCATTTATTTTTTACAGAGCTGTGTGCATAAACACACACTCAATGCTGAGTTGTAAAGCACAAAATTAGCACACACACACACACACACACACACACACAGTTCCTCGCTGTAGGGCCTGGGTGAATTATGAAGTGCTGCTACTCAGCACATGTTCCTCTCTCTGGTGCTTTTTTCTCCTGCGTTCAGCATAAATTACCCCCGTCTGAGAGCTCACCGGTGGGTACCGGAGATACCACCACAGATTACCCCCAGCCCACAGGCCTCCAGCCGTATCTGATCACGCTCTGCGTGTGAAACCGTGACGCGGATTAATCTGCGGGGAGGTTTCTGACGAGGTCTCGGCGAGCGGCGCGAGGTAAACGCTGTAAAAGCGCTGAGGCTTCAGCTGCTTAACGAAACCTCATTTACCATAAAAAACTTTCCAAACAAACATCTCCCTTCTGTTCTCAGCGTTTATCATTAGGGAGGCTAAACGCCTGCCTTCAGGGACTCATTAATCCAGCAGAGAGAAGTTCCTCAGCATGGCCTACATACAAGCCAGCATACCAACTTTACTGCAGTCCTAATGTTCAGGAGAGGAACGAGTCACAGCAGCTTTAGGGGAGCTGATCTCCTGATGAGTGCCAGTTCCAACACTATATAGTTTTTGATGGTTTTTGCAGCTTGGTGTTGCGACTTGAGGATGCTTTTAAAGTTCTTAAAATTCTTCTTTTGGGATTAATGGACCTACATTTCTCCTTAAAGTCATCGGAGTGTGGATGGTTGTACATAAAAAATGTAAATTGTAAAGCGTCTTTATTCATTCATTCAAGCCACAAAAGGGGTTCTTTACTTTTCCCGTCGTTATGATAGCAAAGACACACACCGATCCACAATTGACTGGTGCGCTATAGTTCGCTAAAACAGGAAGAGGTCCTTCCATTTCTCCATCAGGGAACAAAACAAGTACAAGATTGCACAATTTAACAAATTGACCCATTTAAGATTTAAATAAATAATTAAATAAAAAAAGTTAAAAGTCTTTTTTTCAGTATGAAACTTCTTCTGCTTGCCTTAATTACTGTAATCAACATATAATATGAAATATGAAAGATATGCAGTTCGCCCTATACATTTAAAGTAATGTTTAAAAACAGGGCTGTCTATATATTGTAAACTTTCAAATGATAATTTTTGTGTTTTTTTTGTTTTGTTTTGTTTGTTAGTTTTTTGTCTTGTGTCGCTACATTTTATAATAAACATGTGTATATATATATATATATATATATATATATATATATATAAAATATATAAATAAATAAATATATAAATAAGCCTATACCTTGTCGTTTTTATTGATTGTTTAAATGCAAGATACAGGAAGTGATTTTTTTTCTCTTTTCTTTATTATCTGTTTTTTATGTGTGTATATGTTTTGAAAAAAACAAAATAAACTAAACTAAACTATAATATGAAATATGAAAATGATTCAACTCACATATTGGCAACCACCCTCCTGCAAAAAACTACAACTAAAACAACTTTAAAATTACAATGTTATGTTTTAATGTGATATTTAAAACTACTGTTTTATATAAGTTGGAACATGTATTTTGTATGTAAAACGAGTGAATGATCCAAATTGTAGCATTTCCTGTTAGAGGTAAGGAACACTATTACACTAAATATTGATAGAATAATTATAATGAAGTTAATAATTAAATATTTACACTGATTGTCAGGATTTTTAGGGTTTTAGACTTTTATTTTTTAGATAATCAAACATGCACCGGGTCAAACTGACCCAGGAACATCATTGCTGTTCCTGATAAATGAAGATAACAGGAGGGTTAAGGGTTAGTAGGTGTTTGTAGGAAGAATGGGACATAGTATCACTCAGATCACTAAATCATTTGGTGTCTTTGGTCACAAAACACCAGCATCCCTTTTATAAGAGTACCGTTAAGCTTCAGCAGGGAAGATCTTCTGTTCTGCACAAACTGAAGGCTGAACTCAAGCCTCCAGCAGGTTTTATATCTGTGTTTCTGTACTGCAGGAGAGAGTAAAGCCTTTTCAGTTCTTCTCTCTCTGTTTTTTTTTTATTTTCAGGTGCTGGAAAGAAGCTCCTCGGCCTCCCACAAACTCTTTAAATCAAACAATCCTAAACGTCTTCTTCCTGAAAGAACTGGAGCAGTGCGTTCTCTCGGAGAGGTGCAGCGCCGCTGACTCCCTTACATCTATTTCATCCTGAGGTTTTTCAGCTTCAGGGTTTCGTAAGCTAAACACTGGCCTAAATACAGCTCTGAAAACAAATAAGAGACGACTTCCGTTTCTGAATCAGTTTAAGGAACATTATAAGCATTCATTTAAGGTATAAAGGTATTAAGGAGCAGTAAAGCCACTCTGCTGAAGTACAGCGTTTATACAGGAGTTTCAGTAAAGTTTCTCCAGCACTAAGGCTGGAGCAGTGTTAGCATTAGCCGCTAACCGTAGCACTAGCTCTTTCGCCGTTCAGAGACGAGTATCAGACTGTAGTCTGCGTGTTTTAGACTGTAGAAACAAACTACATGGGACAAAATGCTAGCTGATAGTGCCGTGTTTTACCTGTTTAACACTCAGGGTTCCTCAGTGTAGCGCTGACAGTGACATTTATTAGCGCTAAGCGCTGCTAACTGCTGCTAACCGCGGAAATCTAAGCTTGCTGTAAGTAAACGGAAGCACTTTACTCACCCAAATAAACAGTTTTCAGGAGATAAATTTGTGTAGATTAACATCCATGTTTTTTTTCCAATGTTTTTTTTTTTTAAGAATTACAGTTTTGTTTACTTAGCCCCCCCTTCTTCCTTATTATTGTTGCTTAAAATGTGCTTTATAATCTTGTAATCTTATTTATGAAAATATAACAGAAAATAGATGTTTATTGATAGTGCCCTTATAATCCGGTGCACTCTATGGTCTGTAAAATACAATTACATATTCCACCATAATCCAGGATAATTTATTTTTAATACCTTTAATTTAATAAGAATCATTGGACAAGCAGGTGTCCCATTACTTTTGTCCATATACTGTATCCCCCCTCCCAACTGACGGGGGATAATGGCAGTGAAAGAGCAGTGTAGGAGGAGGAGGAGCTGAGAAAACAGGCTTGCTGCCATCTCCCCTCAGAAACCCGTGCCAGACAACAGGTCCTGCAGGGCTCCAGACTGTGGTGCCAAGGCCAGGAAGGGCAGTGCCCGCTCCATGCCAACCTCCACCATCACCGTAATGATCATCCTGGCATGGCAGCGCTTTGGCTGCTCTCCTCTCTTGATAGTGTTATTTCTGCATCAGGTATTCTGAGACACAGATTAAACCAGTACTCTGTGATGTGTTCGGTTATTTTATATATATATATATATATATATATATAAAATCATAAACAGATATATATATATATATATATATATATATATATATATATGTGTTTGGAACATCCCAGCATTGTTCAGCAGGAAAATGCAAAACCACATGCTGCACACATTACAAAAAAAGTGAATAATTTGGTGGATAATTTTCTGAATATTCATTATATGTAAATTTTATACACATTTTACTACATTTTGTTGCAGTAATAAACAAAAAATGTGTTTGGGATGTGCATACATTGTTCAACAGTACAATGCAAAACCACATGCTGCACACATTACAAGCAAAAAAAGTGGATAATTTTGTGGATAATTTTTTAGATTATTCGTTATATGTACACTGTATACGCATATTACCATATTTCTCGCACTATAAGGTGCACTATCAATGAACATCTATTTTCTGGTCTATTTTCATACATAAGGCGAATTATGCAAAACTAGTAAGGAACAGGGGAGTCGCCATGTTTTCCTGCTAATTTAGCAAATTTCCCCGCCTGGGTAACTAATTCAAGTAAAGCTAAGCTAAGTAAACAAAACTGTAATTCTGAAACTATAAATCAAACAAGTGCTGGAAGTTAATTTACACAGATGTCTCTTCTAAAAAACATTTATTTGAGTTTATTTGGGTGAGTAAAGCGCTTCTGTTTATTTACAGTAAGTTTAGATTTCCATATTTCCACTAAGGCTGGGTGCAGCAGCATTAGCATTAGCAGCTAATCGCTAGAACTAGCCGACAGCGCTACACTAAGGAACCCTGAGTGTTTCGGTAACCCAGGGCAATATAAGCTATTAATATATTAATAAACACATATGCTTCGCCGCATAAATAATACGTATTTGAAATAATAAATTGGCTCATTTGTGAACACACAAACGTTCGGCATTCTATTAAATCTGCATATAAAGACTTTATTAGGACGCTTGTGATTTACACACTCTATAAATCCGTGCTCTTAATCCTCCTGCTCGCTATGTTTAGAAGATGTTTGCCACAGAGCGTGGTGTCGGTGTTCAGCCTCCAGCGCTGGTGACTGGGAGGCCGTGCAGTAAGAAAAGGAGTATATTTAGATACTCAGCATCACATGGTGCAGTGGGAGAGGAGTAGTGGGCTGTAGAGCTGAAGCAGAGCTGCATTAAACACCAGTGTGTTGAAGTACTGAAACAACAGCACTTCAGTAGTATATATAAATATACAGCTCAAGTAAAATTAAGAGATCACTTCAGTTTCTGAATCAACGCAACACGCAACGCTCATGCTAATCTGTTAGCATGACAAGTGCTAATGGCGATCGCAGTTTACACACACTGTAAGCATGTGTGTTAAAGCATCTGCAGAACTTACCATTTTGTAGAGGTCTGAGACGCTGATCTGGTCGGCGTCCACCATCTCAAAGTCTTTCCTGGGGACCAGGTCCAGCCCTAAGTGTCTGTAGGAGGAATCAGACAGATGGTTCTTGTAGTTCTTGTAAATGAAAACGCATTACTTAAGAGTTCTTCAAGCTCTGTAGATCACATTAATATTCATATGAAGTGTTTCTTAAGTTTATTCTCTATTATTAAGCTTTCAGATTACTCCAATCATCACAGAAACAGGATGTGATAATCAATGCAAACTAAAAACAAACATTCATTCATTTATTGAGCCATTAGAACAGGTTCTCTAAGCGAAGGCTGATGAACTACATGCAATTACAGATCAGACTGATGAGAAAGACGAGTGCCTTTAATTTAGCTCTTCAAGCTACTGCTAACTACATCAATACATTACATCACATCATATTACGCCTGTATGCAAATGAGGCCTCTTAATATTGCATATATTAACATATGCAAAGATAAAACAGCTAATAACAATCAATCAGTGGCTACTGTGTTATATCTCTATATGGGATATAATGGGATATATCACTATATAACTAAAAGTCATTTAAAGAACTGAAAATATGCATTATAACCCACTAAAATCCACTGCTAAATATAGCTAATAATCTGCTAAATAAAGATTAACACACTAAAACCCACTCAAACCAGTAAAACCACTAAAACATGCTAAATATGTCTATAAATCACTAAATAAAAATTCATTGCTTTTGGTGTTTTTGACTGGTTTTAGCAGTGTTTACCAATGTAAACACTGTATGGCTACTGTCACTAAACACTGCTAGTGGATTTTAGCAGGTATTTAGCAGGATATATATATATATACTGTATGTATATCACTATATCACTACAAGCCAATAAAAGACTAAAACCCACCAAACAAAACGCTAAATGACCTGTTAAACAAGATTAACCTGTTAAAACCCACTAAACACCACTAAATACCACTACAAATCACTGAATGCCACTAAAACACCAAAAGACACTAAATACCACTAAATGCAACTAAAAACACTAAATACTCTAAACACCACTAAATACCACTAAATCCCATAAATCACTAATTACCACTAAAAATCACTATATACCACTAAAACACTAAATACTCTAAACACTACTAAATGTCATAAATCACTAAACACCACTAAACACCACTGTGAATCAATAAATACCACTAAAACATTAAAGACTCTAAATACCACAAAACACCACTAAACACCACTGTGAATCAATAAATACCACTAAAAACATTCAAGACTCTAAATACCACAAAACACCACTAAATACCACTATAAATCACCAAATGCCACTAAACACCACTAAAACACTAAAAGACTCTAAACACCACTAAATACCATTAAAAATCACTAAATGCCACTAAAAACTTTAAAGACTCTAAATACAAACTAAACACCACTAAATATGCTATAAATCAATAAATATCACTAAACACCACTAAAACACTAAACGACTCTAAATACCACTGTAAATCACTAAATGGCACATAAAAACACTAAATGAGTCTAAATGAAAAAGAAAGCGTAATACCATTCAATACCACTACATGACGCTAATCAATAACCTGGCTCGTTGGATAAAATGGGTAAAATTATTAAAAGTTTCCAGATATTATCAGGTATTAGACAAGCCTGCAATAAGCATTATGAGGTATTATGTAATTCATTATAAATACATGACTTGTAAAAAAAAAGTTATCAAATCTTTTCTATTGAAAGTAAATAAAAAAGCAGTTTTTTAGTTTTTTTTTAAGGAACAGTAGTAATTAAATAGCAGGTTATAATTTTGAGAAGCTCCTGAAGATCTTCCACTTCTGTCCTTCAGGACTCTGTTTAACTTTCAGGTGGTAAAAGCCCCGGACTTCCTCCCATTTCATCACATTTAGTGAATTATCTGCTGGCTCGCTCGGGTTCTGCTGACGGTGTGGAGCTGAAGCTCCTGAAGGACGAGGCGTCTGTATAGAGCTGTATGGACGCAGACACACGTCCAGCATGTTGACTCTCACTGTCCCAGAGGACAGCAGGTCTGCATTACTGTCCTCTTCATCATCCTTCAGAGAAATGACCTCGATCCAGCTTCGATCAAACGCTTTAACCCCTTAACACATCAGCATTATCGTATTATTATTATTTAAAAACAATGAAGTAAATCTGCAACTGTTAAAATACTGAATAAAAATCACAAAATAGGCACTTTATCACGTTCTTGTCCTGTTCTCTGTCTTTCCTGGTCTGTTCTGTCTGTTTATTTCCCCTCGTGTTGCAGCACATGACTTTAATCTGTAGCTCCGCCCCCTAGTTACCTGTTCCCCAGGTGTCTCCAATTTCTGTTTCCCTCCATGTGTATTTATACCCCTGTGTTTTCTGTTTCCTTTGTCGGTTATTGCAATTGTTAGCGTTAGTCAGGTTACACGTTTCATTTATTTTACTAGTTTCCTCAGTCTTTCTTTGTTTTTTTTTTACTTCTCTGTTACCGCGTGTTTGACGCCAGTCTTTGTTTTTCCTGTTTTTGTTAGTTTATTCACTGTTTAATTCAGTAGTCCTACAAAGGCATGTAATAATACTCTTTATTAATCATAGGTGTAGTTCATTTTGGGAGTAATGTGAAATAATAAACCAATCAGCGTGTCACTTACCAGAGTCAGGTGTGCTCTGACATTGGCGGATTGCTATTTTAATGGCACAGAGCTTCTGCGCTTCTCAGCAGAAGAAAACTGACCTGCTAATTCACGCTGTAAAGGTGCTCCAGCAGCTTATTTATGAATTTGGTTTGTGCAATGCTCTCAGTTCATGCGTTTGTATTAAGTCTGAACGACTGTAAGAGAAACTGAGAAACAGGAACTCAAAAGCTAATGCACCTTTTAATAAATAATATAGTTATTTAACACCGTTTGTGTCGAATGTGTCTACAGACAGAACATCTGCAGAACATCGTGACCAGCAGGAAGAGTAAAGCTTCACAGAGATAAAAGCAGAAACTCAGAAAACGAAGGGGAACTCAAGTAACACAAATAACTGCTGGCTGTGGCGTCTCGGCGTGACAGGAGGATATTTGTGTGGTGGGTGAAAGACCTGGCAGCACGGCGGTCCTCCACAGCCCGAGTGAAGCGATTTGCTCGGTGAGCAGAAGAGCCGGCGGCTGCGTGATTCTATATCTGGGACAGAGTGTCAGAACGCTGCAGTCTGACAGTGAATGACAGATTTCAGCATTTCCCTAATTTCCACCGCAAACTCATTTAGTCCGGGTCTATTTAGGACGAGCGGAGAGCGTCCGTAATCCATCTCCACCTCTGTCACCCGCCGACTGAGAGCCGGAGAGGCAGTGGCCTATCTCACGCTCTGCCCCTCGTCCACAGACAACGGTAAGAGTTTAAACACTGAGCGACTGAGCTTTTCTCTGAGAGAAAGAGAAGGATTGCATTGAATTAAGTGGATGCTTTTAATTGAAGCGACCAAAGCCAGGCGGACCTTGGACGATTTTCGCCCGATTTTAGCGTGATTTTAAGCCAAATTTTAGCTTCATCATGCATCTTTGTTGCAGCAAAGTGTCCAATTAACTGCAAAAACAAGCAGCGAATTAGCAGTCGAACGCAAGGAGGAATTTCTGACGTGCTTCACGCTTGCCTCACAGTGTCAGCTGGAGTCTTGTGAGCCAGTTTTCTTAGGGTCACGACCTGTTTTCCCAAAATCCACTGCAAATACACCTATAAAAATGACTTTCTTTTTTATTTAATGGCCTCTCTCAAATGGGTATCTTGCCTTAAATATGTTGAAGAACTTTTTCTAGGAGATACAGTAACTGAAGCCCTCAAATGATATGCGCAGCAGGTCACGAAAACCCTTCATATCATCCATCTACATATAATATAAAAGAGATTAGCTAGCAGTTCAGCCCATGTAGTTTGTTTTAACACGGTAAACACAAAGACTACAGTCCAATACACTGCCCTCTGAATGATGAAAGAGCTAGCGTGGTTAGCAGCTAATGCTAATGCTGCTCCAGCAGTGCTAGTCGCAGTTAGTAGCAGGCTACAGAACGATAACACTCAGCTCTGAACAGCTAAAGTGCTAGTGCAGTTAGCGCAGTTAACGGCTAATGCTAATGCTGCTCCAGCCATTGCTCATATTCTGCAAACAAATAAATGCTCTAAATGAGAATATTTTTATTTGTAATTTGGGAGAAATGTTGTCTGTAGTTTATAGAATAAAACAACAATGTTCATTTTACTCAAACATAAACCTATAAGTGTTGTTTTCCATCTGTATCAAAAATGACTGCATTAAATTTGACCCTAAATTGTCCTAAACGGTTAAATTAATGCATTTTAAAGACTCATTCCGACTCGTTTCCATGTAAACTGTATCAGACAGGGCTGGGATTACAGAATAAAGTGAGAACTCTTTCACACGCACACTTCAGATGCTGCTACTCAGCTGTTTCAGAGTCGAGTTAATAATCTGTATTTAATGGTAATAATAGAGACGCTTCATTTTCTCACCATCTGCAAATGGAAATGAAACCATCTGTGCACTCGCTGTTTAAAATATGAGCTTTTAAAAAGTTGTTTTTTTTTTTTAACTGGAAAGAGTGGAAAAACACCAGGGGATTATTAGTTTAGTTCTCTAATTTTGGGATGAGAAGATGCAGAACTTTCAGATCTCAAATAATGCAAAGAAAACAAGTTCATATTCATAACGTTTTAAGAGTTCAGAAATCAATATTTGGTGGAATAACCCTGGTGGTTTTTAATCATAGTTTTTGTCATGCATCTTGGCATCATGTTCTCCTCCACCAGTCTTACACACTGCTTTTGGATAACTTTATGCTGCTTTACTCCTGGTGCAAAAATTCAAGCAGTTCAGTTTGGTGGTTTGATGGTTTGTGATCATCCATCTTCCTCTTGATTATATTCCAGAAGGTTTCAATTTGGTAAAATCAAAGAAACTCATCATTTTTAGGTGATCTCTTATTTTTTTCCAGAGCTTTATAATGTATTCCCCCGTTCGACACTGTGGATCGGGGAATGTTGAACAAGTGCCCACACAACGATGTTAAAAATGGGAAGGTCCCATCAATCTGGTTTTATCATCACCATCATGTCTCGCTACCCATAAATCTCATAATTCGAATGCCTTTGGCTTGCCTTGAGCTGTATTCAACCTCACTCACACGTTTGTCAGATACAATCCGGGTTAGCACCCGAACATCCCTTTCAGACAGCTTCCTCTTACAGCGTCCACAGTTAATCCTGTTGGATGTGGTTGGTCCTTCTTGGTGGTATGCTGACATTACCCTGGATACCGTGGCTCTTGATGCATCACAAAGACTTGCTGTCTTGGTCACAGATGCTCCAGCAAGACGTGCACCAACAATTTGTACTCTTTTGAACTCTGGTATGTCTCCCATAATGTTGTGTGCATTGCAATATTTAGAGCAGAACTGTGCTCTTACCCTGCTAATTGAACCTTCACACTCTTACAGCTCTTACTGGTGCAATGTGCAATTAATGAAGATTGAACACCAGGCTGCTCCAATTTAGACATGAAACCTAAAATCCCACACTAAAATGATGACAGGTGTTTCAGTTTCATTGTGCAACCCCTGTGTATATCACTTTCAGATCACCACACCCATCAGTGTAGATTTATTCCTAAACCCTAATTCTATTTTTAATGACACATGCACAAGGCATAAAAATAGACAGAATTGTTGACGGGGTGTAAGATAGCAAAGAGCATCGTGACGCGCCCTGTGCAGGGTGTCAGAATTATGCTTAAATAAGTATCTGACCTTTGAGCAAATTAGCCATAGCAATATGTTCTACATGGTTAATTAAAGAGCAGCACATCTTGCTCTCCGGCGATGAGCTGCAATCCTCAGCCACTCTTAATAAAACAGAGTGATCACCTCATACATCTTCAGCAAACAATGTCGGCTGTCAGCTTTACTCGCCGGCCGATTGCTCCGGACGTTCGGCTTCATTTATTATCTTTCAGTCTGCGTTCTGGACGGCGCTGGTCCTGCTGGACCGGACTGTATCTGAGTATCTGAGCTGTAATTCACCACACTGCTGCACTCCAGCAGGAAAGAAGGCTTACGGGCGGCTGCAGGGTGAATATGGAACCCAATCAACGTGGGTTTAAAAGGACATTTCACTAAAAAAGTTGGGTGACATTGCTGTTGCTTGTCAAGAGAAAGCAGTTTATAAAAGCTAGACATGTTGTAGCACAGTGTAGGTAGGATGCAAAACGTCGCTGTCCTATGAAAAACAATTATCTCCATTTTTGTCCATTTTTAGTTTACTACATAATTACTACAACAGACAGACTGTTCCCTCACACTGTGCCAAAATTTCTTGATAAAACGGACCAATATTATCACCCACATCGGACAGGGATGTGAAGTGGGTGGTAATAATTGTGACCAGCAGCTTCTGGCTAGATTTGTCCATGTGTAGATACACAGATACACATTCATACACACAGGAGGATCTACACTGTTTTTTAGCTTCTTTATATCCAGTAAACTCACTCATTTCCCCAGTCGAGCCGTACGGTGACGTGACGTTTGACCTCGCGGATCTGATCCTGGGTCAGGTGACCAGATAGCATCTGCCGTCTCAGATCGATCAGCTCGTTCATCACGTGACGCAGCTTATAGAAGAGATCCACTTTATGCTTCTGTTGGAGAAAAAGGAGAAAAAACAGTGAAATTCTGTATAAAAAAAAATACACAATCAAAGAAAAGAACGAACCAGTTCCCAAAAATGTTTCCCAAAGAGCGTCACAAAGTGATATTTAATGAATGCTTAAACACACATATGACCATATATATATATATATATATATACAGCTCTGGAAAAATAATTAAAAGAGCACTTCAGTTTCTGAATCAGTTTCTCTGATTGTGCTATTTATAGGTTTATGTTTGAGTAAAATGAACATTGTTGTTTTATTCTATAAACTACAGACAACATTTCTCCCAAATTCCAAATAAAAATATTCTCATTTAGAGCATTTATTTACAGAAAATGAAAGAGCTTTCAGACCTCAAATAATGCAAAGAAAACAAGTTCATATTCATAAAGTTTTAGAGTTCAGAAATCAATATTTGGTGGAATAACCCTGGTTGATTTTAATTACATTTTTTTAATAATGCATCTTGGCATCATGTTCTCCTCCACCAGTCTTACACACTGCTTTTGGATAACTTTATGCTGCTTTACTCCTGGTGCAAAAATTCAAGCAGTTCAGTTTGGTGGTTTGATGGTTTGTGATCATCCATCTTCCTCTTGATTATATTCCAGAGGTTTTTAATTTGGTAAATTGAAAGAATCTCATCATTTTAAGTGTTTTTTTTTTTTCAGAGCTGTAAATGTATACAGTACCAGTCAAAAGTTTGGACACACCTCTTCTCATTTAATATATATATGAATCTTAAATACAAGATAACACTTCTTAGCTAAATAAAGCTTTGGGGAAACATTCTTTTTTTACTTGAATTGATGATTAATCTTAAAGTGCAAGGTAACACAATTCTTAGTGTCACAAAGCTGTTGGGAAACACTCTTTTTTGTATGTAATTAATGAGTTATTAACATTATAAAGCTTCCGTACGATGATAAAACCCAACAACTGTATTTTTCCAGTTACACAATATAAATACACAGATCTGAACTGATATTCTGACAGGCCGTGAGAGTGAGACAGCTCCACCGCAGTTCTACTGTACGCTTCTTTACAGACGAGGCTAAAAGCTGAAAGGAAAGACACGGCTGTGATTCGCTTTCTGCAGCGTTTGAACTGTCTGAAGGATCAAACTGTTACACAGAGCAATTTCACATCGGCTGGAAACGTCCAGGAGAAGCAGCAGAGCGGCTAAATTGGTGAAATCAGTCGTCTGACGTGCTGTAAGAGCGACAGCAGAGCGGAAAATACACAAGTCTATTCCCTCCTTCAGCTCCACCCCGAGCCTCTGAGACCCGCAACCACAAAACACAGCAGGAACTCTGCCGGAACGACGGGACAATCATTCCTACAGGACCCTCCAGTGTGTGTGTGTGTGTGTGTGTTTCTTTCTGTCTGTGGGTCTGCCCTAGTTTACCAGCTTACCAACAACACAGCCGAGCCTTTTTTTTTTTTACATTATCTTATTATCTTATCTTATTATAGTGGACTACCTATTATACTGAATGTGTGAACACTGTGAAAAAGTTATTTATTATTAATAATTATTAGTATTATTATTATTACTCATCCTGCATGCAGTTTTTTTTTAAAGTGGTCAAAAAAAATCTCCTATAGGAATAATTCCAAAACTTATTAATTACTGAACACAAAATATCCACGTTTGGGTTTAAATGCTTAATGTAACCAAACATTTTTTTTTCTGATTCTTATTTTTATTTATTATTATTATTATTATTTTTTTTTTTTTCAAATTATTCAACTATTTCAGAAAAGTGCAATGTTAGGGATAAATTAAAGCACATGTTTGATAACATTCTGTAGATGACATACTTGCATACATCAATTCTACACCAATTATCCATTTATTATCCCTTTATACCAATTATCCCTAATATTATTATTATTATTTTGAATTTGGATCATTAACCGCAGCACTGCAGTGATGCTGATTGGTTTGGTGGTGATCAGTGTTAGTGTGTGATCAGATGCTGCAGTGCTGCTGAAGTTTTTAAACACACCAGTGTCACTGCAAATCTGTGTATATTGTGATATATACACACTACAGGCCAAAAGTTTGGACACACCTTCTCTTTTTCAATGCGTTTTCTTTATTTTCATGACTATTTACATTGTAGATTCTCACTGAAGCATCAAAACTATGAATGAACACGTGGAGTTTTAGGTACTTAACAGAAAAAAAATGAGCTGAACCTCCACAGTCACCGGACCTGAACCCAATCCAGATGGTTTGGGGTGAGCTGGAGCACAGAGTGAAGAAGACAAAGGAGCAACAAGTGCTAATAAACACCTCTGGGAACTCCTTCCTTCCTTCAAGACTGTTGGAAAACTTTTCATTTCAGGTGGCCACCTCTTTAAGAAGCTCAATGAGAGAATGATGCCAAGAGTGTGCAAAGCAGTAATCAGAGCAAAGGGGGCTATTTTGAATAAAGTAGAATATAAAACATGTTTTTTAGTTATTTCACCTTTTTTTGTTAAGTACATAAACCTCCACATTCATAGTTTTGATGCTTCAGTGAGAATCTACAATGTAAATAGTCATGAAAATAAAGAAAACACACTGAAAAAGAGAAGGTTTGTCCAAACTTTTGGCCTGTACTGTATTATATTATCATATATTGTTCCCAAAAACTGAACATTAGTTTATATGGACTGGGTTAGCGGCTCGTTTTAGTGAAGCAGACGAGGGAAAGATCTCTGAAGGCTCTGGCTCTGTTAGTATCCGAGTTTCCAGCTCTGGCTCTGAGGAGTTTCACTCTGAGATTAACCTCAGATTTCAGGACAGCCGTGGGGAGCAGAGAGCAATCCATCTCCAGCATGATGAGCTGAATTCAGGCCAGCTTTCCTTTACTGTCCAAACACAGAGAATAGGACATTCAGAGAGCCCTTAAAATTCCCTTTCAGCACATCAAAATGCATGTTATACATATTTTAGGGAAGTTGTCTATTTGATGTGTCTTTCTAAAATGCTTGTTACAGCCTCGGCACTGGATACCAGCATCTCAGCTTTCCCCCATGTAGATTTATAAGTGTAGATCCTCTCCTGCACAAAGAAACGTCTTGATTATTGTATCCAGACACACTGCAGGCAACTGGCAGAAGATCATACATGATCATACATGCACTGAAACATGTACTGTATTGTGAGCTCGATTTACAGCACGTTAAAAATATAAGTAATATTTTTTAAACATCCTGGCCCAGTGCTGCATGTGCAAATACCCCGGTTGCTGAGTATAATATGGGAATATGCCCGATTCACATGTTCCAACACCACAGTTGCCGAGTATAATATGAAAAAATATGGCCGATTCACTCCGGATGCTGGGTATAATATGGGAATCAGCCCGAAATGCTTTTGCTAACACTTTTATTTTACTGTTTGGTGAGTAAAATAAGAAAATCAACATAAGTCACATGTAGATCTATCCCCGATTCACATGCGCCAACACCTCCTGTTGCAGAGTATAATATGGGAATTGGCTTGAGCCTTTTGTGCCAATACCCCGGTTGCTGAGTATAATATGCCAATCGCCCTGAAACCCTTTTGCCAACACTCTGTTTGGCAAGTATAATAAAGAAATCATTGTGAACCGCTTGTGCCAACACTCCGGTTGCCGAGTATAATATGGGAATCAGCCCAATATACATGTGCTAAGACCCAACTGTTGCAGAGTATAATATGGGAATCGGCCCAAACTTTTTGTTCCAACACCCCGGCTGCCAAGTATATAATGGGAATACACCCAATTTACATGTGCCAACACCCCGGTTACTGAGTATAATATGGGAATCAGCTCAAGCTCCTTGAGCAAAACCCAACGGTTGCCAAGTATAAAATGGAAATACACATGATTCACATGTGCTAACCCCCTGGTAGCTCAGCGATACACCAGCCTGCTTTATGCTGATTTTTATGCTATCTGGGTAAAAAAACTAAATAAACTGCACTCTAAAACACAGCCAAGAAGAATAAAACACTACAGGAATCTGTAAACAGTGCAGTAATAACAGATTACGATTCTAAAAACGACTAAAAAACCTCCATAAAATGATGCTTTAAAGTTTATCTGGGGCCAAGAGGCAATTACGCTTTCATTTACGAGTTTTATCTGATTTAAAAACAGCTCCTCGTTTGGCCTAGCCGTAAAAAACGCTGAGGCGGTTTACCATTCAGATATTCCAGCTAATTAGCACCAAAACCTGCAGCTGAATTAAACGAAAAGCAAGGGCAGATGAGTTCTGCTGGGGAGAAGATAGCACTCTCGTAATTGCTTGTGTTTAAAAACATCAGCAAGGACAGCAGGACGATGTTTGCGTGGAGGTTTCTCTGTTGAATGGATTTAAAGCAGATAAATGCAGCAAATTTCTTATTATGAACAGATACAGCGTGGAGCAGATGGTCCTGACTATCAGAGTTTTATGCTCCCCGTTGGACGAGCGGAGGAGAAACGACAGTGAACAGAGTTGGCAGGATGAATGAATCTATTCCAGGAGGTGACTGTGTGAAATCTGAGGACGGTTTGTTATAAAACTCATAGAAAAAGACTTTCTACAGCAAAGCCCTGCAGAAGAAGAGCGAGCGAGGGAATATTCAGTAGAGGAGGAGATGGAACGGGGGGGTATGAGACAGCTGTGTGAGCCTGATGAAGCAGAAATGAAAATTGTATTAGTAATAATAAAGCAGAAATGCAGGTCTGGATCAGAGCTAATTCAGCAGTTAGGAGTGTGTGAGTGTGTGTGTTCAGTACTGTGTGTTCAGTACAGTGTGTGATACAGTGTGTGATGCAGTGTGTGATGTTTCAATCATGTAATGTTCCCCTGAGGTCGGTCAGAGTCACACACCGCTGATCGTAATGGATTCTGGTTCAGAGCCAGTGTAAAAAAAAAGTCGTACTGAAGACTTGCAGTGTGTTTTACTCTTTTAAAAATTTGACACAGTTAAATAAACGATCTACGAACATCTTTGGTGAACTATCTGTAAAAATAGTGATGTTCCAAAAAATTGTATATGTTTTTTGGCTGAAATTGAACAAAATTAAACATTAGGCCCATGCTTTATTACATATTTTCATTATTTTTCTTTTTTTTTTAATTAAGGCATAAAATTAAACAGCCTAAATGTAATTTATCTTGCTTTTAAATTTATAGAAATAATAATAGCTGAACACTGAATATTAATTTTACAGTAGAGAAGACCAATAAAGAGCAATTAAAATTATATTTAAATGTTATATTTGCTTATATCTACCTGGTTTTGTTCTTTTGTTCTAGTTTTTTTCTTAAACTTTTTTTTTCTTTTTTTCCCTTTTATTCATTCTATTATTTACTTTTTATAAATGTTCTTAATATTTCTGGTGTTATTATTTTTAGCTACTTATTTTTTATCCCTCTATTTCTTTATTTGTGTTTTTTTTATGTTTGATTATTCTAATCATTTATTTCTTTATTTTATTACTTTACATTTATCCTGATTTTATTTTATTTTATTTCTTCTTAATTAAATCTATTATTGTTTGTTTGTTTTTTAATGCTCTTACCATTTAATTTGTATTGGCTTGTTTATGTTTAACTCATTTTAGCTTAATCTGTTTAAATACTTGATTACAATGCCTGATTAAATAGCTGTTAATATTAAACAGGTCATCATAAAAAATCATATCATCCAAATATTTTCCCTTCTGGAGATATTTGGCGTGAGCCGCCACTATGTAGATAGGATGCTCTAGATCCATTAAATTAAAGGCAATGGTTTAAAATAATTTATTTTAAACGCTTGCAATGCATACGAAGCTTAGTTGGTTTAAAATAGTAGTAAACATTATCAAATTACAAAATCCTTCAGTGTTATGACAGTGGTATAACAGTGGTGAACCTTCCCAGGAGGGGTCGGCCTGCAAAATGACTCCAAAAGGGCATGGGCGACTCATCCAGGAGGTCCCTCAGTGTTATAACGGATGCTGACTTCTATTTAATAAATTATAGCAGCTCTTCTGCAGTAAAAGTGCTGAAAGCTGAGCGCGCTGGAGTTCCACAGCCTCCGTCAGGCTGGTCTGTCTGGTTAAGGCGTACGTTTATCCGAGGCGAGCTCTGGAGACGGATGTGTGTGTTTAGCTGTCTGCTCTGACATGCTGTACCGGGTGGCCCTCTGAGCTCCTCGCCTCCCAAACAACTCAGGGTGACAGTTCTGAGTGAGCCAGCCCTGAGGGAAAGCCGCAGAGCATCCATCAGAGTGTGTGTGTGTGTGTGTGTGTATGCATTTGTGTGTGTGTGTGTGTGTGTGTGTGTAGAGCGTCACACTATGCTAGATATATATATATATATAACTATATGTCCACATGACACCTGAGTCGATATTTTCTGCATGCACTCTGCCATCAGGGAATCCACAAGTGTTTACTGCTTCAATATTGAGAGCACACACTGTAAAAAACAGAGGTACGATATGAGTACTTTTTTGTACTCGAAGGTACACTCTTTATAATTGTACCCTCAAAGGTATAATATTGGTCTTTACAGGGTCAGATTTGTTCCCTCTGAAGTACAAAGTAATTTCTAACAGCAATAAGTACAGATTTGTACCATTTAACCAGCCAAAAGGTACATTCAGTATTCTGCATCACTGTACTAATGAACAGTATATATTTAAATTGCACATTTTTTATTTGAAAGCCAGACAATTTTGTATCATCAAGTTTTTTAGCCATTTTTAGTTGATGACAATGTTTATAATCTTTATAATCTTTACTGGCACAAAAACCATGGGTACAAAAAAGGACTTTCACTGAAAGGTACTTTTTTGAACCTTAATATAAGGTACAGCCCCAGCGACAAGCTTTGTACTCTTTTAAGTACAAATCTGTACTTATATTTCTTAGAGTGCACACACACACACACACGCACACACACACACACACACACACACCAACATCCATCCATAACCCTATCCCTATTAAAAAGAGGATCTGTGTAATAAAACACTATGAAGATATACAGCTCTGAAAAAAATAAGAGAGCATTTAAAAATGATGATTTTCTGTGATTTTACTTAATTTAAAAACCTCTGGAATATAATCAAGAGGAAGATGGATGATCACAAACCATCAAACCACCAAACTGAACTGCTTGAATTTTTACACCAGGAGTAAAGCAGCATAAAGTTATCCAAAAGCAGTGTGTAAGACTGGTGGAGGAGTGATTCAAACCCAGGGTTATTCCACCAAATATCTGCATATTTGGTTTATAGAATAAAACAATAATGTTCATTTTATTCAAACATAAAGCTATAAATAGCAAAATTAGATAAACTGATTCAGAAACTGAAGTGCGACCTTCATTTTTGACCAATATACACTGAGTGATGCAAAAATCAAATAAAATAAAGCACCCAGTATTGCTGCAAACACTCAGCAGGCAGATATGTAATTGATTACCGGTGTTTCTGAATCGACTCTAAAAAAGTATTTTTTCTATTACAGATTTCTATATGTTTTTTTGTGTCATACATCTATTTTTCAGATTATCAAACACCCTTTAATATACAGTAATAAAGATTACCTTCATAAACATAAAAAGCAGTTTTTGAATGATGATTTTTAAAAATATAATTTATGATGTTTAAATGAACTGTGATTAATCACAATTTTTGGAAAGCTGAGTTCAATTTCACTTCTAACCACAACCAGACCTGATTACTGTCAGACCTGTAGAATCAAGACTTAAATCACTTAGACAGAACCTGTCTGACAACATGAACAATAAGATAAGAGAAAAATCTGAAGAAATTCAAAAATACAGATGAGAAATTGATCGATTGATCATCTTTCAGCATGGAAAAGGTTACAATGTTGTTCCTAGAGCTTTCACTAAATGAGTAAAAATAAAGATTGATTGATTGATTGATTAATTACACTGATCAGTCGCTGTTGTTTTGAAGCCGTTTCTGCTTTATTGGCATGTGTGTGTGTGTGTGTGTGTGTGTGTGTGTGTGTGTGTGTGTGTGTGTGTGTGAGCCGGCCGGCTGGCACCTCCTCTGATCCTCTGCAGTGCTCCCAACTGGCACATTAATGCATCAGCTGGCAGAATCCACCCCCTCCCCCCCCCCGTCGCTGTGGGCGTCTCTCACGCCAGCGTACAGATCTCAGATCAGCTCTTCCATCCAGCTCTTGCTTCTTATCATAAGATTAGAGGTGAAAGATCTCAGGCCTGAGATCAGCCCGGCTACAGGAGCATCAGAGCGTCAGGACGCAGCCTGTTCCTCCAGACCAGGTCCTCACTGCTGCAGCCCGAAACACTCGACTGTAATCCGTCCCTTTATCTAATCTAGATTTGGATCATTTCAGATTAATGCGTCTAATCGAATCTCAATCCCTGGACACGTGAGCGAAATAATGCAATAATGCAAAAACTGCAGTAAGAATAATCATTATTTATTTTTAAAATCTGTCCCTAATAAACAAGGGTGAATTTCCCAAAAGCTTCATAACGTTAATAACTGTGTTAAATCGTTTTTGAGATTGATTGATAATTAAAGAGTGTTTCCCAAACCCTTACGAACCGTATTTTTCACACTGTAAGGCGCACAATCAATGAATGTCTATTTTCGCACTGGATTATAAGGCGCATTTTATACGACACTAGTAAGGAACAGGGGTGTCGCTATGTTTTCCTTCTAATTCAGAAGGTTTATAAGCGCTTCGGTTTATCTATAGTAAGCATAGATTTCCAGATTTCTACTATAGCTGGAGCATTAGCATTAGCAGCTAACTGCTAACGGTAATGCTAATGCTGCTCCAGCAGTGCTAGCGTGGTTAGTGACTAATGTTAATCATTATCATCAATAATGTTAGCATTGGGCTACAGGCTGATAAAATTTACCACTGGACAGCCAAAGAGCTAGTGCTTAGTGCAGTTAGTGGCTAATGCTAATAGTGCTGGAGAACTAAACTGAAACTCCTGTATAACTCTGTACTTCAGTGGAGTGGCTTTACTGCTCCTTAATACCTGACTGGAGAATTCATAAATAAAGCGCACTGCAATTTTTTTGGGGAAAATTAAAGGATTTTAAGTGCACCTTATAGTGTGAAAAATATGTTAATTTATGTACGATGTTCAGGTACATTTCTGGAGTATTTGCTATCTTGGAAATGGAAAACACAGGTGCGCCACTGACTGATTATAACCCTAACAACATTCAGCTTTAAGATGCACTGCACGTTTCGAGCAATTCAAGATGTACTTTTCCTGTCGTTATGATAGCAAAGACGCCCTTACAATTCCAACCGTATATACTGCATTTATATTAGTCGTAAATAGCATTAAACATGATAAATATTTTCGACAGAAACAAGCAAACCTAAATAGATTGTTACTCCAATTCAGACTTGACTCAGTTCCGTGCTGCCTCAGAATCCTGCCTAAATAGGCAGCATATCCTCCGTTTCAGATACGGCCTGAGAATTACGAGTATTTCCCTCTGAGGGCTACAGTATATAAAGCTCTGTCTCCCTGAAGCTCAGAGCTCTGTCTCTCTGTTGTGGATTACAGCCGGATTGCTTTCAGCACACGATCCATCAGGATCCTCCGTCACGCTGGAGCTGCAGCGGGTAATGAATACTCTGATGAGGAGGAGAGTATTGATGCTCATTTTTATGTGGGTGAACCTTCAGAGGAGACCAAGAGACAGAAAACTCCACCAAAACTGTGTGAATAAACCTCCCCTACAGTCTCTGAAGTATCAGACTGAGAATATTTTGTGTGTTTAGCAGATAAAAGGTTTATATTGTTAATTCAGTAAGCGCTAATGCTAATTCTTAGAACTTAGATGCAGTGTAATTTTAATTCATGTGTTATTACTCATTTTACTCAGCTCACTAAAACAATAGGGGTTAGGTGGGGGATCTGGTTTATTTTTGGTTTTAAAGCACTTTCTAGCCATATGCCACCATACATCACACAAATGCTTATTAATAAAAATAATGCAACTTCTCAGATTTGCTCCAGTGCTTGGATTATCCTTTAGGTACCGAGAGTTTTTACTAAAATGGAAAAATCTGCTTTTAGCTAAAGAGCACCAGTGAACAGAAAACTCTAAAACTCAGATAACTGGAGTCACTAAATTATTTTTAAATTATAATTAAACTTTTCGATATTTTACTTTTTTTTTTTAATTTTGGTTTGTTTTAGCTGTCTTTTAACCTTCCTTTCATAGTTTCTTTTATTTATTTTTTCTTTGCACTCTTGTCTCTGCAGTTTTTAAAATTGACAGTAAAATTTTATTTTTAAAATAAAAAAAGGCCAATACAATGATAAGAATCCATACCAATAAATCAATTAATCAACCTTTTTTTAAGCTTGAAGTACATTGAGGGTGGGTCTCATTTATAATGTAGCCGAGTCAATACATAGGAAAGGGATTGTCAAGGAAATAAATGAATAAAGATATATAAGATACTGTAAAATAAGATAAAAAAATAAAAGGTAATGAAACATGATAAGAACTACAGATTTTTTTACACATGAAAGAAGAAAAAAAGGAATTAATAATTAAAATATACATTATATTTTTTTAAATGTTTTTAAGGATGTTTGTCTTTGCCCCTTTTTTAATAATTTATTAACCTTTTTAATTCACGCTTTATTTGTTTAAAAACAATATGTGCAGATATTTACTTTTATTTTATTATAATCATGCACCTAGTCTTCCAACTTGTACTATTTTTCACACATACAATTAAGCAATACTTTTTTCTCACCTTTTTTGACCCATTTTATTTAAAAATTCTATATTTTACTCATTCCTCTCATTAAAGCTTCACAACGGCTCAGAATATCCCCTGTTCTAAGAGCCAATCTGAGCAGAAATCACTGTTAGCGGTTTAGCGGTGCACGGGTTCAATCAAAAGCAGGATAATGAGAGATGGATCTGGTTCTGGTGTGAATGTGAGGGAGGTGTTTTGGACTGAACACTTTCTGACTCGAGAGATTTAAATAAAAGGAAGCAGAAGAACATGGAGATAACCTTTCAGAGGAACGAGAGATAAAAGAATACCTCTCTCTAAATAATGTCTGAATAAACTGCTATTAATTATACGCTTCGCTGATGGAAGGCATGTTCTAAAGCCGTGCAAAACGTCTAATGAATTTTGCGAATGTAGGCGTGCTAAGTGCAGGCGTGTCACTCACACAGAGAACAGTAGGAGAAGTGGCAGAAATCACTGTGAGGAGTTTTACAGAAAGACAAAAGTGGCGTCTGATGGAAGCTGAAGTTTGTTTGAGACCAACTTTTCCATACATGTTTAGATCTTAGGTAAAGTTTAAATCCATGACCAAGAAAAAATGTCCCCTTTGCTGTGTTTTTTTTTCTTATACTGCCAGCTCGTTAGCTAACGCTAGCCAGTTAGCATAATAAGCTAACACACTGGAGTGACGGTAGGTCAGCTCAACACTTTATCTGAGGAGCTCCTGCTGCTGTTTCTCAACCGTATGAGTGTCCTTATCTAAGCAAAATAGAAAAACAACAGCGAACAACCCAAGATTTTCTAATTATTCACTTGGAGAAGAAAAGAGGAATGGAATTATGCATTTGATCCACAGCTCAGAAAAAAGATTCTCTTGTTCCCCAGACAAGCCCTGAATTGGTCCTATGTACAGAACCATTTAATAATGGATTTAATATTAACATTTTGCAATTTGAACGTGTGGAATATAACATTTGAAAAATATTTATCTAAAAATATTTGCTTAAGCATTTTAGGTCTGTATTAGGTTTATACTGTGGTAACTAAGGAACTATTTTAAATATTTAGTCTTGTAAAGGAAGCCGTGTTAAAATTCATAAAACAGCACATAAAAAAAGTTCTTCTAGGAGACTCCAATGCTTTGAATCAATGCAATGTTCATTCTGCTTCACCTATCTTTAAAAGTACACCATGTATTCACTCACTTTGCTGTTTTTAGATGCTTTGCTGCTTCTTCATCCTAGCCCTTCACTAGTTTGTTTCCTACATATTACCTAATGGGATACCCAAAGTATAAGCTCCGCCCTTGCCGTCCATGTATAGCATGATCTGCAAGGATCTGGGCCAACAACATTAAATATTTACTTTTTTTGTACTTTTAAATGCAAGGAAAAGGAAAAAGATACTCATTATTTAATGTTGGTAAAACTGTGTAATGATTAACGTTAATGCTAATGCAAATGCAAATCTCTCGCTCCTCTCTGAGAAGCTTCTTTGCTATTTGAGTGCTTTTCTGTAATGATAAAGTTCTGCAGTATAACAGCAGGCGGGACGCTCCCTCAGCTCACTGATCAGCTGGCTTTGTGTGGAGCTCTGCAGAAGAAAAGCCGTGGAGGCGACCATATGCTGCTTCTGTTCCCTGTAAACAACAAACGGGCAGAAAAAGTGGGACTTATGTACATCCGCCAGCACTATACAGCATGTCCAAATGTTTATGGACACCATGTTTAACTCTTTTTTAAATAACATCTCACTTTGCAACTAACTCATAGTCTGGATACATCTCTGATTCTAGCATAATTATTTACTTAGAATTACACTTATATAACGCCTTTCTGCCACTCGAGACACTCAAGAACGCAAAACACACACCACAGCAAATTTACAGTATCCATATATACTGATCCCCATGCTTTTTGGTCTGGAGTCCCTGGAGGAAACCCCCACAGACACAGGGAGAACATGGAAACTCCACCAAGATCGGGACTTGAACCCAATACCCCAGTGCTGGGAGGTGAACGTGCTAACCACTAAGCCACTGTGGTGCAATTTCTCCTTATTTCCTGAATGGCCTTTTCTTGACAATCTGTTCAGGGCCCTGCTGCTTGTGTACCTTTTTTTTTTTTACCACACTTTTTCCTTCCACTTAACCTTCCACACAATTCTCAACATTTCATTTATTATAAAAAAATTTCCAACTTGCTGATAGTAAATAATAAAAAAAAACATATAGCCAACGTCACATGTTGTGCAGTGGTTACTTAAGAGAAAGTACATGTGACAGTGCACATGGCAGTGCATATGATGGTACATGTGATAGCATGTGTGATAATACATGCAATGGTACATGTGATAGTGCATGCCATAGTGCATTTGGTATCACGTGATAGTGCTTGTGATAGCACAGGCGATATTGCATGTGCTGGTACATGTGATAACATGTTATGGAACACGTGATAGCATGTGTGATGGTCCATGTGATTGTGCATGCGGTAGTACATGTAATAGTACATATGGTAGTAAATGTGATGGTACGTGATAGTACTTAGTAAATGCAGTAGCATAAGTGATCGTGCATGTGATAGGGGTAGTATCTATCTATCTATCTATCTATCTATCTATCTATCTATCTATCTATCTATCTATCTATCTATCTATCTATCTATCTATCTATCCATCCATCAATAAATCCATCTATACATCCATACGTCTGCTCCTGCTGAGGTCACGACCAGAAATAGCACGGAAGTGCCGTTTCTCTCTTCACCCATTAAAGCTATGCTGGTTCAGTGGGCTAGAACTGCACATTATGGCTGCTGTATTATCTCCCCCAGGATGAGAGGAACACCACGTCACACTTACACTCACTGACCTACCCCCCCACCCCCCCCCCCCTCCAACACACACTCACACGCAACACACACACAGACACACACACCAGCAGAAAGACTCGTAATGCTCACTAGTGCAGCGTAACGTAGCTTATAGCGCTGAAATAAACTCAACAGATAATATTTATAGCGCCTTTAAATGCAGGTACGGCCTGTAGGTGGAAACATCAAGCAGATGTTGATGCTGCTCTTCTGACATCTCAGTTCTCACGCTGGTTTCAAGCCCTCCAGCAGTGCTGAAAATATCAGACCTGAAAAGCCTCCAAAACTCACCTCTTTTTATAAACCGCCCACTGGCTCTGCCTGTTCAAACACACGTGTGGGTGCAAGAGAGGCAATGGGTGCTGTGAGGAAGACTGAGGATGATGAGGGTGATGAGGATGCTGAGGGTGATGAGGATGATGAGGGTGATGAGGATGCTGAGGGTGATGAGGATGCTGAGGGTGATGAGGATGATGAGGGTGG
The DNA here is from genome assembly GCF_023375975.1 of Astyanax mexicanus. Classification (NCBI taxonomy): domain Eukaryota; kingdom Metazoa; phylum Chordata; class Actinopteri; order Characiformes; family Acestrorhamphidae; genus Astyanax; species Astyanax mexicanus. Next base: position 1,303,156 of record NC_064431.1, on the reverse strand, counting down.
TGAGGATGCTGAGGGTGATGAGGATGCTGAGGATGATGAGGGTGATGAGGATGCTGAGGGTGATGAGGACGCTGAGGGTGATGAGGATGATGAGGGTGATGAGGATGCTGAGGGTGATGAGGATGCTGAGGGTGATGAGGATGCTGAGGGTGATGAGGATGATGAGGGTGATGAGGATGCTGAGGGTGATGAGGATGCTGAGGATGATGAGGGTGATGAGGATGATGAGGGTGGTGAGGATGATGAGGGTGGTGAGGATGATGAGGGTGGTGAGGGTGATGAGGATGCTGAGGGTGATGAGGATGCTGAGGGTGATAAGGATGATGAGGGTGATGAGGATGCTGAGGGTGATGAGGATGCTGAGGGTGATGAGGATGCTGAGGATGATGAGGGTGATGAGGATGATGAGGGTGATGAGGATGATGAGGGTGGTGAGGATGATGAGGGTGATGAGGATGCTGAGGATGCTGAGGGTGATGAGGATGATGAGGGTGGTGAGGATGATGAGGGTGATGAGGATGATGAGGGTGGTGAGGATGCTGAGGGTGATGAGGGTGATGAGGGTGGTGAGGATGATGAGGGTGGTGAGGATGATGAGGGTGATGAGGATGATGAGGGTGATGAGGATGCTGAGGGTGATGAGGATGATGAGGGTGATGAGGATGCTGAGGATGATGAGGGTGATGAGGATGATGAGGGTGATGAGGATGCTGAGGGTGATGAGGATGCTGAGGGTGATGAGGATGATGAGGATGATGAGGGTGATGAGGATGCTGAGGGTGATGAGGATGCTGAGGGTGATGAGGATGATGAGGATGATGAGGGTGATGAGGATGCTGAGGATGATGAGGGTGATGAGGATGATGAGGGTGATGAGGATGCTGAGGGTGATGAGGATGATGAGGGTGATGAGGATGCTGAGGGTGATGAGGATGCTGAGGGTGATGAGGGTGATGAGGATGATGAGGGTGATGAGGATGATGAGGGTGATGAGGATGCTGAGGGTGATGAGGATGCTGAGGGTGGTGAGGGTGATGAGGATGCTGAGGGTGGTGAGGATGCTGAGGGTGATGAGGATGCTGAGGGTGATGAGGATGCTGAGGGTGATGAGGATGATGAGGGTGATAAGGGTGATGAGGGTGATGAGGGTAGCGCAGGTGAGTGGTAGCAATGAAAAAAAAAACACTGATTTTATACCCGACTAGCGCCTATGGCACCTCTATTTCTCCAGATCTGGACTCCATTGCCCAGAATGCACCTCTCACTGACATCACTCACTCATTCCCTCACATGACTGATCACATGACACCTCCCAGACCACACACATCTCATGAGTATTGATTTCACCTGTTCACCTCACTATATGTACCACTGCACTTCACTGACTCACCGCCGAGTATTAGATCTGTCTGCCACGCCTAAACCACACTACACTATTATGACTGTCTCTCTCCCAAATACACAGGAAAATGACATTATTACAAAAAAAAATCATATTTTTAATTCTGGATAAATTACAGAATATTGTTGTGATTAATAGAATATATTTTGTTAATTGATTGACATCACTGTAAATATTATAAATATTATTTCACAACCCCCAAAAGCTGTATAAGTTACTAGCTCATAGAAACAGCACGTATTTTATTGAACACGCTGTAGTTCAGATGATCTTTACAGCTCAGAACTCCAATAAGAAAAGCACACCGGCCCTTTCCTCCATTCAGAGCTTCATTTAACAAACACTTTAAGCTCCTGCCCACAGGGACTGCACCACAGCCAGGCCTGAAATGTGCTATTAATGGGAGGGTCAAGGGTTTGAATTAATCTCACTTTTATATGGTACACTTGGCTCCTCGGCTGGTTCTGAAACGAGAACTCTGGGCCAGTTTTGCTCAGAGAGATAAAGAACCAGTGAGCCGTTAAAGCTGGACTTCATAAACTTTGAGATACAAGATGTACTTGTAGATGTAGGATAGAAAGCAGACTTCTAGGAATTCATAGGAAAACATAGATCAAAAATTCTCATGTGGCTCATAACACCTACATAAACCTGTTACGACAATTGACATAAGCCAATACAAATATTTATGAAGACTACATGCTTATTCCTTATATCTTTTTCACGCTTTTTCAGCAATGAAGGCGCAAGGCATGAAACTATACTCTTAATGGGGTGTAAGATAGCAATAAGCATTGTGGTGTAATGTAGGCCGCAAATTCTTTCTGAAATAAGCTTAAAGGTCCAAATAGGTTTATTTTACATTTCCTTAAAGGCTTACGCAGGTGTCATGAGCCCTTATAAACATGGCCATTTAGTGAGGTTTTCCCTCGCATCCTAACCTACAATTCGGTGTGTGTGTGTGTGTGTGTGTGGCAGAAGCTGTGACCTCAATCCTCTACTAACCTGGCATGACCTTTAGCGGGGGCATGCAATCACACACACGACATGACACTGAGATACATGCTGCCTTGTAGGCCTGTCCACTCACTCTGTGTGTGTGTGTGTGTGTGTGTGTGTGCTTGCTCAGGCCGATGTAGGCCAGTAGGAGTGACAGGACATATGGTGAAGGATGGAGAGCATTATGGTCAGTCGTTCTGATTAACAGAAAAATTACAGAAACTGACCAACTGACCAAACCATTACCATTAATCCTCTATACTCCCCTTCAGTATATACTGCCTATAATCCTCTATACTCCCATATATACCCCCTATAATCCCTATACTTCCCTATATACCCCCTATAATCCTCTATACCCCCTATATGCCCCCTATAATCCTCTATACCCCCTATATAACCCCTATAATCCTCTATACCCCCCATATACTCCTATAACCTTCTATACTCTCCCCTATACACCCTATAATCCCTATACTCTTCTATATACCCTCTATAATCCTCTATACTCCCCTATATACCCCCTATAATCCTCTATACTCCATTATACCCCCTATAATCCTCTATACTGCCCTATATATCCCCTATAATATTCTATACTCCTCTATACTAACTATAATCCTCTACACTCTCCTATATACCCCCATAATCCTCTATACTCCCCTATACCTCTATAATACAATGTATTTATCTATACTTTATATCCTTCCCTACTACCCTAGACCTTCTGCACTACCCTATATTAATCTATACTTCTCTATACTTTCTACATTATTATATTCTGTACTGCATAAAATACCCTACACTCCCCTATACTACCACACACTCACCATAATATTCTAGCCATCCGGTTAATTATCAAGTTTATTAGGTCTGTTAAAGCAGGAAAATCAGATCAGTGAACTGTGTGGAACTCATTCCTCGTTTCCCATTGCCTACAAATACACTTCACGATTACAGTCAGTACAATAATGCAGTGAGAAAACAATGAGATGACAACAGCGTCTACTGTCTGTTCTCAGGCTGAACTCTGATCCATGCCCTCCTCAAATCTCCTCAATGCTTTATAATAATCACCACAGCTAATTACAGCAAGCAAACGGCACCTTCATGTAGAGAATCGATGATAAATGCCTCCAATAAACGCTCCACAGCGAGCTCCAGTGAGGGTGAGGTATCGAGTTCTGCAGTAAGTGGAAGGTGAATCATCTTTCCCACCTCCAGATGCCCACAAACACAATACAGGCTCTCACTGAGCTTTCCAGAGACACCAAGTTCCAGAAGTCTCACTCGCTTTGCTCTACAAAAGTCATTCAGGAGAGAAAGAGAAGCTGCTGCTCTGGAACCTCGGGTGGGTGGTTCTGGTCCTGGAGGGTCAGATTTCTGCACTGCTCAAGCCCACCTGATTCAACTCACTTGTTACCTGCCAGGTTTACTAGGTCTGTTAAAGAAACAATACTACCCTATATTCCCTATACTGCCCAAACTATCCAATACTACTATCCTATACAAACCAGTACTACCCTATACTCTCGATACTGCCCAATACTACTCTATTCTACCCAATACCCACAAAATTATCCAATACTGCCCTATATACCCTATGCTCACTATACAATCCAATACTACCCTATTCTCCCTATAATACCCTATACCACCTACACTACCCTACACATTCTTTACTATGCTATACTCCTTATATCGTTCTTAACTCCTTCTACTACCCTATATAACCATACACTCCATTTAATTCCCCATACCCATTATACTACCCTACACTCTACATACAGTATACACTCTAAAGTATCCTATATTACACTAGCTTTCCATCATCCATTCTCCTATATAATTACAGGAGTAATAAAGACAGTGATGAATATTACTATCAGCCTGAGCTCTGCTCACAATCTTTACGTGACATGAAGACCTGAATTGACCTAGAAACCTACTGACCTCAGATCAGCCAACTCTGCAGATCGACAAAACTACACTTTCCCCATACTACCGTATACTCCTATATACTCTATGAAAATCCCTATACTCCCCAGACCACTCTATATTCTCTATATACTCTCTATACAACTCCATACTACCCTATACCTATTCTATAATACATTATACTCACATTACTACCCTATACCACTCTATACTGTATTATACTACTTTATACTACCCATATTACCATATTCTCCGTATATCACTCGATACTACCCATATTACTCTATTCTACATATACCCCTCTATACCACTCCCTATACTACTCTATACTACACTTTTCATCCTATACTACTTTATACCAGCCATGTTACCATATTCTCCCTATACTATTCTATACTACCTATACTACACTCTTCTTTCTATACTACTCTATACTACCCTATCCTACTCTACACTACCCATATTACCCTATTCTCCCTATACTACTCTACACTCCCTATACTACATTTTTCTCCCTGTACTACTCTATACCTATCCTATTCTACATTACACTCCCTTTACTACCCTATACAACTCTATACTTTATTATTCTACTTTATATTACCTATACTACACATTTCTCCATATACTTCCTATACTACTCTACACTACTCTATACCTATTCTATACTACATAGCACTCTCTTTACTACCCTATACCACTCTATACTTTATTATACTAATCTATACTTTCCATATTACCCTACTCTCCCTATACTACTCTATGCTACCCATACTTTACCCTATACCTATCCTATACTACATTATGCTTTACTATCCTATACAACTCTATACTTTCTATTCTACTCTATACTCCTCATACCTGTTCTAAGGTCATAACCTGGATGTAACCTGAGGCCCTGGATGAACCTCAGCTCAGCAGATCGACAGGCCAGCAGGCCTTTCAACAGCATTAAAACCGGACGCTGGACAAGAACATAAAGATCCGTAAATCAGAGAGAAGAGCTCGGCCACTCACCGGCACGGAGTCAAGCGTCTCGCCTCGCTCGCGTCCTCGTCCTCGGCTCCAGAGAGGAAGATGTAAACATGAGCTGCTAGCCTGACGTGAGACGCAAATAATAGCCTGTCAAATAGCCCGAGCTGCCTTCCTCTGCAACTGGTCCCTCTCTCGCTTTCTATCGCACATGCTCTCTCTCTCTCTCTCTCTCACTCTCACTCTCTCACTAACTCACTTACACACTCATACACACACTCAGCCACCCACAGGAATTAGCCAACGTAAGGAATCCAAAGTGCTGGGAAGGTGTGTAACAGCATATATACAAATATTCCGGAGCGTAAACTCTAAACTAGCCTTAATGTCGTGGTAAAGCCGGGTCCAGATCCCTCTCTCCTCCTCTCCTCTCCAAACTCTCTCCTTCCTATTCCTTTTTTCATCCCCCACTCACACACTCTATGTGTTATAGTTACCTAACTAAGATAGCATGAAGCTCTCAGCAGCCCACACACACACACTCCCTCCCTCACCGTCTCGCTAAAAAGCACAGAGCCGGGGGAGGTTGTCATTGGTCCAAGTGGCTGCCAGTCGAGCTGGCAGTGCCATGCCTTCCTCGTCCTACCAATAATTAGTGCTCTCAGGCAGGAATGGAGCTCACAGTTGTAAACACAGAGCCAGAGCTAGCTGACTAGTCGCTAGCATGGAGTAGATGTGATTTCAAAGGCATGGGACATCAAGATGACATCCATCCTGGGATTCAAACTCACAACCTTAAGACTGCTGGTTCACATCTCCTATAAGAAATATTCATAACATTTCACTATACCCAGTCTAGAATCTGCAGAACAGCATCAGTTGGGATCATGCTCAGTTGGTCCTTGGACTTGAATCCAAAACCACATGACTGTTGGTTCAAATCTAACACTTATGTATCATAGTACTGATGTAAAGAGAATTTTGGAAATCTGGCTCAACTGCATCAAGATAAAACTGAAGTGTAGCCAGAACACCTGGGGTGGTTCACAATACGTCCTGATATTTAAAGACTGCTGGTTCACATCTCCAACAAGGAACACTTCATAACATGTCACTATGCCCAGTCTAGAATCTACAGAACAGCATTAGCAGAGCAGCATCGCCTGAGGACAGCATCAGTTGGTCCTGGGACTTGAACCCAAAACCATATGACTGTTGGTTCAAATCTAACACACGTGTCTTAGTACTGATGTAAAGAGAACATTGGAAATCTGGCTCAGCTGAATCAAGATAGCACTGAGGTGTAGCCAAAACACCTGGGGTCCAGAGATTCAAACTCACAACCTTAAGACTGCACAACATATCTCCTGTAAGGAACAATTCGTAACATTTCACTATGCCCAGTCTAGAATCTGTAAAAAAACAGGCAGAACATCTGGAATGGTGCGCAAAAAAATCCTGGGATTTAAACTCACAACATTAAGACTGCTGGTTCACATCTCCTATAAGGAACATTCATAATATTTCACTATGCTCAGTCTAGATTTTGTAAAGCAACATCAACAGAGCAGCATCAGTTGGAATCATGCTCAGTTGGTCATAGGACTTGAACCCAAAACCATATGACTGTTGTGTCAAATCTCCTAACATGTGATTATTAAACACTCTAGTGGAATCAAGTACTGAAGTAAAGAGAACATTGGAAACCTGGCTCTACTGCATCGAGGTGACACTAAGATGTTGCCAGAACACCTGCAGTGGTTCAAAATAAGTCCTGGGATTTGAACTCACAACCTTGAGACTGCTGATTTACCTCGTCTTTAAAGATTTTCTCTTCTCACACATTTCACTTTATGTTGCATAACCCATACATTCAGGTCAGGTCATTACAGAAGCATTAGGCTGATGCATACAGTACAGCGATAAGAACAGAACGCTCTTAAAGCGAACAGAGCCAGACACAAAGTCATAACTCGGAGACACAGCATGTTTAGCAGCCAACTCTGATGGAATAGAAACTGTCAAACGGCTGAGTCACGGAGAACCCCACTGCTAATGGGGGCAGTTTACTGCAGTGCATTATGGAAGAAGCGTCGGAAACAGTCTAGATGTAAAGAAAGGCTGCATTTGGAATTAGAGCATCAATAACGCTTGTAAAGGAACACATGCTAGTATTAAACCAATGTACTATGTGGTTTGGTATTCACACTGAACCTTTGTAGAACGGAAATCATGGTTTGGTACATGCTGTTGATTTTGCATGGTATTGTGGGAAACGTAGTGCTATATAAGTATTGCTAGGGCTAGCTGTAGTTTTTTTCCTCTCTTTATTCTTTTATCACTCAGTGTTTCTACCAGTGACATCTCTCACTCATTTCCTCACATGACACAGCACATGAATGATCACCTGATCACCTGAATATTGATTTCACCTGCTCACCTCAATATATATACAGCTGCACTACATATAGCACGATTTTACCAAATTAAAAACCCCTGGAATGTAATCAAGAGGAAGATGGATGATCACAAACCATCAAACCACCAAACTGAACTGCTTGAATTTCTGCACCAGTAGTAAAGCAGCATAAAGTTATCCAAAAGCAGTGTGTAAGACTGGTGGAGGAGGAGAACATGATGCCAAGATGCATAAAAAAAATTAAAATAGTGATTAAAAAACAGGGTTGTTCCACCAAATATCCATTTTTCTGAACTCTTTCTTGCATTATTTGAGGTCTGAAAGCTCTGTATCTTTTTTATTTCAGGCATTTCTAATTTTCTGCAAATAAACGCTCTAAATGAAAATTGACAACTGAATGACAAATGAAAATAGGTGTAACTGGTTCAACTCTTTGTATAAATTAAATATATATAGTTAGAATGTGTTGTTTTTACTTCTTTTTGGACGATACTCTTTCTGAACGCCTTCAGGGTTGTGTGACCATATGAATATTCAGCCCAGCTCAGTGTTTTCATCACCCAACACCCAACACGTTTAATCAGAAGCTCTAAAGAAGCTTTTTCCTGATCAACACGTTATGAAGGACAGATCAGTGGAAGTCAATAGGTGTCAGCAGAGAGAAATGAGAGCCTGATGGTTTATTAATATCTCCGGCTGAAGGTCAACAGCGAGAAACAGGCCTTCGGCACGATTTAAAATTAATTCTGTGTTGAGAGCCGGAATCTATGTGGTCAGAAACAGGTCAGAGCTGTAGTTATCTCCTTACGTTTAAGACTCATTATTTCCCAAGGACTTTTATTCTCTACGTAAATGAAAAATATTAGTGCTACTTAATGTACATTTCTTTATATTAACTTATATTGATGCAGACTAGGGACATATAGTAGTATAGTATAGGAGCAGCACAGTAGCATATCAGCCAATGCTTTCCAATGAAAAACACTTATCTCTAAAACAGCAACTTTACAGGAGAGAGAAAAAACCTTGTAAACTTTCAATGGAAGTCAATGTAAAAAGAGTTTATTTTAGGTCATTTTAAAGTATTTCTATTGGTCCGTTCATCAAGAAATTTTGGCACAGTATAAGGGACAGTTTGTCTGTTAAAATTATGTAGTAAACTAAAAATCGACAAAAATGGAGATAAGTGCTTTTTTCATAGGACAGCGACGATATACAGAGCAGAAGAACCTGAGATAATATGCAGTAAGTTATACTGGGATTTGGATTCAGCTCACCTGATTTCTAATCGCCCTCACCTGTGTCTGATTGCTCTGTGCACGTTTAAGGCCGGTTTGTTGCACCTGCCCTTAGCGAAGTATTGCCAACACATTTGTTAAAGCATGGCAAGCATAAAGTGTTGGACGTCTATGTCGTATGTATTTTGTTTAATTTTTGGGTTTGTCTTGCCCTTTTTGCTGTGATTGTCTCATTTTTGACTTCATCTCTACCTGATCCCTACAAACTGGAAAATAGATTTTACAAAAAAAAAAAAAAAATCTGGAATATAATCAAGAGGAAGATGGATGATCACAAGCCATCAAACCACCAAACTGAACTGCTTGAATTTTTGCACCAGGAGTAAAGCAGCATAAAGTTATCCAAAAGCAGTGTGTAAGACTGGTGGAGGAGAACATGATGCCAAGATGCATGAAAAAAACTGTGATTAAAAAACAGGGTTTTTCCACCAAATATTGATTTCTGAACTCTTAAAACGTGGAATTTGGGAGAAATGTTGTCTGTAGTTTATAGAATAAAACAACAATGTTTATTTTACTCAAATATAAACCTATAAATAGAGACAGTAAATCTGTAAATATGTACAAATTTTAAAGCAAATTGATATTCAGATTTAGGCATCCCCAATTTTAGGATTCTGAACATCCTCACAGCACTGATTGAAGATCAGTATTCAGGTTGCACCTATAGAGCTTGTGGTACATGTAGAATTGCGATTGCACGCAGCGCCGCTACTGTTCCAGCCAAATGAGTCAGAGGCAGTGATTCATCCGTCCTGTGTTCTGATTTTTCTTCAGAGCCGCAGCAGCAGCAGCAGCAGCAGCAGCATTCACATTCAAATGACGCTCTCGCTGCTGCATGTTTGCACTCAAAAGCTCCAGCTTAAGACCCTGTAAACCCTCCTGAGACGTCTCTGAGCTGCAGTCGCATGTATTTTACATATATACCTCAAATATGAACAGATACCGTGTTCGCATATGAGAAAAATCATCTGCAGCTTCTGAACTCTTCCAGAAAATCATGAATATCTATTTTAAAAAGATCTGCTGCTGCTGTTTTTGTGAGGATATGTGAAGAATATGAGAAAAAAACAACCAGAATATAATTAGAAATATACTGTGTAATACATACATCAATACACACCAATGCGGATGTGATTGTGATGTCTGTCTGTTTGTTAATGAACAATTCTAGACAGAAGCTACCGGTCACGATCATTATCATTATGTTAAAGATACCATTATGTATTATATATTGGTGAAAATAATGCCTATAGTAATTTTATGGTGTATTACCATCACACACATTTACACTCTAAACCAAGAAATGTAAAATTCCCACCCACTATCAGGCCTTGCTAATGTTTTTTAATCATTGATGTAGCCTTGCCATGAGCACACTGGTCAGTGTTCACCCTAATCACAAGATAACACCTCACAACTTATACAGAGTTGTGAGAGTTTCCAAGCTGTGCCCTGAGGCAACTCTTAACCAGCAGCTTAAGCAATGCTGGATATCCGTGTTAAACCAAGTATGGTAAAGCATGTAGTTTTAAAAATGAAATTAATTTTAAAGTTAACAGTAATGTTAAAAACATAATGTAAAATAATGTAAAACAAAAGCTTTTAAGGCTTCTGGGTTTTGGTCCCTTAAATGGGGTACAACTGTAGATACAGTGTCTTGCAAAAGTATTTACACCCCTTGAAATTTTTCAAAATTTTTCTCCCTATAACCACCAACTTAAATTAATTTGATCAAGACTTTAAATGATCAATTAAGACCAACGCAAAGTAGCACATACTTGTGAAGGGGAACGAAATTTACAAAATTGTACAAAATATAGTACAATATTAATACAGTATTAATATTTATTTATAATAACAAAAAAACACAACATTCTATATATTTATATTATAAATATCTTCATAAACTCTTCATAAATATATTATGCATTATGATGAAATCTCCTTTATTAAATATTGCAAATAAATTGATGTTCCTTTATTTTTAACCTCTATATATGAGGCTAAACATATAATAATCACATGGCCGAATGTTCTGGTCCATTTAGCGTTATTTGTGAAAGTGTTTTATTAAAATGTAAAAGTCCAGCCTCGCTGACTCTCTCCACAGGGGGGACTAAACCATAAAAGTTTATAAGTACATAATCCATAATCTCTACATAAAGGGAACAAGGAGAACAGATGAGGTTAATACAGGATTACGGCACGGTCTGGGTGAGATAAAGGGTTAATCTCTGAATGATGAAAAACACACTAATGAAATGCAAAACCAAACTATCTCTGAACTTTAAAAACCCTTAGACCCTGTGTAAGTGTTATTGTTTTACTGTTAAAATGCCATTACTGTCTTAATTCTACCTCAGTTTAATAGGCCTTTAAAGTGAACCCTGTGGGACGCCACAAATTAAGATAAACCAATTGCAATTGTTTCCAAACAATAATCACAATAGTTTCTGCATTAGGATTAATATCAGTTTCATAGCCCCTAAAATTGAACCCTGTGGGACTCCATAAGATATTTTAAACCAGACGATTTACAAATAATTCAGAATATATATAAACATATATATATATATATATATATATATATATATATATATATATATATATATATATATATATATAAAAGAGCACTTCACTTTCTGAATCAGTTTCTCTGATTTTGCTATTTATAGGTTTATGTTTGAGTAAAATGAACATTGTTGTTTTATTCTATAAACTACAGACAACATTTCTCCCAAATTCCAAATAAAAATATTCTCATTTAGAGCATTTATTTACAGAAAATGAGAAATGGCATAACAATGAAATAACAAATAAAGATGCAGAGCTTTTAAAGAGTTTTAAGAGTTCAGAAATTATGAATATTTGGTGGAATAACCCTGATAGTTTTTAATCACAGTTTTTTGTTCATGCATCTTGGCATCATGTTCTCCTCCACCAGTCTTACACACTGCTTTTGGATAACGTTATGCTGCTTTTTCTCCTGGTGCAAAAATCAATTCAAGCAGTTCAGTTTGGTTTGATGGCTTGTGATCATCCAATTTGGTAAAATCAAAGCTACTCATCATTTTTTAGTGCTCTCTTATTTTTTCCAGAGCTGTATATATATCTAAATAATGACCTTAGTCTCTCTCTCTCTCTCTCTCTCTCGCTCTCTCTCTCTCTCTCGGTTATGATGTAGGTAACTAACTCATCGTTGGGTATCTCCCCTCGGCTCACAGCACTGAATGACCATATTTTAACACTTGACTACAGAACAACCAGTTGCTTAGCAACCTTTACCATCACTGCAGAGCGATGCAGGAGAATACTCCATTAAAACTCCACTAAACTCCCAGATTCTGCAGTTTCATCCTGATGGCTTTTGTGCCAACGTCAACGAGCTGCATGCCTACACAAGATCCTGAGTTTCATAACTCAAGGCTGCTGTACGGGTTTTATAAGTGCTACAGACGGAGCTGAGAGGTTACGTGTGATGTGGAACTCGACTGCTATGTCTGTTAATAATCTTTAGCTGCTCTCAGACCGCCGTGACTTACGGGTGATGTAATCAATCGTGCTGTAACTGATAATTATTCTTCACACTTAAACTAAAACTATAGGAATATAGGTTATAGTTCATCAGGGTCACGAGTGCAAAAATAAATAAAAAGTGTTGCTGAGTCTCCTCAGCCATCAAACTGGTAACACTTTATAATAACTTTCATTAATACATGTTTAACTAATGATCAGTAGATGTGAACAAAGCAGTCGTTCATCAGAATTTGAATATTAACAAACAAATGCTCACACATGACACTTACTGTATTTATCAGCATGGATATTCATATTAAAAATGTAAGCAAATCATTCATTAGCTCATTAGAATTTAAACATAAATAAATCGCTCGCGAATATGAATTTTAAACCGTGCAAATGTTTATTAATTGCAGTTCATGTTGCAATCAATGCGTTCATTAGTATTTACAAATGTGATAAACTTTTTTGTTTCATAAAATGTGACAAATAACAGTTATTAATCATTAGTTAATGGTATATTAATGACAGTTATTATAAAGTGTTACCATTAAACTTTTCTTAAACAGACTAAAAGCAATAAAAGAGAAATAAAAGAAAAAAAACACATCTGAAATACACCATGAAGTGGAATTACTCTATACAGCTCGATGAGTTTCTTTGATTTTACCAAATTGAAAACCTCTGGATTCAATATAATCAAGCAATCAAACCAAACCATACTGAACTGCTTGATTTATTTATATTTTTTGCACAAGGAGTAAAGCAGCATAAAGTTATCCAAAAGCAGTGTGTAAGACTGGTGGAGGAGAACATGATGCCAAGATGCATGAAATTAAAACTGTGATTAAAAACCATCAGGGTTATGGGCGCCGAGTGGTCCAGCGGTCTAAGGCGCTGTCACTATGAGCGGGAGGTCGCAGGTTCCAACCCCAGCTCATGCAGCTTTGCCATCAAGCTGCCGGCGTCAGAGGGAGCACAATTGGCCCTGCTCCCTCCGGGTGGGTAGATGGCGCTCTCTCCCCACATCACTCCTAGGGTGATGTCTGCAGCACAAGGCGTCTGTGAGCTGATGTACCGGAGCCGAGCCGCTGTGCTTTCCTCCAAGCGCGCTGGCTGCTCGGCAATGCTGCATCAGCAGCAGCTCGAAAAGAAGCGGTGGCTGGCTTCACATGTATCGGAGGAAGCATGTGTTAGTCTTCACCCTCCTGGTGTGTTGTGGCATCACTAGTGATAGGGGGAGTCCTAATGAGTGGGTTGGGTAATTGGCCGTGTAAATTGGGGAGAAAAATGGGAAAAATTAGAAATAAAATTATAAAAAAAAAAAAAAAAAAACATCAGGGTTATTCCACCAAATATTGATTTCTGAACTTTAAAACTTTTTTTTTTTTATTTGAGATTATCTGAAAGCTCGGAATCTTTTTTGTTATCTCAGCCATTTCTCATTTTCTGCAAATAAATGCTCTAAAATAAATGGTCTCAACTTTTTTTTCCTGAGCTATTTTATATTCCCATTCTTATTTAATAGGGTTTAACGAGATATCGGTCCTCCCTTTGCAGACCTCAAATAATGCAATGAAAACAAGTTCATATTCATATTCAAGGTTTTAAGAGTTCAGAAATCAATATTTGGTGGAATAACCCTGATAGTTTTTAATCACAGTTTTAATTTCATGCATCTTGGCATCATGTTCTCCTCCACCAGTCTTACACACTGCTTTTGGATAACTTTATGCTGCTTCACTCCTGGTGTAAAAATTCAAGCTGTTCAGTTTGGTGGTTTGATGGTTTGTGATCATCCATCTTCCTCTTGATTATATTGAATCCAGAGGTTTTTAATTTGGTAAAGTCTCTTATTTTGTTTCAGAGCTGTATATGAAGTATCATAGTGAATGTGATCTGTAAATGCACAGTTATGAATAACAGTACAGTATAACAGTGTAATTCTGCACTGCGACACACAGGCCTCTAAATTCACTGTAATATCACATCATCACACACTGCTTCAGAAATGTGCTCAGTAACAAAGCCGGCCCGCGGGCTGTTAGCATCCCAACACAGAGAAGAGCCTACGTCTCAATCTGAAATCAATCCTGGAAGAGGAGCACTTCACCCGCAGCAACAGCAGGGTATTGATGGAGCAAATAAAGCAGCCCATTTTACTGAGGCTGAAACATTATCATTTAGCCGGCTATTCACCGCACAGCTCTGAGGATGAGACCGCTCGCCGGAGGACAGTGCCTTTCTTACCAGGCACTCCTCACTGTGGCCGTTTGGTGAAATTTGTTTAAGAAGAGAGGGAACGGTGGAGGAGGGAGGGATAGAGTGAGGGAGCACAGGAAGGAGGAAGTGGTTCTGGAAAGAGTGAAACTGGAGATGCTGATGGGGACCCGCTATCGACTTTCCACTTTCTCCTTGACTTCCCTTCGGTTTCGGGTTTTCCATCACAACGGTGATCATCTCTAACTACAGTACTTGTAGCCAAACCAAGCTCTCAGATATTTATATTATACTCATCAATGGACAGACCCCCATCTCTGCAGACACACCCTCAAAGATGCCATATTATAATATTGGTACTGTTTTACACTATTGCACACTACTAGTTAATTTATCGTCCACTATATCTATCACCCAATCTATCTATCTACTCCTACATTAAATTAATGATTTAAAAAATAGTGCTTTAAAAACTCTAATTACATTCTCTGTGATTAAATTGATCATATTCATTACACTTTGCTATGAAAGTTTTGGTAACAATTTCTTTGAATGTCATCTCTATAAGACTCTTTAAACATACTCATAACACATTATAACGCATTCATAAGGCATTATAAACATGACTATACATATTTATAAAAATGTATAATTCATTATAGCCATGTTTATTATGCATCATGAACTGTGATTATAATGCATTAATAGCTGTGTTTATAACATGTTATACATCAATACCAAGAAACTTAGTCCCTGCTTGTAGACTTGCATCATGACTAAAAACTTATAAACACACCCTCAATAATCCTATAAATATATGTTTAGCCACTCATAAATTATTCCTGTCTTGAATATAATATTAATTATAGTCAATTATAATGTATTATAACAGGTCTTTGTGCGCTCTAAGTAAAGTGCCAGACTTTCATTGTAGGACTAGATTATTAATGATAGATATATACTATTTTAACATATATATTATAAGCACAGCTTATAATGTATTATGATCACAGGTCATAATGCTTAACAAACATGGCTATAATGGGTTATACATTTTTAAAAACATTTATAGCCATGTTTATAATGCCTTATGGATGCATTATAATATGTTATGAATGTGGTTATAGCGTCTAATAAAGATGACATTCATAGAAAGTGTTACCAAAGTTTTTTTTTTAGCCTAGGAGCCAATGAATGAATTAATAAATATATGAAAACTATAAAAAAAACTGATTAAAGTTTCAGTATAAAAAAACAATGCAGATATAGATAAAATAAGAGATAAATAAAAGATAAATATATGTGGTTTTATGTTTTTTGGATACAATCCGGGTTAGTGCCCGAACATCCCTTTCAGACAGCTTCCTCTTACAGCGTCCACAGTTAATCCTGTTGGATGTGGTTGGTCCTTCTTGGTGGTATGCTGACATTACTCTGGATACCGTGGCTCTTGATGCATCACAAGGACTTGCACCACTGTCTTGGTCACAGATGCTCCAGCAAGATGTGCACCAACAATTTGTCCTCTTTTGAACTCTGGTATGTCACCCATAATGTTGTGTACACCCCTGTATATAGCACTTATTTCTAATGCTGCTGCACCCAGCCTTAGTGATGGGGAAACTTCACTAAAAACTAAAGACAAAATATTGGTAATCTAAGTTTACTGTAGATAAACTGAAGCGCTTTAATCACTCCAATAAAAATAGTTTTCAGGAGAGAAATCTGTGTAGATTAACATCCAGCACTTGTTTGACTTAAAAAAGAAAATGTTTATTTTTTTAATAATTACAGTTTAGGCGCTTCCTCCAGCTTCATCATTAGAAAGGAAACATGGCGACACCCTTGCTCACTTCGATGTAGGCGTCTTTATTAGTGTCGCTAATAATGCGCCTCATAATCCGAAATATACCGTATTTTTGGTACATTTTGGTAGAACCTACAGAACTTATGTATAAGTACACAGAAACCTGAACTGTTTTCCTCTAAGGTTAAAAAACTCTGTGTTTAAAACTAAAACTCAGTGCTGCTGCTGTTCACGTCCTTAACGCACCACATTGTGTCTTTAAGCAGTTTAATATTTTGCAGCTTGACCAGGTCAGAGGTGCAGCGACTGGATCCACATCACCCTCCCTCCGCTGGGAGCCATCGCACGGGGGTTGCCTGGGAAACAGCACTGGTGAGCCCACACAGTTCACTACCATTAGGATTCATGTTAGCAGCATCCGGAGGCTCCGAGTGCACCTCACACTGCGGCCAAATCATTAACACCAGGCTTCCAGACTCATCTACACTCAAGCTGCAGATCATCACTGAACCCGGAACTGAACGCGATGATTCTGTAATAATGCAGATTATTAATAATTTATAAATTCCTCATTAATTGGGTATGCACACTTTGGGCCCTATTTAAGTGATCTATAGTTGAGCTGTCAACCTAGCAGTTTGATTTAGGGCGTGTCAGTGTGTCTTTGCTATCGTAACGACAGGAAAAGTACACCTTGTGCAGCTCTAATTCCCTTTAAGAGTCAGGTGAGCTCTGACTTTGGCAGATTGCTATGTAAACAGTGCAGTGCTTCTGTGTGTCTGAATTAAAATAATTCTGTAAATAAGAGTGGAACAAAACTCTTGGAAAAGTGGAACAACCAGTTATTATATTTAAGGGGAAATACTTTTTCACACAGCACCATGAAGGTTTGGATTTTTTTTTACTTTACTAATAAAAACCTTCTTTTGAAAACTGCATTTTGTGTTCACTTGTGTCATTTTGGACTAATACACAAATATATTTGGTGCCAAACACGTTTTCACACCACTCTATTTTGTTTCAATAAATAAAATCAAAATGTAATTACTTTTAATTAGTTTGGAGGCCATTTTTTCTGTATTAACAGCTTTTACTCATCTTCAATAGAACATTGCTGTGAGGATTTGATTACATTCAGCAAACAGAAGGTAAAGCACTTTCTCTCTTAAGAACAATGCTGGCGGAACTTATGTAAAAGTTATGTAAAAGTTAGTTTTAGCTTAATTTTTACAGTTTTTTTGTTGTATTAATCATATCTTCTTTTGCTCCTAATTTCTTATCAATTGAATCAAGTTTTATTATTATTTTATTTATTTTATCTATTTTTATATTTTATTCACGGTTTATTTAAAAATGATTATTATTTATATATCATATATAATATTATTATTATTATTATTATTATTACATGCTTATTACTGTCATAAGTACTGTTATTTATGACCTTTATTGTAAAGTGTTACCAAAATCATCTCTTTAAATGAAAACTTGCAAAACTCTGGAGATATATCAATAACTGCTTTTGTTTTAAGATGAAAAATACCTTGTGTGTTTTATTTTCCATGTTTGTTGGGTGAGTTAAAATAACCTTGACTCCAAAGAAAACCTTTAAATCTTACTTATTTTTCAATTATGAACAGAACACAGCTTTTCCTTTATTTTCTTGATTTCTTAGGCATTTCTAAGCTTGTAGGAATGTTTGTTTCTGAGTTTATTTCATGATTTTTATTTGAACAGCCCTGTGGTTCACCATATTTCCATAGTCATCTTTTCTCAAATCAGAAGCGACAGCTCTGCTGGCATCCTGTTAAAACCCCGTCTGAAGACAGTTGACCTCTCTACTCGGGAAAGGTTCACTGTGATTGAAATGCTCCCTGGCGGATTTTCACACTCACACACACTCCTACACACACTCGTACACACAAACACACACCTCTCTTGTAAACAAGGTGATGAGGGCAGGCAGAGGTTGCGACATCAGTGCTCATCAGTGTGTGTAAATGTCGGTGGTACAAACAACAACCTGACACTCAGTTTCAGCTCCGGCTTCACTAATCACACCTTTCCCAACTCACTACTGTCACCAACCATAAGCCTCGCACCACCAAACAGCACCATCTATCTATCTATCTATCTATCTATCTATCTATCTATCTATCTATCTATCTATCTATCTATCTATAAAGTATGGGAATCGTATGGAAAAGATCCAGATTACTGATTTATTAAAAATGTACTTTAAACATGTTCACTACGGACTCGTACTGTCAGGCCTAATCTCTTAGAGTCTTGTTTTAGTGCTCTATAGTGCATCGGTCAATTGTGCACGGTGCACCTGGATTTATCGTGAGCGTATCGTGTGTTTTTGGTATCGTGAGAACGCAAAATAAAAAGTCTTGCATGTCTCAAAACGCACAAAAGGCATGAATTAATTCTCTTAATTAATCCTAATTAAGGGATTGGGCCTAATATGAAATAAAACAATTGACCAGTGTGTGAAAACAGACTATTGACGGGGTGTAAGATAGCAACGAGCATCTGATAATCCTACCAAGTAATTCTGATCCAGATGGATTCAGTAATATATTGTATAAATACAGCTCTGTGAAAAAAAATTAAGTTTCTCTGATTTAGCTATTTATAGGTTTATGTTTGAGTAAAATGAACATTGTTGTTTTATTCTATAAACTACAGACAACATTTCTCCTAAATACCAAATATAAATATTGTCATTTAGAGCATTTATTTACAGAAAATGACAAAAAGCTCAAATAATGCAAAGAAAACAAAAAGAAATCATATTCATAAAGTTTTAAGAGTTCAGAAATCAATATTTGGTGGAATAACCCTGATGGTTTTTAATCACAGTTTTTTTTTTCATGCATCTTGGCATCATGTTCTCCTCCACCAGTCTTACACACTGCTTTTGGATAACTTTATGCTGCTTTACTCCTGGTGCAAAAATTCATTCAAGCAGTTCAGTTTGGTGGTTTGATGGTTTGTGATCATCCATCTTCCTCTTGATTATATTCCAGAGGTTTTTAATTTGGTAAAATCAAATAAACATTTTTTTCCAGAGCTGTATATTAATATCCTCCCATATACTCATATTTACTCATATTTAAAGAGGTCACAAAGCATCAGATGAGCAAACCAAGAGTAAACCAGTCCATTATCTCATGACGTCCAGACTTACAGCTCACAGACAAAGACCAATACTGTATACTAGCAGCGACAGCAGACGTCACGCTCAGTCATGACCCGTGAGGAGGAATATGACCGGTGTCAGGGCCGGTTTGTGCTGGAAGCTTTTACAGGAAGTGGGAGGAAATGATGGAGATGAAGACTCTCGCCCTTCTGAAGGTCGTTAAACACTAAGCAGACGGGCCGAGCCCTCGCCAGTCGTCCTGCACCTCCAGCGTTATTCACTGCAATGCTGTTGTGAAGAATGTCCTCGTCTCACAGGTAGAGGACCAGATACATGATGATTGCTCTGAGGAACATGATGATCACAAGATAAACTCAGTATCTGAGTAACATCATGCTGGGAATTTAATGTTTATGTAAGGTTTTCCAGCACATGTTTTGGCTGCACACATTTGTTCCAGTATTAGAAGTAGTTTGGTGTGATTATTTACTGTGGACCTCTACCTTACTTTACCTCAAACTTCACCTCATCTTACTCTACCTTTTTCTGCCTCTCTCTTTCTTACTCTACCTCATTCTACCATCATTGTTATTTATACAACCACACTTTACCTCATTCCACTTCGCTTTACCTCACTTTACTTAGCTCTGCCTCACACTACCTCACTTTACTTTACTTCGCTCTGCCTCTAAGTCACTTTACCGTCATTCTAATTTATACAACCTCACTCTACCATCGTTCTTATTTGTACAACCTCACTTTACCTCACTCCACCTTGCTTTATCTCACTTTACTTCACTCTGCCTTACTTTCACTTCGCTGTGCCTCGTTCTACCTCACTCCACCTCACATTACTTCACTCTGCCTTACTCTAACTCACTCCACCTTGCTCTACCTCTATCTCACTTCCTCATTCACAATACCTACATCTGCCACACTCTACATCATTCAGCCTGGCTCTGCCTCACTCTACCTTCCTTTACTTCACTATGCCTCACTTTACCCTACTTTACTTCATTCTGCCTTACTCCACTCAGTTTGTCTTGACCTACCTTACTCCACCTTGCTTTCCCTCACTCTACCTCAAGTCTTTTTATGTCACATTAGCACAGTTATTACAGTGTACTGTATTATAGCTCCTGATATATAACTATATAAAAATATAACTTATTTTACAGCCTAAACAGAGTGTATTATATACAGCTTATATCTTCTATTTCTCTCTTGCTCTCATACACACACTCACTATCTCTCTCTTACTTTCTCTTACACATTTCTTTCTCTCTCTCTCTCTCTCTCTCTCTCTCTCTCTCTCTCTCTCTTTCTCTCGCTCAGCACCCGAGTGCCACTTGGGCTGCAGGCCACTGACATGGAAGTAAGCTCCCGTGACAACTTTTCACTTCCACTCTCATCATCTCTCTGTGGCTCAAAACGCTCTCTCTCTCTCTCTCTCTCTCTCTCTCTCTCTCTCTCTCTTTCCCTCATTATTCTGTGATTACGCATTCTGCTCTCGTCTGCAGCATGAAAGCAGCTTCTAATTGGGCTTTGGGGGAAGAGGAGGGGAGGATAAATCAACCTTGAATTTAATGCAGATGTGTAACGCAGATGTACTTTGGTACTTTGGTACTCTCATTCTCTCTCTCTCTCTCACTCTCTCTGTCTCTCTCTCTCTAGGTGTCTGAGGGACGCTCAGATCATATTGTTTTGCTCCAGAGTCTGAGTCATTACATTTTGAGTATCTGCCGATACCGAGTCCCGATCCTGATAGATTGGCAATGCAGTAAAAAAAAGAACACATCCAGGTTGTCCCTTACGGTTATTTTTTTTAATTATTCCAGTTAGAATCCTGTTCATGCAGCTTGCCATCAGATGCCGGAGCCCCGTAAGAGCACAGTTGGCCTTGCTCTCTCTGGGTGGCTACAGTAGATGGTGCTCTTTCTTTCCCCTTATCACTCCTAGGGTGTGAGTCGCTGCGCTTTCCTCCGAGAGTTAGCGCTGTGATGCTACTCGGCAACAAGAGTTCAAAAAGAGGCGGTGATAGTGATAGTCTAGTCTAGTCTAGACTAGTGATAGGGGGGAGTCCTAACGAGTGGGATGGGTAATTGGGTATGTAATTTGGCGAGAAAATGAAAAAAAAAAAAGAAATAAAATTATTAAACTACACACATTATATACATAGATATATAGACTAGTTTCTCACTCTCCTCTGCTATAATAAAGTTTTTACTCTGTGCTCTGCTATGTTTTTACTTGTACTGTGTATTTTCTCTCACTTCCCACAGTGACAGGAGTCTCACTCAGGAGAGGAATCCCAATTACCGCTCACAGTGCTGCCAGAACCTCACCTCACAGGTTCTCCTCAGTGGGACATAAGCCTGTTCTCCTGTACTGAACATGATGCTGCTGAGATTTGGTTACAGTCCAATATGGACAGAGTTGGGTATTAACTGGATTGCCTGTAACGGCATTACGCAATCAGGATGCAATAAAATAATAACTGTAAAAAATTACTTACATTACTGTAATTACTGACATTACCTTGTAATTACCTGTTTGCAATTAAGTGAGTAAGCTTATATACTTCCTTAGATTAGATTACAATAGATTAGATTAGATTTTTTTATCCAATTTAAAGTGACAGTCCGTATTATTTAGTTTCTAAACTGAAGCATTTCTAGGTGGAGAAGAATATGAATAAAATATAGTCTTTAATGGTACCAGTGTGATGGAACCACCATCCCTGCTAAGACTAATATATTCATTCTAAAACGCGTCTTTACGTACTTACGTCACACTTACAGCCTCTAAAACAGGATCCGGCTCAGTTTTACTGAACGTGAGCGGCTGGTGGAGCCTTGGAGACTTCAGAAGAGGAAACTCAGAGCTCAGTAGCTCATTTACTCATAGTAAAACCAAAGAAACGAAGGAGTGAAGATTCTGACTGAGCCCTCTCTCTCTCTCTCTCTCTCTCTCCCTCTTTCTCACTTTCTCTCTCTCTCTCTTCCTCTCTGACTGGGTGAACATAACCTGGATTCGCAGTTTAAAATGATTCTTCCGCATGCTCGGTGCATTTACCCATTCTCACCAGAGAGGGCCCTGAATCCCCCAAATCCCCCATTCATGCACTGCTAGCTCTTTGATAAATTTTCTAAATCTTAGTGGTGTGTTTCTTGAATGTAATACTTTAGTACTAGTAGTGTATTTATCATTTATTACAATTACTTTTAATATAAATCTTTTTTATCCTTGCTATCATTCGGAAACCTTCTCAAACACTTGAGTAAATTCAAGTCCTTTGAGCTAAGGTTCATGAACAGTTTCCTCCCACAGGCAGTCAGACACCTAAAATCGTTTCCATATAGAGTATGCAGTTGTTTTGTTTTTGTCTTTGCAATTATTTAATATATTAAATATTTAATATATAGATCCTGTTTTGTTTAAAAAGGTTTAAGATTACCATTAAGCCTGAACAGTCAAGACTGATAAAAGATACATGTCCTAAATCATATGGTGTAAACACTGCTGTGTAATTTATTAATTATGTTGAATCTGTTGTTTAAAAAAATAAACACATCATTCCAACCCAACGCACTCTATTAAAAATGGATGTAAGCCAACAGTAAGTTGTGTTGTAACAGTTCCCTGACTCCTGTATTACAAAAGCACCAATCTGGAAACCTGTCAGTCTTCCCCAAAACCCAAAACCAACAGAGCACAGCTGGCATGAGCGGCAGCGTGGGCACAGCTGGGCATGAATCAGGCATCTCTGAACCCGACACTGCAGGGGACTTTTATTAAAACACAAAAGACAAAACTATTACTTATCAATGTCAAAAGCAGGGCTGTTATTAATAGCGTCGTCTGGAAGCATCTCATCATTTGCATGTTGATAATATGGTGATATATTTTATGCTTTAATCTATTTATTCTCTAATAAAAAAAAAAACATATATAAGTAATAATAATAATAATAATAATTAGTGAGTTACACCTGAATCAGTTTCTCTGATTTTGCTATTTATAGGTTTATGTTTGAGTAAAATGAACATTGTTGTTTTATTCTATAAACTACAGACAACATTTCTCCAAATTCCAAATAAAAATATTCTCATTTAGAGCATTTATTTACAGAAAATGAGAAACGGCTGAAATAACAAAAAAGAGTTCAGAAATCAACATTTGGTGGAATAACCCGGATGGTTTTTAATCACTGTTCTCCTCCACCAGTCTTACACACTGCTTTTGGATAACTTTATGCTGCTTTACTTCTTTATTTGAAGCACTTCAGTTTTAAGTGCTCTCTGTACATTAGTGTTTGTATAATGTAAAGTGTATAATATTTATGATATTTATGATACTTTATTTGAGAGCCGTTGTGATGTATTTTATTTTTTATTTATATTAATGACCAAATTCTATTGGGATTAATGAGACTATTTCTTTTATACACACATTATATAGAGTACGAACTGTGATTAGATTGAAGGAGAAGTGTTCATGTAATAAACAGCTGTAAACACAGTCAGCACTGCTGCACTGACTCCTGAATCTGAGATCTGCTGACTCACTTCATTCAGAGTAACCGAGTCAATACTGTGAGCCAGAGCGTCCGAAATACAGCCCAATAAATCAGAGCGCTCTCTCGCTCTCTCTCTTACACCTCCACACAGAGCCGGTTACATCACGCGAGAGCAGCACACTCTCTCTCTGAGAGAGACTCAGAGACTCAGGGCTCTATTTTACAACTTGTGTAAGGTGCGTAATGCTGCTCATTGCTATCTTACACCTCATCAACAGTCTATTTTAACGACTTGCCCCTGTACTGTTAAAATAGCGTCAGAGTTTAGGAATATATATCTACACTGATGAGCGTGGTGTTCTAGAAGTGAGCTGTGTTCAGGTACCACTTTAAAATAAGACCACCTTTATAAAGGGTTTATAAATAGGTTACAATAAGTTTATTAACATTAACTAATTAGGTTGGAAATGCCTTAAAAATCATAACACAACTTCACCTTAAACATCCACTTGATCTCAACTTTTTTCAGGGTTTCTCATGTGTTGCTATATAGTTTGACGGTGAGAAACACAGGAGCTCCACTGACTGATTAAAACCCTGACAACAGCCAATCATCAGAGTCCATTCCTGTAGTGCATCTCTGCTGAGAGGTAGTCTGTTAAGATATGAACGCGCCAAAGTCAGAGCTCAACTGACTCTTAAAGTGAATGACAACTGACACTCTGATTGGTTTATTTCACATTACGCCCAAAATTAACCACACCCACGATTAATTAAGAGATCAAATTCATGTCTTTTGCGCGTTTCAAGTGGCGCAAGGTGTATTTTATTATTATTATTGCGCTCTCACGATACCAAAAACACACCGACACAATCTAAATTCAGCTTCATGAGCTGCAATTGACTGATGCGCTATAGATCAGCAAAATAGGGCCCTCACAGAGAGAAAGAGAGAGAGAGAGAGAGAAAGAGAGAGAGAGAGTCATTGTCATTGTCATCACTTACACTAATGCGTAATAATCCTCAGCGGAGGCCTGTATAAAGCGTTCTGTCAGAGCTCATACTCCTCCTATTGTGAGCAGAGCACGGCTTTCACATCTCCAACAAAGCCTGAAACGCTCTCGCGCCCCTCTATAATAATTACACAAATCATTTCAGCAGACTTTAGCACGACGGTTAGCTTATAAGGTTCTTCTAAGGTTCCAAGGTTCCTCAGTAGAACCTACCCAACACTGTAACGCATTTTTATCTTACATTTCTACAGCATTACTGTACTAAATTAAATAATCCAATTTTACTGTAAACTACACTAAATCTATCCAAAACTGAACTGCTGGTTCTTCCAGCTAAACATTTATAATGTCACAATGTCCTCATAGTCTCTGGACTACGATACCCAGAAAGCACCACACACTGACATCACTCTTTCTCACGATCACATGTCACTGCACATGGCACCTCCAGGAAGTCAATCACCAGAATATTGATTACACCTGTGTACACCCATATACATATATAAACCTTCAGTAAACACACACACACACACACATTATTAATGAGTACTGTTGGTTTGCCAGGTTTATTTCTGTTATTCACAACCTTGTTTTCTTGTTTGCCCTCTGATATATCCTTGCCGGTGTATGACCCTTGACCTGTCTCTCGTTTATGGTATGTTTGCTCCCTCTTGCTGCTGTTCACTGGTGTTGTTCACCCTGTTCACCCTGCTTGTTCTGACTACTCTTTGTATGATACCTCTTTTAAAAAAGTATCTTACTGGTATCTGCATGTGTCTGAGTACTCTACAGTCATATAACAGACATATACTAGAAAAAGTGCATTCAGGTATATTTTTAAAAATGGTTTAAAATTCAGATTTAGGTATTATGTAAATGATGTTAAGTTTTAGTGCGTTGGGCAGGGACGGGGAAAGATTACGGCAAAAGTAGGGGTCGTACTTGGTGGCTAAAATTAACTGTGTAAAAGAATAAAAAATTGCGTTTCTGATTTAAAAAAAATAATCACATGCGTTAACGCTTTAGCATTGACAGCCCTAATATACTGTAAGTATATTTCATGAAAAAAAACTATTTAAAAAAAATTCTTTTTAATTTGTGTTTTTTTATTAATTACATGAAAAAAAAAATACTTTTAGTATCATACTTTTAGTTCTCTTAGGTATTCTTTCTTTTTACCAGGGAAATCTATTCAACACAACTTTACCATAGCCACCGACTCACTCTTACTCTCCTTTTTTAGGGTCTTTCATATATGATATTATTATGTCAGAGCCTTATTTAACAATATATTACCTGATTAAACCAGGGAAATCTCAATCGCAATTCTTTCTGTGAAAAGTTGACGCGATTCCAACCTGCAGATCTGAAAGCAGCTTCCGAAACCGAACTAAAGCCGACACCCGAGATAAATTCCTATTATAGCCTCAAACAAGCTCCCATTCAGTCCCGCAACAACGCAGCGGCGAGCTAATCCCGCAGCCAGCTGCAACTGTGCCGTACCTGAGCCAAGACGCAGGATAAACAGCCAAAAAACGGCTAATACTCACCACATACAGCTGCTTCCAGAGCACCGCCCACTCCTGCAGGGTGGAGGTGACCTCCGTCACAACAGAGTCTTCCAGGGGAACCACCGTCTCATACTGCCTGTAATACACACACACACACACACACAAAAATACATCAGAGATTATGGAGACTACTGTAAACCCTGTACAAGGCTGGTTGTGATGCTCATTGCTATCTTACACCACATTATGCCTTACTGTACGCATTTTAAAACACACTGCACTTAACTCAGTAATGACTGTATATAAGGCTTAATAATGTGTTACACACTTTATTATACCAACATATACCATCTCCAACAAAGCCTACATTGTACAATGTTCTTATGAACAGATATTATAAGGCATTATAAGCCCTTTCATTATAAACTCTTACACTTGTAGTTTATAATGTGCTATGAATATCGCTGTAAGTACTTATGAGTTATTATACAGGCTTATTACAGTCATTATAAGGTATTATGCATGTCATATAACCGCCCATCGATATTTAACAAACATTCCCAAAAACACAGCGATCATTTCCGTCTGCTCTCCTCTACACCTCCTTCTCTTCCAGCCCATCTCTCCGCTGTCTCTTTCATTCTGCTTTTCCATTTATCTCTCCTCTGCTCCTCTTCCCATCAACCCTGTAGCGTCCTTCTTTTGTCCTTCAGCAGATTGCGCTATGCAGATTGATTGCTGTTATCAGGGACGATTCATCTGCACAAGTTTTGTAAAGTTGCATCTGCAGAAGCGAGAGGTAATTAGGCTTCAGGGGAGGAAGAACGTGTCTGACTTTCCCTCAAAAGAAATCAGAAAACATTGTTTCTGAAACGACAGCCCTGCTTATCGGGCACTTTATCAGAAACAACTGTACACCTACACATTCCTGACATTCAACAAAATCTGGAATACACTGTGTTCCAAATTATTATGCGATATTAAGTGATTTTAAGTGATTTTCACACATATTTAATGAAAAATCCTTTTATGTTTTTATACATTGTCCAAGGCGAGAGATCCTTTATCTTTCCCATATTGCTTGAAACCTGTGGCTGGCTTAATAATGTGGAACAGTGCATTTTGAGTTTTTTTATTTAAAAGGACATTTTTAATTATTATGATTGAGAGTTTATTTAAATAAAATTGTATTTATACTTAACAGGCCATGACTTGAAATTTTACTGACTGCCACTTGCATTGATCATTTAGGAAAATCTGAGAAAAATAAGAATAAGCAAGAGATGTGTTTTGGACTCGTGGTTCTCTCTCTCTCTTTCTACATGATTCCATTGGCTGTAGGTAGCTGCTGCTCTCGACTCCCAGTCGCCGACTGGATCAGATATTAAACCTGCTAGATAAATAGACAAGTGTCTGCAACTCGACACGACTTAGCAAACAACAAGTTACAAAGCTACAAAGACTGAATTAACTGTCAATTCAGGATGTAATATGCATGTAGTGTAAATGTGTTTGTTTGTGTGTATTATTATATGAGTAAAAATGTGTGTTTTTGTTTCTGGGTAATGATGTCACCAGCTCCAGCAATGCAACAAGACAGGTAAACCATGCAAATAATGCCGACTGGTTACGAACGGATGCAACGACAAACTGTGTGAGCGCAACTTTAAAAAGCAGGACAATACAACAAAAACACTGTTATCAGAATCCTCCTTAAGGGGGTGCTCCCACTAGTTACTCACAGTAGAATACAACCAGACTGGAACATGTTCAGCAGTATCCATGCTTTAATATCACTGTCTTTAACACTATTAAGGATAAACATGTCTTTTAGATTTTCTTTACATGTCCTTACTCATCTTACGGTGTGTGTGTGTGTGTGTGTGTGTGTGTCTGTGTGTGTGTGTGTGCATCACAGGTATATATCTGTAAGAAAGGGGAAAACATGAGGAGCTTAAACACACAGTAAACACTGACTCATACGTTCCTGGAAATGTTCTCCCTGTGGGAGTTCCAACCTGGAGTTTTCCTCTTTTCTTTACACACACACACACATACACCCCCACACACACACACACACACACACACAGTGCCTCTTCAGTATGCACAGTCTATCCCAATGTCTTGTTCAAACACAAATAACAGGACGGGTGCCAGGCCTAATGCCAGGGGTGTGTCTTAACATATTTTGCACTATAATATGGTCATAATTTCTAAAGTAGTGACTATAAATTGTGATAATGAATGTAATAAATGCCAGTCGATCACTTTTTAAACAAATATAAAATAACTTTAAATAATAAAATGACTTTATTTCTCCCGCAGAGCCAGAAGAGAGAACACACTTACTGTTTAATCAAATACATTTCAATCAATGTTCCATTGAATCACACAAATTAAGTGTTTAGTGTGTGTGTGTGTGTGTGTGCTTCAAAGCATTCACACTTATACTGAAGATTTGCTTAATAAAAAAGCACTTATTCCAACAATTAAACACTATTAAAGATATTCATCAACACAAATTTCATCTGATTGAAATCTTTGTAATAAAGCAATTCATAAACATGAATTATTTTCAAACATTAGAGCATAATTAATATACTAAAATAAATAAAATAGGATCTACAATATATTTCCGTGACCTAATTTGGATAGATAGCTCTGGAAAAATGAGAAGACCACTGCAGTTTCTGAATCAGTTTCTCTGATTTTGCTATTTATAGGTTTATGTTTGAGTAAAATGAACATTGTTGTTTTATTCTATAAACTACAGACAACATTTCTCCCAAATTACAAATAAAAATATTCTCATTTAGAGCATTTATTTACAGAAAATGAGAAATGGCTGAAATAACAAAAAAAAAGATGCAGAGCTTTCAGACCTCAAATAATGCAAAGAAAACAAGTTCATATTCATAAAGTTTTAAGAGTTCAGAAATCAATAATCATGGTTCCCATGCATCTTGGCATCATGTTCTCTTCCTCCACCAGTCTTACACACTGCTTTTGGATAACTTTATGCTGCTTTACTCCTGGTGCAAAATCTCAAGCAGTTCAGTTTGGTGGTTTGATGGTTTGTGATCATCCATCTTCCTCTTGATTATATTCCAGAGGTTTTTAATTTGTTAAAATCAAAGAAACTCATCATTTTTAAGTGCTCTCTTCTGTTTTCCAGAGCTGTATATAATATTAACATATAAAGAAATAAGTTTTTAATTGTATCGTCTAGTCGTACAGTCTGTGCTTCTTTCCTACTATGTAGAATTCATGCCTCTTATGCCTGAATACAGAGGCTGAAGCTGGTAAATCTTAAACAAGCTGAAAATAAGCGTGTGAACACTCCTAACAAAAACCTGCATTTTAACCAATAAATAAAAGATAAATTTAAGTTAAATTATTAAAGCGCTAATCCTATAATGACTGTATTTTGGTATCCCTATGTCTTTGTCACTGAGCTTCAGATAATTTGGTAGAAATGCAGAACTGCACTCACCCTCTGTTGGTGACCACGGCCTTCCTCAGGTAAACGTAGCTGGCTGGAAAAATCCCCTGTAAAACAGAAGAGATGAGAGAGTTATCTTTCTGCTTTATTAAATAAAAACATTAATATTACAGCTTATTACAGCTACACCACGAGACCTGGAGTATAAGAGAGTCATAGAGCAGCATAAATGAGTCATATTTCAGTGATATTCTTTAACATTACTCTACAGAAACAAATCACATGCTTGTATCACTTTCAGTAACAGTTCTGTGTCTCTCAGCTTGTCCAGAAATGCGTGTGTGAAAAGCGCATCCATCAGCAGAGACTCAAAGCACAAACTGTACAAACTGTGGGAGGAGCTCAGGAGCATTTAATACTCATTCTTGTATAGTATATCCCTAATTTCCCTGAGGGAACCTCCCAAAGGGATCAATAAAGTTCTATCTATCTATCTATCTATCTATCTATCTATCTATCTATCTATCTATCTATCTATCTATCTATCTATCTATCTAGTATAACTGCTTTTCTTTAAAGCAGTCTAAAGCAAGTCAGGGGTGCCGTTCATATTGTATATCATTTTCTATGTTCTGTGTGAATTAAATAATAATAAAAACACTACAGTTCTTTTCCTCCAAAGTTCCTGTAAAAACGCAGATTATAAACCGTCACCAACAAAATCTTCCCTGACATTTCAGTAACTACTTTCACTGACCTTTAGCGACGCTCGACACATCCATCATGTTTAATACGAATCCTGAAACATGAATGTCATTTTTCCTTTCTCAGAGAAAACCTCGTCTCCATATCAAACAAGACCTGCAGCATCTTTTACTCTTTTACTGAAGGACATTTCCTTTATTACAACTTCAAACGTCTTCAGTACAATAAACAACTGCCATAAAATAACTACCATATGAACTCTACAGGAGCCAAGGCGTGTTTATATCACTAAATACAACTTACTAATGCATCACCAGGCCCTGTAATTAGAGTGATTTATAAATTATAAATAGATTACAATTTTTTTTACCTGATACTATCACAATAAATTGGCATTGCACAATTATTTAAACTGACTCTAAACAAACATTTCAACAATCTAAACACCTTTTCTGATATACTAAGTATTGATATAGGGGGGCTGAATAATTTTGCACATCACACTTTTCAGATTTGTATTTGATTAAAAAAAATAAAAAAAATAAAAAAATAAATAAATAAATATATATATATATACCATTTTCGTTTCACATCTCATCTTGTCTTGTCTTATCTAAAATGTGAAAAAGTGGTAAAAAGGAGTAAAAAAAAGGGGGTATGAATACTTTTGCAAGCCATTTACATAGTCTATATACTTTATATAGTCACATATTAATAAGTTATTAAATTTTTTATTTCTATTACATTACTTTCTTTAAAATAATGCACACCACTGATTTAAAACTAAAACTAATTTTGGCTTTTATTCTGGCATCTTTCGCTTTTACTAATTACAGTTGAGTATAAATCAGAAATCAGGTCAGTGTGTTATTTTTAATGCCCCAAAAACGAGGCATCAGAACCGTTATTATGCAACACAGTTTCACAAATCACATGTTCAGACGTATTCAGAGTGAGTGTTAGAATTGATACTACACTTTTCTAACAGTGATGGCAAGATTCCCAGACTTCCCTGAGATAAAATTAACCAATTACGAGAAAATCAGTGTGAGAAATTATTCTAAAAAAGACTTGAATCCATGAAGTTACTCTTATACAGCGCATTTCTAGACAAACAACAAAGCTTTACAATCAACATTCTTCTCTCAAACAACACACAAAACAACTCAAACTCCAGCCGACTGCACAACTGCACACAACATACTCTTAACCGGAAACCACCGTCCACCTGGAGGACTGCACCAGGCATTGCATGAAGGCACTGATCCAGAATGAGCAAAGTCATATAAAACCCACACATACACACAAAATCAATTTAGCGTAACCAAATCCACATGTCAAATACAAGGTGCACAATCCAGTTCAGAGCTCAAAATTTCTTATTCTGAATTCTATTGATATTAAATTAGTGTCATAGTTTTCTGTTGCACTACAACCCCCAGCATGCACTGCACCATAATGTGCACTTTGATTCCCCTCCCCACAACAGGGTTACTTAGAAACTGTTGCTAAATCGATGTTGCTAAATAGATTTAGCGACTTCCTTCAAACCCATTAGTTACTTATTTATTATTATTATTATTTTTTCCAGGTGAAAGCAAGTGAAAATTGCTCAAAATACCTGTAATTGAGCGCTGACTATTGTTTTATAAATACATTTTAAATACATTGTAATCATTTGCAATGATTTAAAGGAACGCTAAAGTCGTTTATTTACAGTAAGCTTAGAATTCCAATATTTTAGCGAGGTTAGCAGCAGCGCTAGCTGCGATTAGCATGCCAACCGACAGCAATTAGCACTAGACTAAGGAAGCCTGAGTACTGAGTGCATCATCTAGCAGTTAGCCCCCAGTTAGTAGCTTGTTTTAACATGGTGAACGCACAGACTGCAGTCTAATATACTCGCTAATGCTAATGCTGCTCCAGCCTTAGTGCTGGAGAAACTTTACTGAAAACTCACCCTTATAAAGCTGTACTTCAGCAGAGTTGCTTTACAGCTCTTCATAAGGAGCACCAGATTATAAGACGCACTGTTGATTTTTAGGAAAATGTAATGATTGAATGATTTTAAGCGCACCTTTTAGTGCAAAAAATCCGATAACCATATGCTCACAGTGCAGCGACTGTACCGCTCTGAACAGGACGTTCTCCTGAGTCTGAGTCTCTGCAGATAACAGCTCGCAATCAATTGATGAAGAAGAGCCTGCGGATGAAGACAGCCAATAGAACGGGAGGATAAATATCGGTGCTGAAAGCTCGAGCGTCTGTGTTACGCCATCAGCGCGGTGAGATACGGCGTTCCCGCCTCGGCTCCTCATAAACCTGAAGCTCCTCCTGAATCATAGATGGCACTTTGCGATGCTCTCATTTAAGGCGCCCTCATTTACTCGCCGCCTTAAATCTCGCTCAACGCTTCGTTTAGCATTTCCGCTCCGAGAGCCACAGCGTTTGGATGCCTTGAGATCTGAATGATTGAATGATTCTGAACTGACTGGGTTTATTAGATCGAATCTAAATGTCAATGAATTAATACTTCTGCTTACGTTTTAAGAAAGTAGAATAATGATTTTACTGAAAAAACAAAGAAAGCTTCCCTGTATATTTTAGTTTATCTACAAAAACAGGTTTTACACTGAAAAGCTCTAGCATTACTGCTACTGGATTATAAAACGATAAAAAATGATGTCTGCGGTACTGAAATATTTGATATTTGATTTGATAGTTCTGTAGACATAAGTACATATTTCAGTATAAAACTGATCAGATTTATAAACTCTGATTTTACTCAGTTCAGCTTCATATGAACTCATTCATGTTGGACTCACTTTAAGTGCGTATTCTCCTCTATAGAGATTCTCTAGCGTGGCGTCGCTAGATCTCGTGTGTTCAGTTCAGGTGAGTTCTCGTGATAAACGTGTTTCTGGAGAGCAGCCAGGTGAGTCTGTGATTTTCCACAGTGAGAAATAGTGTAATTTGTGACCCCGTGTCAGCGATCAGTCATGTAGTGTAAAAGTCTCAACAACTGAAGGACTTTAAACATCAAGTAAAGTCTGAGACAGAAGCTTTGACAGGAGATCTGTTTCTGCACAGTTTACTGTGCTGGTCATCCTCTAAACATTTCAACATATTTACCAAACTAAAACTAATACACTGCTAAACTAATGCACCAATAAATCAGCAGAAGAAGTCAGAGCAGCTCCACATCACACAAAGTCAGGGAGTTTATGTTTGAGTAAAATGAACTTTGTTGTTTTATTCTATAAACTACAGACAACAATTTCACAAATTCCAAATAAAAATACTGTCGTTTAGAGCATTTATTTACAGAAAAAGGGTTTTCAGACCTCAAATAATGCAAAGAAAACAAGTTCAGATATCTGACTCAGTCGGCGACTGGGAGTCAGGAGCAGAGGCTACATACAGCCAATGGGATCACAGAGCTGTTTGTGGAGAGTCTGACCACTTTCTCTTCTGTTTCTGTTATAAACTCTAGAGGGAGCCAGTGAGTGAGCCCTCTATGAATGGGATGAATTAAGCTAAAACTTTAAATTAAAAATAATAATTTACTACGGAATAGTTCTGAGTATTTCTTTAATTTTAATAAATACATTTTAACATATTTACCAAACTAAATTAATAAACTGCTAAAATGATGCACCGATAAATCAGCAGAAGAAGTCAGAGCAGTCATGGAGTTCTCCTCTCGTCTGCAGCAGCACATTTTAGGTCACTCTTTCACTCGTTCCCTGGTCTTCTAGGAAGCTGCCACTTTTTCTGGTATGTGTCCGGGCCTAATACCACGCGGCACGAGCTGCTAGTGCTGCTAAATCTGTCCCCAGGAATAAATAAATAAGTGAGTGGAAGTGAGGGAGGGAGGAAGGCGAGAGAAGAGAGAGAGAGAGGAGGGAGATAAGACGGTGTGGACAGCGCCGGTGGATCTGTCCTGAGACCGCAGTGTCATCTGTCTCTCCGAGTGCCGGGTGTCTCCTCGGTTAGGTGAGGAGAATCGGCTGCAGAAATCCCATTTCCCTGCACTCTGGGGTACCGGCAGCTCTGGAGGAGTGCCAGAGGCGGCAGTGACGCTCTACAGCAGAGGTACCCAACTCTGGAGGTTCTGGAGGGCTTAGTCTGGACGAGCTTGATGATGTCGCACTATAAACTGCACTTAAAATCCTTTAAGTGTACCAAAAATCATCAGAGCTCCTTATAATCTGGTGCTCCTTATGTATGAATTCTACCAGTAAAGCCCTATAGAGGAGTTTCAGTGAAGTTTCTCCAGCAAGGCTGGAGCAGTTTTAGCATTAGCCGCTAACCGCCCTAGCTCTTTCACCATTCAGAGGCGAGTATATCGAATTGTAGCCTGCTGCTAACCCCAGCTAGCACTGCTGGAGCGGTTAGCCACTAATGCTAATGCTCCAGCCTTAGTGCTGGAGAAGTTTGGGAATCTAAGCTTACTGTAAACAAATAGCAGCACTTTACTCACCCAAATAAACAGGGTTTTCAGGAGAGAAATCTTAGTGTAGATTAAAGTCCAGCACTTGTTTGATTTAAAATAAAGTCTTTTTTATTTCAGTTTTGTTTGCTTAGCTTAGCTTTACTTAAGTTTACTAAAATAAAGGATTGTCTGAAGTTGAGTTCACATATTTACTCTGTGTAACATTTAAGCCTCGAAACCGAGTTGAAGTTACTTAACCCTTGTGTGGTGTTCATATTTGTGTTACTCGTTTACTTTGTTACTTGTATTTAATTCAGCAAAATTAAGCAATTCTACATTAAAATGCTTTACACATGCTCGCTTCACCTAAATTGCAAGCAATATAAACAGCTTACATGGTTAATATTTGCCCTTTATCTTTCTTATGTTACATTTCTTTTAAAAAGTGCTACTCTTTTTTTATTAGTTTTTTAATAAAATGTAAAAGAAAATGAATTAAACTCAAGATATGAGTAGAAAATTTGTTTAGTTTCAAATTTACAAATGAAGCAATGTTTATTAGCCCTTGGCCAAACATACTGTATGTAATATAAATGTGTAGGGGGGGGGGGTTGAGGTGTACAGTGTGTGTTTATCGAAAATGTGTTTTGATATATGTTTTTCACAAAAAATGAGACAATGCCAATGAGTTTGAGTTAGAAAAAATCTTTTTTTTAGTATCATTTGATGAAAAATGAAAACGGGTCCCACAGACCCAAAATTTATCTGAAACTAAATTTACTTAAAAAAGCAAATGCAGAAACTTTTTTAAAGTAAATTTTAATGCATCATTTTTTTCAGTGCAGGTTGGTATTGGATCAGATCATCTCCGGTTTGCAGAAGGTTTGCAGGTTGGCCGTGTTGGAGCCTGCGGAGTGCACTGACCTGACACTAATGGTGCCGCTCGGAGCGAACACGAGCTCAGACTGTTTAGTAGTGAGGGACAGGGGGAGGAAAAACTCTGCAGAAAGCAGCAGAACGCTCATTTAGCAGAAAAGGTCAACGCTGAGCCGAGTAAGACCAGAATATCCCACTTCACACAGACGGAATAAAAAAGAGAGAGAGAGAGGAACAGCCTCTGCGTGTCAGAGCGCTGCTGACAGCCTTTTATTCTCTCCTTTATTCTGTGGGAAGCACAATAACTAGTAGTTGTTTGCTTAATTATTCTATAACGCGTAAACAGGGCTTGTAAAGGCCTTGCTGTTGACGTTCCTGAGGACAATAGAGTTTGTTCTCACGTATAGGAGGAGGAACAATCAAACCAAGATAATCACCACTCAATATTCATCATCCTACACACCAAACTGCTTCAGAAGATGCAAAACTTTAAGAAGGTGAGGGTACAGAGAGATATGAAGCTATAGTTACGCTATAACTGACAAGCAGTAAGTAATATGTCACTATATTATTATTATAATGTGGAATATGGAGCTACTGTGTGGTAAAGTACATTATAATAAAGTCTTAATCCTTTCTGTAGTCAAGCTTTTCAATACGTCCAAAGTACTCAAACGTGCGCTTCGAGTGCTCGAGTTGACTAAAGTGCTATTATCGGGAGACTGCTGGTTCGAATCCCAGCCATGCAGCTTGCCATCAGCTGCCGGAGCCCTGAGAGAGAGCACAATTCACAAAATTGTCCTTGCTCAAGTTTCAAAAAGACAAAGAAACGTATATAAAAAAAGGTTCTGAATGGACTTTCAGTTAAGTGCTTTAAATGCGTGTTAAAATCCTGATGTATTTAGTGCTTTCAGAATGAACCAATCAATTATTCAGCTGGCTATTGATTCACTGGGTCATTAGGTTAGTACTGCAAAAGTCTTGCTGTAAAAACACACTAAATCAGAATATACACCTAAATATAACAATCAATCAATCAATCAATAAATCTTTATTTTAACTCGGAAGTACATTGAGGGCAACCCTTATTTTATTTTAATAGTAACTACATTTAATGATTTTAGAACAACAGTGAATAATAGATAAAAACAGGTAAAAGTAAAAATATGAATTAAAAAAAATTAATAAAATAGCAATACATTTTTTTTTTGGTTTAATTGATAAGAAATTAAAAAGCTCAAAAGTAGATGACATTAATATAACAAAAAACAGTTAAAACTAACTTTTACATAAACAAAAATATAAATATTAATAAAAGAAACGTAATTAATAATACTGTAATACTATAATGTACAGCTCTGGAAAAAATGAAGAGAGCACTTCTCTGATTTTGCTATTTATAGGTTTATGTTTGAGTAAAATGAACATTGTTGTTTTATTCTATAAACTACAGACAACATTTCTCCCAAATTACAAATAAAAATATTCTCATTTAGAGCATTTATTAACAGAAAATGAGAAATGGCTGAAATACCAAAAAAGATGCAGAGCTTTCAGACCTCAAATAATGCAAAGAAATTCAGAAATTCAATATTTATGGACTGGTGGAATAACCCTGGTTTGTTTTTAATCACAGTTTTAATTTCATGCATCTTGGCATCATGTTCTCCTCCACCAGTCTTACACACTGCTTTTGGATAACCTTATGCTGCCTTACTCCTGGTGCAAAAATAAAAAAATTAGCTTTAGTTTGGTGTAGTTGTATAAACTGTAGATTGTATGATGATTAAATGCCTCGTTAGGAAATATTGCGAGTATGAGGATTTGGAGAGTCTATTTTTATAAAGCTGAGGGATTTAAAGAAGCAGCTTCTGCTCGTGCTGGTGTTGATTAAAAGGTGAGTTATCTGTGAGTAACAGCCTGTCAGGCTTCCTCCATACCTCTCCAAACCCCCCTCCATCCCTCCATCCGTCCACCCCTCCACTTGATCCCTCTCTGTGTGTGGTAGCGGCTTGTGTTTCCGCTGCCATAAAGAGTAATGATCTGCTCTAATAGGCAGAATTTGTCTCCGGGGACCGGGGCCGATGGGGCCGATGGAGCCTGGCTGCAGATAGTGGAATAGAAACTCTCTCTCAGCAGAAACAATCGGCCTGGATTTGAGTAAAGAGAGAAAAACAAATCCTTCATTTCTAATATTAAAATGGAAACCATCACTGATTGGTGGAAACTTCACACTAGACCTGGAGCAGTTTGGACTGTGTGTCTCTCCACTCTTCCTCCAGACTCTGCTCCCTTGATTTCCTTTAAATGAAATGTAAAATTTACTGATGATCAGTGATGGTTTGGAGAGTCATGTCTGTCATCTGCTGGTGTTGATCCACTGTGTTTTATTATCAAGTCTAAAGTCAGTGCAGTTTTGTTTTCCCACAAAATCTTACAGCACTTCATATCTTACAGCTTCCCTCTGCTGAAAACAACTTTTATGGAGATGAGGATTTCATTTTCCAGCAGGATTTGGCACACTGCCCACACTGCTTACAAAAAGTACCAAAAGTTGGTCTTACATAATATTCACATTTTTTAAAACACTGAATTTTGGGTTTTCATTGGCTGTAAGCTTCATAATTATCAACAATAATCAACAATGAAAGAAATAAACACTTAAAATAGATCACTCTGTGTTTAATACATCTATATAATAAAAAAATAAAGAACATGTTTCACATTCTGAGCTGTATTGAACTGAAATAAAGTAACTTTTCAATGATTTTCTAATATCTGCTGCTGAAAAAACAAACTACAAACTCTTCCCAGTGCTGATTTTCTCTACAGATGAACTGTTTCTGTTATTTTTCACTAAATGTCACCTTCGCTCTCTCTTATCCAGGCTGAATGACAAGTAGAGATTTGCTAGTCTGGCCTAGCCGCCAGAAAAATGAGCAGCTGTGAGATTAGCATGGATGCTATACAATACAGTAAACAATAAGAGTCTAAATGATTGACATCAGAGCAATGCAGCCTGTTGACGGCGTGAACAATGTGTCTGAATTAAAGGAGAGACAGTCGAGCTGTTGGGACTGAAAAGACTGGCAAAAGGACATGCACTCTGGAGACATGCTGATGAGTACGTTCCTCAGTACGTTTTTCAGTACTGTTCAATTTAAACTCATTTTTATCTCTTGATTTTACCATGCCTGTAAAGAATGAAAAAAAAAAATGCTCACCGAGTGGTCCAGCGGTCTAAATTGCTGCCACTATGAGCGGGAGGTCGCAGGTTCGAATCCCGCTCATGCAGCTTTGCAAGCTGTCGGCGCTCAGAGGGAGCACAATTGGCCCTGCTCCCTCCGGGTGGGTAGATGGCGCTCTCTCTTTCCCCTCATCACTCCTAGGGTGATGTCTGCAGAACAGGGCATCTGTGAGCTGATGTATCAGAACCGAGTCGCTGTGCTTTTCTACAAGCATTAGCGCTGTGATGCTGCTCGGCAATGCTACAGCATCAGCAGCAGCTTGAAAAGAAGCGGTGGCTGATTTCACATGTATCAGAGGAAGCGTGTGTTTTGAAATCAAAGCTTAAATATGTACAGCTCTAGAAAAAAAATAAGAAACCACTTAAAAATGATGATTTTCTTTGATTTTACCAAATTGAAAACCTCTGGAATATAATCAAGAGGAAGATGGATGATCACAAGCCATCAAACCACCAAACTGAACTGCTTGAATTTTTGCACCAGGAGTAAAGCAGCACAAAGTTATCCAAAAGCAGTGTGTAAGACTGGTGGAGGAGAACATGATGCCAAGATGCATGAAAAAAAAACTGTGATTAAAAACCATCAGGGTTATTCCACCAAATATTGATTTCCTAAAAAAAAACTCCTAAAACTTTATGAATATGAACTTGTTTTCTTTGCATTATTTGAGGTCTGAAAGCTCTGCATCTTTTTTGTTATTTCAGTCATTTCTCATTTTCTGTAAATAAATGCTCTAAATGAGAATATTTTTATTTGGAATTTGGGAGAAATGTTGTGAAGACCACTGATTGAAGCAGGTATGAACATCTCTCTCTCCTCTCAGGTGAATGGGGAGAGCTCTGGTCCTGCTGCACCACGCAGAGCTCGGCATGCTGATCACGGGCCGAGTGCCAGTCCTGACTCACCTCTAGTGCAGATTAGCTTTGGGCTGGCAGGGGAAGCGGCTACTCGGCACGTTAGCGGGGGACGGCGGACACCTCCAGCATGGAGCTTTGAAGTGATGCCACGTGGCACTGACCACTCACGTGCTGAGAACCCCACAACACGCCCCCGGGCTCCCACCTGGAGGAATGTGTAAAGTGGCATGCAGGGTGGCACACCTGTGCCCAGCTGGGAGCGGGAATGGCCAAGTTCTGCTGCAAGGTTATCACAAGTTTATTTACTCTTTCAGTAAATACTGATTAAAGAGTAACAAAATGGTTTACAGCTCTAAAAAAAATAAGAGAGCAGCTAAAAATGATGAGTTTCTTTTATTTTATCAAATTGAAAACCAAGTTGGAATATATATTTCTCTGCTCATACCTGCTATCTCCTATACTTAATTTAATTTATTCTGTATTACTGCAGTACCTCATATCTACGGGTGATTACTTCCACACTTTGCATAGCTTTTGTATTTATATATTTATGTATATATTCTTCAAATCTCAGTTTAGAATCTTTTAGTTTAGAGTATATATTTCTTGCTGTGCTCTCATACTGTACTCCCCCTATATCTATCTATCTATCTATCTATCTATCTATCTATCTATCTATCTATCTATCTATCTATAATCAAGAGGAAGATGGATGATCACAAGCCATCAAACCACCAAACTGAACTGCTTGAATTTTTGCACCAGGAGTAAAGCAGCATAAAGTTATCCAAAAGCAGTGTGTAAGACTGGTGGAGGAGAACATGATGCCAAGATGCATGAAAAAAAACTGTGATTAAAAACCACCAGGGTTATTCCAACAAATATTGATTTCTGAACTCTTAAAACTTTTTTTTTTTGTTATTTCAGCCATTTATCTGCATTTTTTCTGTAAATAAATGCTCTAAATGAGAATATTTTTATTTGGAATTTGGGAGAAATGTTGTCTGTAGTTTATAGAATAAAACAACAATGTTCATTTTATTCAAACATAAACCTATAAAAAGCAAAATCAGGGAAACTGATTCAGAAACTGAAGTTCTCTCTTATTGTTTCCTGTGGGTCATTGTCCTGTCGCCTAACCCAACTGCACTTGAGCTTTAGCTAAAAAAAAAAACTGGCAGGGTAACAGCAGAGAGCCAAATGTATGGTTGCTGGCTTTTACTACCCTGTTTTGCTAAGCCCTTTTTAATTAATATAGATTGTGTTTCTTGTTTATTTGGTTAAATATTTAGCAAAATGCAGAAATACATATGATGTGGATCATATCCACGTGAGTGCATTAATATTCATGTTTATCCAGCCTTGTGAAAAGTCTCAGTAATAAGAGTTGTTATATAGTAATAAGCTGTTATATAGTGAATATAAGAACGTCAGCGTTTCTCCGGTAGATTTTTGGGACAGTCTCGTGAAGTCGAGCTGAATGCTCCTCTGAGCGATTTGGAGGAACGCTCCTCATACATTATCCCAGTATTCGTTTTTAAAGGTCAGCGGAAGCAGAAAGCTGGCCTGGCAATCATCTGCAGGCTGAACTTTGCTCACATAAAAGAAAACTGTTTGAAAATGTCAACCACTGGAGACTTGCTCTTACTGGGTTTGGTTAGACATGTCCTCTGCTCTATTATATACAGCATGCTGGCAGTATTTAGAATTAGTGTTCATAAATGGTCTCGAATTTATGTCTCAAATTTAGCTTTTGTACACTACACTAAAAAAAATGATGCGTAAAATTTACTTTAAAAACTATTGCAACTTTTTCTGCATTTGCTTTTTTTAAGTAAATTTATTAATCATGTAAATTTAAGTAACTTCAACTCTTCAACATTCTTAAATTTCTCCAGCACTAAGGCTGGAGCATTAGCATTAGCTGCTAACCATTAGTGCTAGCATTTAGTGGCTAATGCCACCCAAAAGCACTAGAATTAGAACCCCTGTAAGCCAGGGTGATATTAGCTAGCAGTTTGTACCACTTAGCTTGTTTTAAAACAGTAAAACACAGGATACAGTCCGATGTACTCACCTCTGACTGGCAAAAGAGCTAGTGCTTAGCGCTGTGATTAGCAGCTAATGCTAATGCTGCTCCAGTCTTAGTGCTGGAGAAACTTCACTGAAACTCCTGTATAACTCTGTACTTCAGTGGAGTGGCTTTACTGTGTCTTAATACCTGACTGGTAGAATTCATACATAAGGAGCACATTGATTTTTTGGGAAAATTAAAGGGTTTTAAATGCACCTTATAGTGCAAACAATACAGTAAGTGTAGATTCATTCATTCTTTCTATTGTTTAATGGATGATAATTCCTTGCCTTAACTTATATTTGGTCTGAACTGTGGTTTTCAGCCTCTTTCACACCAGATATTTTGATCCAGACCAGACGTCTTGCTGGAGCATCTGTGACCAAGACAGCAAGTCTTTGTGATGCATCAAGAGCCACGGTATCCAGGGTAATGTCAGCATACCACCAAGAAGCACCAACCACATCCAACAGGATTAACTGTGGACGCTGTAAGAGGAAGCTGTCTGAAAGGGATGTTCGGGATTTACCAGCATTCTCAGCTCATGAACTACAATGACTCACCAGGAAGAGAAAGCCAACTAGCAGTAGCCGAGTCTAATGTGAGACAAGTGAGACAAGAGATGATGAAAGGTATCTTAGCCGAGTCATTGTAGTTCATGGGCTGAGAATGCTGGGAAATGGAGTCTTTAGGAGAACAATTGTCCTGATTGGGCAGAATGACAGCATCAGGACTGACAATAAAACTACTTTGAAACTACATATTAAAATGATGTGCTAATCATCACTTTTAACAAGAAAAATACTTTAAGCTTAATTTGTGGGTCTTTCATTGGTCGCTTGTGCCAGTGTCATCTTAATAGTGATTCTCAGACCCCTCAGTTTTAAGTGCGCACCTGATAAATCTCTGTATTGGGATTGGGCCAAAGACCTTCCAGGACATCTGAACTACACTTCATTCACTACACGAGGAAAAATCTCTTCGTTAATAAAGAACACAGCTTCACAAAACAAATCCAAAGCCACTTTCACGCTCTGACACAGTCTTTAAAAACACGCCGCATTATCATCCTAACAGTGACACGCAACACGACGCCTCACAAAAGAGTCGACCGAAGGAAAAGCCGGGCTGATCCAAAGCTCCTTACATGCTGCTTCTCTTCCAGGAGACTAAAATAAAGCGTATTATTGTGGAAATCTGAAACATAGCTCAGTACAATGCTTTACATTGTACTGCACAGTACTGTAGACTACACTGTGGATACTGTAGTGCCAAAAGTAATTTAAATGGTAGAGAACATAGAAAAGGGCATATTTATGCAGCAACACAAGTTTAATAGTTTTAAATTAAATGCACCAATCAAT
This sequence comes from Astyanax mexicanus, assembly GCF_023375975.1. Taxonomy (NCBI): domain Eukaryota; kingdom Metazoa; phylum Chordata; class Actinopteri; order Characiformes; family Acestrorhamphidae; genus Astyanax; species Astyanax mexicanus. The sequence goes on along the minus strand of NC_064431.1, from coordinate 1,259,387 downwards.
TTATGAAAATATTCTATTAGAATATTCTAATTCTAGAGTTTAGGAGGGAGGTGTTTTCAGGTAAATTCTTGCCGTATTGCTACCTTGGCAGTGGAAAACACAGGTACTCCACTGATTAATTTAAACCCTGACAACAGTCAAAAACACACAGCAGCACAAACCCAACTTTTACATCAACAATAAACAGAATAGTAAATAAAATAACATTGCTGTTGAGCTGCTGGAGCTCCTTCACAGCGTCAACCAGCAGCTCAGTTTCCTCTGCTGAGAAGCGCAGAAGCACTGCGCCGTTAAAATAGCAATCCGTCAAAGTCAGAGCTTACCTTTATTAAGATAATTAGTACATGCCTTTTGTGCTTTTTGAGCCACGCAAGGGATACTTTTTTCCATCATTATGATAGCAAATGGCCGGTCTCACAAAAACAATTTCATTAGAAAGGCTCTTAGATTAGAAGGTGGTAAGTTGTTCTGTTCACCTTTACAGTGGGTTTTTTGATGGAGAATCCTCGGAACCATCCTAAAACACAAAAGACAAAGACAAAAATGTGTTTAGAGATTTAAGCAAAGAAACAATTAAAACAACAATAATAAAACTATTAACAGAACTCATTCATTCACATATTCACTTTCCAAAATCTGTTCCATCTTGTTTAGATTTTAGACAATAATCTAGAAATCAAAAAGTAATTCAAGTACTGCGTTTATTACCTATAATTTATATTAAACTGAACACCCTCAGCAGAATTCCCAATTCCACAGCAGAACTGTTGTTAGTGGTGTTTGCTAGCTCTGCTAACATTCACCATGCTCGTCCGAATGACTTTTAAAAGGGGTAGCTGATTAGTGGTGTAAAATCTTTTATCTGCTTTTTCCACTATGCATGTTCGTTTTACACATTCTACAGTTCTTGATCTGTCTAGTTCTTGATTCCAAATTATTGGCTGAAAGCTGATCGCATATTTTTTTATGTTGAGAACTGGCCAATACCCGTCCATAGATGATCAATCATTTCCTGTTTATTAACAGTCATAGGCAAATTTTATAACATGAACAAACTGGTTAATTTAATGTCTCACATGGGTCCAAAATCCAGTCGTCATCAAGTAAAAAAGCTTAAGATAATAAAAAATAAACTTAAGGTTTCCAAATGCTGTTTTTACATGGAAAGGAAACCAAAATACACAAAAAACACGTAAACATGTGAACACAATCTTAATATTCAACATAGCCACAGAGCCATGGATGGAGCATCAGAGTGCTGTTAGCCAATCAGAGGCGAGATGTTTGCATGTCATGAATATTCAAGAACCAAAATACTGTTGTTCTTTATTCCCAGCACAGGGATTTATTTATTCATACTAGAGACCACCACTACATTAATAAAAAACAAAATTTATTAATAAGACATAAACTGTTTTACTGTTAATCTTTCACAGATATATAGATTTACAGTCTTCTTTATGGACGAAACCTACAGTCATATACATACAAACAGCTAGAAAAATGGCAAACAAGAAGTAATGCAGATAAACTGGATCGAAGTACGTCCTAAATCCGATTCCGAGCGTCTTTATTTGCACAAAAACGTGATAAATGTCATGCACATCTCCGAAGACTGTATATCCACAGATCCCATAAGCCGAGCACACGGTCCAGCCTGTTCAGAATGAGGAGGAAAAGCTGCGTGAGCTGCCCATATGACCGGCTTTCCGGTCGCTAAAGCGGTGGCTCATATACTGAGGGTCACAGATGGCTGCTTAGATCATACAGATGATACAGATCCAGAGCCAACGGCACCAGAGGCTGTTTACCACAGCCAACAAATACGCATCCAGTACGTCAGAGCTGATGAAAATATTCGAGAAACAAGGGTTTTAGCAGAACTGTGACCTTTAATTTATATCACAGGGCATTATCAGCCCAAAGCCTGTGTTAAAAAGACACTGAACCACCACTGCTAGGCTAGGGGTCTTTCTCTATGTAAATATGTTTTATTTTCCGTGATACAGTCTCTGTTTTATGTGAATACCCTTAAACAACCTCATGAGAAGAGTCCTCACAGTCTTTCTCCTGTAAGTGACAGACTATACTAGACTACAGTGACCAGAACGCCAATTATCATTTCTCTAGTCCATATCGTTCCATCTCAATCCTGGCAAAAAGGGTGATTAGACGTGCTTTATCCAATACCTCATGACTACAGAGCACACTGAAGGACCCATTCCAAATCTAATTCAGCCATAAGCCGATTCTCCGGTTCAATCTCATTTATCGATTTCTCCATTCCAATCTCTGCTCGTTGTCTGAGTTCGCCTTGGTCTGGAAGAATCCGTCTCTCAGGTCTCGCAGATGCTGGATTGTCTTGTCTGGAACTGAGGATGCTACTTACAAGTGCTGGATTTTCATTTGTCTAGCCACTTTTTCACTATTGCACAGATGATTGCAGACTGAAGCCCCTGTGAGAGCTCAATCTTTAACACAGCCTTGTTTTGTGGCTATAGGGAGACATCCTGTCTGCTGATAGCTTTACCTAGCTTACTCTCTTTTTGTTTAACGTCTTTCTGGCTCTGATTGTGTCTTAGAACCCAGTAAAGTGGCTCGGCACTTTAGCAATACAACTGGAATATTGTTTATTGTTTTATGTGGATCCTCATTAGCTGTTATCACAATAACAGCTATGCTTTCTGAGGGGCAACCAAAATAAAACTTCAATAAAACAATGTACTGCTCCAGAGAGCCCATAAGTGTCAGTAGCAGAACACTAACCAGATACCCCTCTCAAAAGTACATCACTTAGCCCCAACCTGATAAGCACTAACCAGATAACCCAACCCAACTGAAACATTGTCTATTGTTTTATTTGGATCCTCATTAGTGCTTTCTGAGGTACAACCGGAATAAGACTGCAATAAAACAATGTACCGCTTCCAAAATTGCATCATTCAGCCCAGTACTGTAAGTAGCAGAACACTAACCAGATTCCCCTCTCGAGAGTACATCACTCTCAGCCAAATTTCTTAGCACTAACCTGATACCCTGATAGAAAAAATAACCCGATAGACAAAAAACACCTTTCAACTCTGACCTCTTTCTGTCTTAGCTACTTAAATACAGTATTTGGTGCATCCCTGGTAAATACAGTTGTATTCTCTAAGACCTTTAGGAATTTACAGGTATTTATTTAGAGTAATTACTGAAGTACTGTGGCTGTGGGAAATCCTCAGCCTAAAGCTTTGAGAGGTGAGAGAAGAAGAAATGGTAAATCAGTAAACTCAGGAAAAAAGAAAGAAGCAGAAGAAAGAGAAGAGCTGAGTCATATCCGGTTGGGGTAATGTCAGATAGAGAGAGAGAAAGATATTAAAGGTGGATATTAAATTTTATCCAGTAAACATTTCCTGTATTGACTGCGGAGCGTCACACTGGTCTGGCCGCGCTCCTCTGATGACTTAATGCATTAATATGAGCGTTTGGAGCCGACTGGCCGTGAAACAGCAGAAAATATTCATGAGCGGCTGCCTGCGCTGCACGCACCTGCAGCCATCTGCCCCAAACAGGACGCAGCACCTGCCGCAGTAATCGCCCGCCGTCCGTATTTGTTAGCGCTCGTCCCACATGGCTTTTGACCAGGCCAGGGATTAACTGCAAAATTAAGTGCTTGCCAGTCAGCATTAGGTGATTCCATTATTATTTATTTAGCTACTTAAACCTGCCGCCAGTTACAGAAGGCAGGGACTGGTTACTATTTATTAAAGTAGAGATGTAGAGATTGACTATAGACTGGAGCTTTACTGGATATGCTTAAAGGTCTCATTCCATTGTTTGCATCGTTTTCCATCGTTTGCATCGTTTTCCATCCTCTGCATCCTTTTCCATCTTTTGCATCGTTTTTTATCTTTTGCAACATTTTCCATCGTTTTCCATCAAATGCACCGTTTTCCATCATTTGCATAGTTTCCCATCATTTGCACCATTTTCCATCGTTTGCATCGTTTTCCATTCCATTCATAAAGTTTTAAGAGTTCAGAAATAATCAATATTTGGTGGAATAACCCTGATTGCTTTTAATCACAGTTTTTTTTTCATGCATCTTGTCATCATGTTTTCTCCTCCACCAGTCTTACACACTGCTTTTGGATAACTTTATGCTGCTTTACTGCTGGTGCGAAAATTCATTCAAGCAGTTCAGTTTGGTTTGATGGCTTGTGATCTTTTACAGATCATGGAAACGTCTTTTTTCGATCTTTTATTTACTGCATGCTTCATCTGTGTTCTTTAAATGTATCTTCAGTGAATACAGCTCCTGAAATCTGAAGCGTAACCCGCTGCGTTGGTTCGTGATCCACAGGCTAGCTAAAGGCAACAACCTTGATTTATTGTCACGGCGCCGTTAGATGGTGTGGTGGTGAATCTCGTATGAAGGAGATGCTGGGCGAATCACACAGCTGAGTGCAGTGTGAGTGACAGCTGATGAAACGCATCTTCTGTCTCCCAACAGGGTTTCACTTGAGGGACTCGGGCTGTCAGGTCTGGGCTGTTATTTGCAGTTAGGATGGCGGCATGTCTATCATAAAGTGCGGCTCGTTCTCTACAACTTTCTGGACCTGAGGGATGATACCATCTCATTCTGTTTTCACCTCTATTTCAGTATTCAGCACTTCAGCTGAAAAAAATATTTTTGCAAAGTGATTTGACTGATTGATTGATTTGTGCTCATGGGAAATGGCTTAGGCCAGAAAAGTAGCCATATTTGTTTTTGGGGCCTGAATAATGGCCGTGACCAACAGGGCATTATTGAGTACGGCGGCCATTTTTCTCAGCATCATGAGAGATTTATAGTAAACATCGCTGCTTACTACGCAAGCTAAATATTTCCCAGAATGCATTGCGAGCCTAGCTACCTAACAACAGACAAACAGCCAAACAAACGGAGCAGATGGCAAACCCTCAGGGTTGCCAGATTGTTACAGTTGGATTCAGATAAAACCAATTCACAGGGTAAAACGTGTTTTAAATCCACCAAAATCCAGAGAAAACCACCTGATCCAAAAGCAGTAGCTGCAAAGGGTGCAACAACATCGTATAAAACCATATGGTTTAAGAATTACTTAAAATAAATCTTAAATTTGTAACAGTACCACATTACACAAAGTGCTGGGGACAGAAGCTGTATCTCCAAATGTTCTTTCCACGTTTAAACAACATCTAGACATGAAAATTCCTTTTAAATCCTGTGTTCAGCTGTTCCTATTATTTTTAGAAATAAAGGACATGGCAGAAATAATCGTTGACTAATCGACTAATTGACTAATCGATTAATCGAAAAAATAATCATAAAATTACATGATTGATCGACCACCAAAATAATCATTAGCTGCAGCCCTACTATACTAAAGATTGTCCTTTACGTTCTTTTGAATGACAGATAAATGCTCTACCTCTCGCGCCGTCACATCAGCCAATCATCCGCCGCTCCAGACCGCTGGCCAATGACTCAAATCAAGACCCTGAAGGTTTCAAAGGCTTCGATTTCACAAGGATCCATTACTCCAAAAGCACGAGGCGGCAGGCAAACAATCAATGCGCTCAGTGAACTGCTCACCCCTGGAATCTGAGCTGTGATTATTCTTCACCCCGAGGCCAAAACCTCACGCTTATCTCACCTACTGACTCACAGCCGCACGCTGCTTATCATCACTATACCGCACCACTACCAACATCTGATCCTGTTTTACACTCCATCACGCTTTCCCTGCTCCACACTGAGCCGCGTTTCAGACTGGAGTGTGTTCAGTAGTGACGTCAGCGAGTGTGGAGTGTGTGAGTTTAAGTTTTAAGCATTTAGTCCTCTACAATTATTATTATTATTACTATTATTATTATTATTATTATTATTATTATTATCAAGTTTCTGCACTGTCACAACATTTATTTCTATTAGAGTTGAATTAAAGGTCTCATTCCTTTTTTTATTCATTTAAAATGTCTAGTTGTGTCTCTAGTATGAATGAATGCAATGTGAGCTGTCGTGAAAAAAAAATTTAATTGCTCCGGTGATCCGGTATAACACTGCTTTAGTCCGGTGGAGGAGTGGATAAAGAGAAACGATAGGATTTTGGCTTTTGCTCATGAATATTCATACATGCAAACATATTGTCACTGATTGGCTAACAGCACTGCAACACCAGGAGGCAGCGAGACGAACAACAGTTAGAAACGTTTTAATATAAAGATATTTACATTTTGACATTAATAACAGTCTTTGTGATGTCATATGTTACTTTACGACATGTGTAATAATGCCCTGATAAGTGCAGTTCAGCCACTGACCTAGCCTTAGAGTCTCTGTAAAACACAAAATCCACCGGAGATCCTATGTAAACCTATAGTTACACACCAATAGAGGTGGGTAGTCCAGGTCCAGAAAGTAAAAATCCACCCAGGGTTGACTGGATTTTTACTTGTAACTAGTGTAAACAGAACTGTTCTAAACTGTTTTTACACCTACCTATCTTAATTGTACTTGGCTGCTGGTGTTTTTCCTCCATAGACACATTCTAACCATTTGTTTCTTAGCTCTGAATTACTGGGTAAAGTATATAAACACTGATGTGTTATTCGCACAAATAACACAGGAATGAACTGCATGCTGTTCCTAGAGCTGTTAGTTATCTCCTATCTGACGAGACGGCGTCGCCGCCCGGCTTCAGCTCTGCATGTGGGCGGCCCCGAGCCGAAATGGGCGGGGCCACGAATACTAATTCACGGGTTGACATAGACACGGTGCTTTTCCTGATCTCCATCCTTAGCTTAAATTAGAAAAATGCACCAATGTGTTCTTTTGTTTTAAAATAAAAAAAAATCTAAGAAATAAAAAAGCTTCCAGAGCTCCCAGAGCTAAGGGCACCTCAACACACCCAACATATTTCTCTCCCGCTTAAGAAGCAACACATCACTGAACTCAGGGCGGAGAACTCTCGCTCCGTCTCTCCTCCTGAGGCTGGAAATGTCAGGATGGAGTCGTGGACGGTGACAGTAAACGTGAATGAGCATTCTCCATGACTGACCTTTAAATAGTGACATATGGCTGCCAGCCTGAAACACGGAGTCTTTGAGCCCTATTTTAGGCATCTATAGAACACGAGTCAGTTCTTTGTATGGTGAGGGTGCAAGAAATATGTGCATCTTGGGTACTAATGTACTAATTCTGATGATTAATTAAATTAATCATGGGTGAGTTTAATTTTGGGGCGTAACGTGAAATAACCAGTCAGAGTGCCAGATCTCATTCCCTTTAAGAGCCGGGTGAGCTCTGACTTTGGCGTGTTTGTATCTTAAAAGTGTGGCGCTTTTGTGCATCTCTGAGCTGAGCGTTCACTCTGTGAAGATACACCAGCAGCTCATTTAAGGGAACAGCAACGACATTTTATTCTTTATTCTGTTTATTCTTGAGTAACATTATTTTTGAATTAATAGTGTAAAAATGTTAACAAAACCAGTTCTCTTCCTTTAATTTGATTGCGGAGTGGTTGAGTTGAACACACACACACACAGAGAAAAGCAGATGATGACAGTGTTTCTGTGAGTGGGACTTACCCTCGAATTTCTCCAGGATCTGAACCGTCTCTCCGATCTCCAGCGTCAGACCGTGAGACACGGAGCCCCGGAAGCTGCAGATCACTGAAACAGAGGACAGGAGACGAGGAGGATGAGAGAGAGCGCCTTAACCTTCCTACAGTCAGAGTAACATCTACAGAACATCTCTCAGCACTGAACACTGGCATAACCGTCTAACAGCAGGATAAATCTGAGTGTTTAATACACAGGTAGAGAATATAGACTGGTGGTGTTTATATTCAGTCAGCCTAGATCCCGTTATCAATGTGAAACACGATTAATAAAGTTTTTGTTCAGATAAATTAGTTTCCTCATTAAAAGACACTTAATTTATCTAATCTCCACCACTCCATTTCTCCCAGCATAAGAAGTAGTTTGATGTAAGTGTTTACTGTGGACCTCTACCTCACTCTACCTCACTCTACTGTACATTACCTCACTCTACCTCACTCTACTGTACATTACCTCACTCTACCTCACTCTACCATACATTATCTCACTCTATCTCACTCTACTGTACATTACCTCACTCTACCTCACTCTACTGTACATTACCTCACTCTACCTCACTCTACTGTACATTACCTCACTCTATCTCACTCTACTGTACATTACTTCACTCTACCTCACTCTACTGTACATTACCTCACTCTATCTCACTCTACTGTACATTACTTCACTCTACCTCACTCTACTGTACATTACCTCACTCTATCTCACTCTACTGTACATTATCTCACTCTATCTCACTCTACTGTACATTACCTCACTCTATCTCACTCTACTGTACATTACCTCACTCTATCTCACTCTACTGTACATTACCTCACTCTACCTCACTCTACTGTACATTACCTCACTCTATCTCACTCTACTGTACATTACCTCACTCTACCTCACTCTACTGTACATTACCTCACTCTATCTCACTCTACTGTACATTACCTCACTCTATCTCACTCTACTGTACATTATCTCACTCTATCTCACTCTACTGTACATTACCTCACTCTATCTCACTCTACTGTACATTACCTCACTCTATCTCACTCTACTGTACATTACTTCACTCTACCTCACTCTACTGTACATTACTTCACTCTACCTCACTCTACTGTACATTACCTCACTCTATCTCACTCTACCATACATTATCTCACTCTTCCTCTCTACTTTGCTTTACCTTACTCTTCTTCACTTTGAGTCATTTTATCTCAGTCTATCTCACTCTATATTGCACTACCTTAATCTCTTAATTAATTAATTATCTGCACAGTATATCATACTGGATTTGTGTGAGGTAGGGGTGGGCCTAAAATAATAATATGGCCCTAAAATAATATCACAATATTTTATTGTATTTTCGTGATAACGATACTCTTGGCAAAGAGTAAAACAAAAAAAAATGATTTTTTTTTTTTTGAAGAAGAAGAAGAATACACTACTGCAACAAAATAAAAATTTTATTTTATTATTGCATACAATATGATATGGCACACCCCTTTAATAACTGAGATATTAAACAAATAATACAAAATGTTGTCGGATTTGATTTGTAACAGAAGTCAATGATCCAGAATCATCATTGAGTCATGATACTAATAATAATAATAATAATAATAATAATAATGCACTCAAAATATCTTCATATATCCAGAGTTAAAGTAAAAAAATGATACTGAACAAATATAATCTCTATATAAAGTCTCTAGTAGATATATAATAATAAATGAGAACAGTGTGAATTTTTCTTTTGCTTAAATCAGTAAAAAGTAGAAAAAGTAGATGTGATTTTATTAATTAGGGGTGGGTGACATGGTATGACATTTCAGGGTATAATATCTATTATTCACTATATTTAAAATGTTTTCGATATTATTGTGCACACTCCTAGTGTGAGGATTTAACTTAATATATTGTGTTGCTGTTTTAACACACAATACAGCCATTGTTTAAGAGTCTGAATGCTATAATAAAAGAGTGTATTGTGGTTAGGGTTAGGGTTAGGGCAGTGAACACACAGTCTCACATTCATTATTATCTAGTGTTTATTTTACCAGCAGTGTAATATTGTGAATAGAGTGAATTGTGAGAGCCCTGTGTATTTTTATACCTTACAAATCTACAGTACTAAAGAAACAGTAGTGAGGAGAAGCCGGGCTGTAGAGATGACCTGGTTGGAACAGAGCTTAATCCTGAGGGATTTAGCATAAAAACACAAAAACAAAACACTCAGGCTGCCCAGGTTGCCAGTGCTTTACAAAGAGCGGATTTCCAAAAAAATGCCTGAAGTATGCACTCACTATACATTAAAATGATTAAAACCCTACAGAAACAATTTTTTTTTTTGCATTTCAAATCCAGACGTTGTCCCAAATTCTACAGTTTATAACATTTTCTGAATTTTATTTATTAATAAAAGCATGAAACCAACATATATATAGTTCTGGAAAAAAACAAACACTCATTATCACTTAAAATAATGAGTTTCTTTAATTTTACCAAACTGAAAACCTCTAAAATATAATCAATGAGAAGATTGATGTGACGCCATAATGATGGATGGAATTTTTGCACCAGGAGTAAAGCAGCATAAAGTTATCCAAAAGCAGTGTGTAAGACTGGTGGAGGAAGAGAACATGATGCCAAGATGCATGAAAAAAAACTGTGATTAAAAACCACCAGGGTTATTCCACCAAATATTGATTATTTCTGAACTCTTAAAACTTTATGAATATGAACTTGTTTTCTTTGCATTATTTTAGGTTTTTGTTATTTCAGTCATTTCTCATTTTCTGTAAATAAATGCTCTAAATGAGAATATTTTTATTTGGAATTTGGGAGAAATGTTGTCTGTAGTTTATAGAATAAAACAAAAATGTTCATTTTTCTCAAACATAAACCTATAAATAGCAAAATCAGAAAAACTCTTTTTTCATTTTTTATTTTTCATTTAATAATAACATTAAATGTTATTATTTCTGCATTCAAAACCAGACGTCGTCACAAATTCTACATTTTATACGTTTTTCAGAATTGTTTTTATGCATAAAGTCAGATGCTGTATAAGTCACATGTTCAGTTTCATTTGGAGATACAGGCTGTGTATAAGATCAGGCGTAATTCCCGCACAGTTCAGCAGATATGAACATATAGCTCCTCAAATTAAAGCTGACAGCACGTCAACTTCACTGACGCTGATTCACTTCAGTTCCAGGGCATAGACTCTATACAGTTAAAAGTGTGTCACTGACAGGACTGAACTTCATGCATGATAGTAAAGCATGAGTAAAGTGAGCGGACAAGTCACTCATTCTCCATTGACTTGCTGTATTTTAAAAATAAATCATATCATATCAGATTTTGGAGGAGCCTGTCTTACTTAAACATCAGACTCTGATACTGGATTAGTTTGACCTTGATTGTTGGAATGAAAGAAACCTTCGAAAAGAAGGGTGTAGATACTAATACTGAGTCTGGAACGGGATTAAAAGATCTCTAAAATTGGCATTCAGAACCTCAAACTGACATAATGATGATATTTTGTACAACTCTTGTACAAATATACTTTCCAATAGAGAAATAGGAACACAATCTTGTTTATGAAGCCAATACCAATGATCACAGATATGGATAAAAGGAAAATTAGTAAAGAACTCTGGAGAGGAGTATCCAGTTAGTGGGGTTAAAAGACTTTACTTTGATACTCTGAAGTTAGAGAGTATCTCTAACAGACGATGCAGGTTATTTATTTAATCATTATTATTTTATACAAATTGTGATAAATGTGGGTGTGTCTTAGCATTTCACATTTTTCTCTCAAGATACTTTTAACATTTCTACTATCAGCATTGTAGAAATTATGTATAAAAAATTATTCTGTTTATTTGTTTTGTTGTATATGCTATCATGGGTTGTGCTTTATTTTTATATTGTATTATATTTAACCTATATGTCCACTAGGGGTGGTGCAATATGTTGTAAATATTTGAAAATGTTTGAAACTATTTTATAAGAGGTAAAAATACCATATTATTAATTAATATCATACTATTGCAAATTACCATTTGAGTGTAATTTTAAATAAAGAACTACATAATCCAGTCAGTGAAATACTTACTTAGATACACAGTTAGCTATTTAATTACTATTTAAATATACTATACGCTTTATTTATGACAATACAGATAAATACTAATACTGAGAAATTCGACTTTGATAAGGTTTCCATTGTATTCTATCATATTGATTGTTACCATCATTCTCCCTGTCATATAGAGATATGTGTTCCTTTGTCCACTCTTTATAATAACATGTAGGGATGAAGAGCACTGTAGAGATGACACTGAGATGATTTGTGATGACACGTCATTATCTGGTCAGTTAATGAATAAAAACAGATGCTTTGAGTTCAGAGCAATGCTCATTAACACGCCGTATCTGCACTGCACTGCACTTCTTTTAATCATGCAAATGGGCATCAGCATAAGAATAAAAGTCATTAAATAATCATTAGAGCTGCTGTTAATGAAGGGTTTTGGGATAAATATGCGTGTCTGAAGATGATGAAACACTGCTGAAGCTGGCGAGGTGCTTATTTTCGGCTGAAATAATCCCAGTCCCGGGAATTCTGCCAGTCATGCTGATTATATTAGTGTGAGATTATAACGGTCAGACAGTCGAGGTCCAGCCCTGCTAAACGTCTGCTGAACTGGTTTTATCTGTGGTGCTGTGATTTGTTAGAGCTGAGCCAGGAATCTGTGCATAATAATAAAAATAATAAAATAAACTGCTTCTCTGGTGAGCTTTTGTTTACCTCCCTCCCCCCCTCTCTCTCTTTAGCAGCGGTGTGTTTATTTATTCATTTATTTTGTCCTACTTTCTTGCCTTTACCTGCTTTTAGAGATCAACTGTTCAAATTGTGCAATTGTGTTCAACAACCCTCTGGGCTGGAGAGCTACTAGTACTACTGTAGCACTCCTCCATCATCCCATCATTACACTTCATTTTCCAAACTTAACTGCCGACCCCTGGTGTGAAAATATTAATATATCAATATAATATAAAGTATTGCGAATTTTCATTTTGGAATACTGTATACATTTTCAAAAACACAGTATTGATTGGGGTGGGTGATATGGCCCTAAAATAACATCATGATATTTCAAGATATTTTCACGATAACGATACTCTTTGACAAAACACTGAATTAAAAAAAAAACATTTCATAAATACACTACTGCAACTGCAAAATAAAAAAAAAATATTTTGTCTTATTGCATTCGATATATTATATGGCACACCCCTAATAACTGAGATATTAAAAAATACAAAAGATTTATCAGATTTGTAACAGAAGTCAATGATCCAGAATCAGCATTGAGTCATGATACTAATAATAATAATGCACTCCAAATATCTCCATATATGCAGGATTAAAGTAAAATAAATGATACAGGACAGATATAATCTGTCTCTAGCAGATAAATAATGGGGAATTATGAGAACAGTGTGAATTTTTCTTTTGATTAAAACAGCATAAAAGTAGAACCCTGATGTAATAAATAAGGGTGGGTGATAAGGCACCGATTTCTCACCTGAAAACTGTTTATTTGGGTAAGTAAAGATCAACAGTAAGCTTAGATTTCCAGATTTTCACTAAGGCTAGGTGCAGCAGCAATAGCATTAGCATTAGCTGCTATACACCAACAGGGCTACACTGAGGAACTTCAGGTTTTTTTTTTAGATAATGATTCCTCATCAGTTTTCATTTAACCAAGATAAAAATCAATCAGTAAAACTACCATTAACTAATTCTCCTTAATCTTAATTTCCGCGAAGTTTTCAACCGCATAAAACATGTGATTTAATGTGTCGGCTGGGAGACGCCGTCTCCAGTGTTTATCTTGTTCATTTACTCTTTCTGATGACATCATGTCATTTGTATTTTATCTTCAAAGGCTCCACTTTAATATTTAATGCTTGTTTGGAAGCGTCTTCTGCGGATTCCAAGAAAGCACTTAAAAGACTGCTGACAGCAATCGCTCTGCAAAGAAAGAAAATCCAAACATAATTTAAAGTGTTTCTAAAGCGGAATTCCTACAAAACTCCAAAACAAAAATTTAAAGTGTGCTGTTCATGCTCGGAACTGGAGATGTTTTGTAAAGAAGAATGAGCCAAAATACCTTCAACCAGAAGCTTCAACCAGACTCTCACTGGAAGCTGTAGGAAGAGTTTAGAGGCTGTTACTTCTTCAAAAAGAGAATCTAATAAATAATGATGTAGTATTTCTGTTGGGGTGCTCAAATTTAGTTTTAAAAAATAATTATTGCACACTTTCTGTTAATCCCATGAACTTCATTTCACTTCTCAAATATCACTTACTCTTTGACGATTTAACAAAACACTGAATTAATAAAAATATATTTCAAGAATACACTACTGCAACAAAACATATATCCAGGATTAAAGTAAAATAAATGATACTGGACAGATATAATCTAAAGTCTCTAGTAGATATATAATAGAAAATGAGAACAATGTGATTTTTCTTTTGATAAAAACAGTATAAAAGTAGAACCCTGATGTGATAATTGGGGTGGGCGACATGGCACGATATCACATTGGCTGGTTCTTAGGGTGGGTTGTCTGAAATAATGGAGCACAGACACCATATTTGCCACTTTAGTACATTTCACAATGTTATTTTATCAATCGATTATTGTGTAATCAACTATTTCAGTCAACAGACATCAGATACAGGACAGTCCTGCTCTGCAGCTCGGCCTGAGGAACGGATTACATTTTAATTAAAGCAAATAGCTCTTCAAATTAGCATTCGCTACAGTGCCTGCCAGCACCACCAGCGTGCATGGCACTGAGAGAGCGTGTGTGTGTGTGTGTGTGTGTTTGTGTATGTGCATGCTCGTGATTAGTGCGATTCACTGAAGGTACTGTGATGGATGGATCAGTGCACTATCCGCAGTCGAGTAAACATTTAGCCTTTAGCCAAATAGGAAGTAGAAAGCAGGTCAGTAAAGCTGTTCACTGACTTCACACCACTTCAGACAACCCTAACACAACCCAGCGCTCTTCATATCACTCATACACACTCCAGCAGTGCTGACACACACGCTAACGCTAACCTACAGACTCTAAGACCATGCTAAGATAGCATATAAAACGTCCCCCTGTGTAATATAAAGGACAACACGGCCCTGAAGGCAGCGTCCCAATCTGTCCTGTTACACTCACTTCCCCTTAACTTCAGTACTGACTTCAAACATCTGCACACTGTCACTTTGGCAGTCCATGTTTCATTTTATTTTAAACTGAAAGCAGAAGCATTTCTGAGTGGAGAAGAATATGGATAAAATCAAATAAAATAAAATATTAATTCTAAAATTATATAAAAAATAAAGTCTTGCCAACGGAACAGTCTGTAATAGTGATTTTAGCATTGCCCACGGGGGACGAAATCAATGAAAAAAGCATGTTAAGGTGAGTTAATGTGCAAAAAAGGTAAAAAGGTCATACAGTGTGAATACAAACAGACGGAGGGCAAGGCAAAAAAAGTAGAAGTCTAAATAAAAAAATAGGTCTAAAACTGTAGACAAACGGTAAAAGAGGGCAAGGCAAAAGAGTGGTCAAAAAACACAAAAAGGAGTCGTAACAAGAAAAGAAAAAAAACGATCAAAAGAAATGTTTATTTGAAGAGCTAGTAAGCTAGATTCAATACCCAGCGACGGAACAAAGGAAACATGGGTGGTATTTATAGAAGGCAGTCCAGGTGTGAGCAATCAGAAGCTCCGGCGAGCATGAATGCTAAATGCCACGTGATCAGGGAAGTCCAGGAAGTCCCAGCGAGCATGCTGGGAAATGGAGTCCTTGTTGCAAAGTTTAGAGTCCTGAGCAGACATACAAGTTGTCCCTATTATTATTATTATTTTTATTTATATATATATATATATATATATATATATATATATATATATATATATATATATATATATATATAAATAATTATTATTACTATTATTATTGAAACATTTTTTTTTTATATGTTGTTGGGAAGCTCTAAATTAAGATTTAGAGTAGGTTTCTGTGCTGTATTATAAATTCTCTATAAGATTTTATGCTTTTTTATAATAATTATATTTAGTTACTCAGTTAATCAGAGCTTCAGGGGAGGAAATAACTGCATATATCACTTTTTTATTTTTGTGGAAGGAGGAAATGTCCTGGATTTTTTCCTAATCCCTGATAATAAATAATAAATCACATTTCCTGACTGTTCTGTCCTTTTTCTTCTGTATTAAACTGTATTGAAGCTTTATAACACTAGATGGCAGTCTGTTTAATACAGCCCTCAGGGAATCTCCTCTCTGCACAGAACATCATACTGTACTCTCTCTCTCTCTCTCTCTCTCTCGCTCTCTCTCTCTCTATCTATCTACCTATCTCTGTCTCTCTATCCCAGAAATTACTGCAATAAACAATATTCATTGTTTCAATTCAATCAAGAGTCATTTAACTTAAATAAATTATGCAAATGTAGCAGCATAATAATACATCATAAATAATAAATGTTTAAAAATCCTTAAAAGGTTAATCTAGGGCTCATTTAGGTCAAAGTGTTTTCTTATTGAGTAAAATTATTTGAGCCATATAATAATGTGGATAATGTAATTATGGTGACAGTCCTGCTAATACATAATAAAAAGACAAATATGTACTATTCACTAACAATGTTCATAACAGGGTGACCTGTCCAGTGTCTAGTGTCTTTGCTATCGTAACGCCTTGTACACCTTGCTCGGCTCTGCGCACAAAAGGCATGCACTAATTTTGTTAATTAATAATGGGTGTGGTTGATTTCGGGCGTAATGTGAAATAAACCAATCAGCTTTTCTTTTGTCGTTCCTTTTAAGAGTCAGATGAGCTCTGACTTTGGCGAATTGGTGTGAAAAAAGAACTATCGGTGGGGTGTAAGATAGCAATTAACATAACAACGCAACATAGCTCATCAGTAGTGGTGCTTTCCTTTATTCACTCTGCTATGGGCAATGTGATTTGTAAAGCACTGTAATGTTAATGGGTATAAAGCATTGATCACATATATTAATCCATATATTCTACCTAAAATCACGCTGAATAAAGTGCTATCAGTTAAAATGACGTGTATTTTCTCCCGTCCCGGAGGTCCGTCCTCTCCTAATCTTTGACGCGAGCTTTTCGGCGAGACGTCCCCGCGAGCGCCCGAGGCTGACAATAAACCAAATGGATGAGACAGGAATGGAGCAGCTGTTGCACACTGCGTTTAGTGATGCTCTCGTCCCGAGTCTATTTTACCTAAACACATCGGACCCTCATTCCCAGCCTGGGCACGCTGCCGGCTACACTGCAAATGAACTGAATGGGCCATTTGCCTTGGGAGAGTTGGCATCCATCATCCGTGCCCTCTGAGGGGTGGAGGATGTGTGTAGAACTCGCCTCCGGGTTCTGAGAACATGGCTGAGATTTCTCCGTAACGGGTTTGCTTCAGCTACGGGGACTTTTTTCTGGATAAAACTATAGTTTTTGTGATTGCTTGATCGAAAAAATACTCAGCAGGAGCAGCGGGACCACATTTTAAACGATATTTGACTGGAAACCACTGTAGAAAACTTTTAACAATCTGGCAACCCTGGTATCAGAGCGCTGCTATAAACAATGGCAGCAATGTGAGGCTGAGAAATATAACTTATACATTCATTTTTACTGTAATCACACACACTGAATGAAATAAAGCACCCAGCTTTACTTACATCACTTATTCAGAATCTGTTTTCCAGCGGACCAGCTGTACAGGACTAGGATAGTAATGCAACCAGAGGTATTCTTAGCATTCTGTTGGGGTATGGCGTATATATATATATATATATATATAAAATGAATTTTCCTTCTCAATAAATCATATTAGATTATCACTATATCTGTCATAATGATAATGGTTTCTTCTAGCTTGGTGCATTTATTCCCCTAATGTGTTGATTTATATCTCATTGTTGCCATGAAGAAACTTCACAAAATAGCAAGTTTGCATGAGAAGGAAAAAACTTTCTTACATTTAAATGGATGTAAATAGATTTGTAAAATAATTTTAATTATTTTCCTTTTTCTAGGGTGAATCTGGATGCATTAAAACACAAACTCAAACACAAAACTCTCTGATTGTATTTCATCTTCAAAAGTCATTTTTGAGCATTTCTATTGGTCCACTAATCATTATTTTTTTATAGGATGCAAAGATGAAATCATAATAATATTTACATTACCTCAAAAAAGTTAAATTAAGGGAGAAGAGTGATCCAGCAGTCTAAAGCACTGGTTTAAATTTAATGTATTTCTTAGCATATAGTGAATATCACCATTACCTAAAGAACATTAACTAGTTGTTTCAACATGTTTCACTGGAATGAACTAAATGAGCTCTGTTAACTGGATTAAATTGAGCATTTTTTTTTATTAAATTCATCGCAAAAACATCATAAAATAGATTGTGAGAAAAGTTTACAAGAGAAGGATAAAAAAAACTTTCTTACTTTTAAACGGATGTAAATCGATTTATTTCCAAAGTCATTTTAAAGCATTTCTATTGGTCCACTTATCATAAATCCTACATTTTTGAAACAATGTAAAGATCAAACCATATTCACATTAAGTCAAAAATGGAGATACAGTTCAGTGAGAACGTGTAAATTATTTCTTGGCTATTTTCTAATAATAGTAATAATTAAATTCCAACGTTTAAAAGCCAATTACTGATTTTTATTCATTTAGTATTTGATTTTTATCTCTGAATTCTCGATTTTTACTCAAATAAAAAAAAATGTTGATAAAAATGTGTAGGATTTAGAGAACAGACAACATATGAAAATAATCCAAATTCTATCTGAATCACTGAAACTGAACAGAGTGAATTGCTTAGTAATCCACAAAACACAACATTCAATTGTGACTATTACACAGAGCACAGCTGGCATGTCTATGGGCTACAGAGACAGACAGACAGACAGACAGACAGACAGGCTCCCCATCCCCCCACAAAAACACTCATTAGTTTACAGCTCTTTTTCCCCCAAACAACCAAAATAACATGTTTGTTCCACAGTGAGAGGACTGTCGGGGATCGGCTAATCCTGCCTGAAAACGCAGTCCGTCACCAGATACCAGCTGCTGCACAATAGTGACGTCTCCATTTATATCTCCATTTAGAGACCCAGCTACACAGATACACATTATTACTGTATAACTAGTGATGTGCATAATGTGTGTAGTGATTGCCTTTGAGGAATTAACTTCATAATTTAATTTATTTAATTAAAGCACAAAAATTAGGCAAAATACAGAGTTACATTCACTTACACCACTTAAAACTTTATTTTTATTATTTTTTTAGAAGTCTTATGTTACTTAAGTTTTCTGGCTCTTTTTTGGAATAAATGTACACAATGTACACAATACATTGCAAAGGTTCTTTTTTCAACTACATATATCGCCATGTTAAACAATGCAACAAGGCCATGACGTCATTAGCCCCGCCCCCCCACCAGCGCACTCTCTCGCATCCAGACCAATCAAGAGCTGAGTCAGTGCCGAGCTCAACTCAAAACCAGAGAAAAACAGCAAAACAAAAGTAATCGGCCCTTTAATCAGCATTTAAACGGCTTTTTAAAAGGTAAATAAGAGCGTTTGTTTTTCTGGGATTAAAAGTGTGATTTTAGCTGGACTGAGGTGCACAGTTTTCCACACGTGCTCACGTTTACAAGCACGTGCCCAGCCATGTGGATGGAGGGCATGTGCTTCTCAGGCAGCAGCAGACTGTCACTCACACAGACACAGAGACAGCACTGTGTATCTACTTCTTTTGTCCTGCGATATGACCATTGCACATGCGCACATCACAATGACGATGCTTAAACGATATATTGTGCAGCCCTACTCTAAACCAAAGACAAAAAAGACCATCCAGACTGTTATCAGCAACAAGTCCAAAAGCCAAAGTCTATCATGGTACGGCTACACTTCTAAAACCATGAATTCTCTTTCTGCTCTCTCTACCAGAAAATCCTGAAAGAGAATGTCCGGTTCTGAAGCTCAGGAAAACTTGGGTTCTGTAGCAGGACAATGACCCGAAGTACAACAGCAAATCCACCTTGGAACTGATAGTTAAAGTCTGATGGAGATGCTGTTGATGATCTAAAATAGGCGATTAATGCTGGAAAATGCTTTAAAGTGTCTAAAACAATTCTGTAAAGAAGAGTAAAACAAAAGAAATATGTACAGGGCAAATACTGTATACTGTATACAACACTGTATTATTATGTAAAATGAACATTGTTGTTTTATTCTATAAACTACAGACAACATTTAAGCTTTTTTTTTAACGACAAAATCCAGCGGATGCTTTCTCTTAAATCGAGCTCAGCACGGACAGGGTTAACGTAATGCCAGATGCACACAGAGTTAATCCATCCTCTGCTACAAATAGAGTCCAGAGCTCCACATATATTTAGTGCTGCTCTCACTCAACTGACCACTCGGCCTCCGGAGAACAGCCTTCACTTCTTTATTTCTCTCTGAAACACTGCAGAAATACACAATCTAACGTTTGATTGGCTGTAGTTGTAGGTTTTAAAGGTTTTATTTGTATTTTTTATCTTTTTTGAGTGGGGGGGGATTAGGGATGTGAGCTGTGGTGCTTTAACCTGAATGATCAGGGCATGTTTTTAAAGGAAATTGAAATATTAAAAGGGGAGGGGATGTAATCTCTGTGTCTGTTTCTGGTTGGATGCTCTCTCTGAATGATCTGAGCAACTACGTGGAGTAAAGTCTAAAGTCTGATAGAGAAACTTAGCATCAGACAGTTTCAAATAATGTAAAATATATTTTAAAACCTTTTTCTAGGGTGAATCTGGATGCATAAAAAACACAAACTCAAACACAAAACTCTCTGATTGTATTGCAAGTCATTTTGGAACATTTCTTTTGGTCCACTAAAAATGATTTTTTAATAGGATGCAAAGATGAGATCATATTCATCAAAAAAGTAAAATTAAGGACTCCAAGTGTTCTAGCTGGTTCGAATCCCAGTCATGCAGTTTGCCATCAGCTGCTGGAGCCCTGAGAGAGGACAGTTGGCCTTGTTCTCTCTGGGTGGGTACAGTAGGTGGCTCCTAGGGTGATGTGGATCAGCACAAGGCTGCGTCTGTGAGCTGATGTATCAGAACCGAGAACCAAGCGTTTGGGCTGTAATGCTATAGCATCATCAGCAGCTCAAAAAGAGGCGGAGTCTGGCTTCACATGTGTCGGAAGAGGCGTGTGCTAGTCTTCTTAACCCTCCTTGTGTTGTGGCATCACCAATGATAGGGGGAGTACAGCTAAGTGTGTGTGATAATCGTATAGCTAAATTGGGGAGAAAAATGGGATAAAAAAATAATAAAAAAGTAAAATTAGACAAAACTTAATGATTTTTTTGTGCAAAACCACATGCTTCCCACATTATGTTTAAGACATGCGTGTAGGAAGTAGAGAATGCGACTGTTGGACTGACCCGTCTGCTATTTAAGTGCCGTTGTTACTGAAACTTGGCATCAGTCTGTTACTATGTAAACTGCAGCCACAAGCAGCATTTTTTTTTTCTTTTTTAATTTTTTATCCCATTTTTATCCCCAATTTACTAGGCCAATTACCCAACCCACTCATTAGGACTTACTGCCGAGTAGCATCACAGCGATAGTGCTCGGAGGAAAGCGCAGTGACTTGGTTCCGATACTTTAGCTCACAGATGCCTTGTGCTGATCCACATCACCCTAGGAGTGATGAGGAGAAAAAAGCACTGTACTATCTACTGTACTGTACCCACCCAGAGAGAGCAAGGACAACTGTGCTCTCTCGGGGCTCCGGCAGCTGATAGCAAGCTACGTGAACAGGATTAAAAACGGCGATCTCCTGATCATAGTGATCATATGGTAGTAGTTTCTTATTTTGTGTGCATTACAGGTAGAAAACAGCATTTTTTTCATCACTGGAACATAACAAAAAAAAAATTGATATTTAAGAGCCGTGGTGCATTACCCTGAGTGATCAGGTCATGTTTTTAAAGGAAATTGATATATAAAAAGGGGTACTCTCACTTCGTGCATTAAGCTGGACGCTCTGGATGCTCTAAAACACCTACATGGAGTAAAGTCCCCATGTTTCCACCTGCAGATGAACGTAAAAGAAGCTAAGTGCTGATATCACCGAGGTCAGAGAGAAATAAAGTAAACCCCTGGCTGAAGTAAAGGTGGTGTGATATCTGCAGGGTTTTAAACTGTCTGTTATCAGTCTGTGCTCACGGCTCTTTATGGTGGATCTTAAGAAAAAGAGGCTTTTGAGAGGGTTTCTGCTCCACTACATCTGATCGCTTAGCAAGAGGCTATCCCCCGGCTTTAATCAAAAGGTCATTTCAATTACATTCAGCCTCAGAACGAGTGGCAGAGCCTGAATAGCACATGGAAAATTACTGACCGGACGCTTGTTCGGGGTTAGAACTCAGTGCTGAGTACTTTTTGTTAACTAGTTGCAAATTAACTACTACAAATAATAAATCATTTAAGATATTTGCAATATTTTGATTTTTGATTTTTGAAAAAACACAGGATGAATGTAGAGATTTTTTTATTTGCATACAAATATTGGTGTCAGAAGTGGTTTACTTTACTTTTCTTTCTAAAATTTTACCAAATTGAAAACCTCTGGAATATAATCAAGAGGAAGATGGATGATCACAAACCATCAAACCAAACGGAACTGCTTGAATTAATTTTTGCACCAGGAGTAAAGCAGCATAAAGTTATCCAATTGTGCTCTCTCGGGGCTCCGGCAGCTGATAGCACAATGGCAGCGCTTTAGACTGCTGGATCACTCAGCACCCCTAAAAACTGGGGCTCAATCAGAAAAATTACAGCATCCTCACACACATATAAAGCATCTTATTGGCCAGTAAATGTGGTCAGTGAAGTCTTCCTTCAATCCAAAGATCATCTCACCATCACCATCCCTCACAACGTTATAACTGCAGGAGGAGAGTGGTAGTGCTGGGCGATATGGGAAAAAACATATATCACGATATGGAATTTTTTATATCACGATAATGATATATATCGTGATATACCACATTTGAGCATGTTTTCAGTTATTCTTAGAAAAATATGACTAAATAATATCATTGCTTACTTTTATCCAACTTTATTTCAAAGTGACATTAAACCCAACTTTCACAAATGAGCATTACTACCTTTTAGTGCAGCAATATATAAGTGAATATATCAAATGAAAACAGATGAGGTAGATGCAGTAGCTCATTTTTTTTTTAAAAGAACAATGCGTCTCCATTGTTCAGCTCTCATGAGTTTAATAACATAAAGCACGTCTCAAACCGGCGTGTCCCCGCGTGACCCTCAAATAACGTAAAGCAGCGTCATGTCGCAAAACCACATTATGAAGCTTTTTTTTAGCGAAGATTACTTTATTATCACTTATATAAACCCAGTTTATGCAAAGTGACCACGCCAATACATTTAATCGTAGCCTACTTTATATATTTGCATGAATAATTGATGAAATTACTGTAGAAATGATAGAGATGATAGAAGGTAAGCAGCACAATAGATACTTTTCACAATATCGTCCCCACGATATTTATCATCATATCACACAGCACTAGAGAGTGGTCTGCAGAAAACAGGAATAGTGTAGACACTGAGACGTCCCTCAGGCAACTACATGGATATGAGAACTCACTACAACTACGTCTCCATGTAACAGAAAGCTCCTCCACACGAAAACACCTTTTAAACTAAATTCTTCAATTCTTTAAAAATTCAGAAAGAGTCATTTTAGGGTTTTTTTCTTGGTTTGACCCTTCAGGCGAAGATGTTTCAGTGTCACCCTGAATCATCTCACAGTAGCTGTGAGAAATCTCTACTCTCCAGCCTAAAACTAGGAATTTTAACTTTTATCAACTATTCATAACTTTCCACTTGGAGCACGTTCCTCTTCAGGAAGCACGCAGGATTAGAACCTGCAGACTCCTGAAAGTGAAAAGAATAAAAGGAGA
Source organism: Astyanax mexicanus (assembly GCF_023375975.1). Taxonomy (NCBI): domain Eukaryota; kingdom Metazoa; phylum Chordata; class Actinopteri; order Characiformes; family Acestrorhamphidae; genus Astyanax; species Astyanax mexicanus. The sequence goes on along the minus strand of NC_064431.1, from coordinate 1,235,629 downwards.
TCTGAATGGACTTTTTTAGGGCACTTGAATTATTTGTGGTGTACAGTACTGTGCAAAAGTTTTAGGCACCAAAGAAAATTAAACTAATCTATTTATCTCAGCAATATGAGCGTTTTTACCTGAAAAAAGCTCCACATATGATTTAAACAGATGCAAATAAACATAAATCCAGTAAAACATAACAAGGAATTTCCATTTTTAACTATAAGTATGTTTTATATCCAAATTTCTTCTGGATGCTCCTCAGCCAGCATGTGTACATTATGTTCAGTTCCGTCAGCAGCTCACCAATGTTGATTAATATGATCACCTTTAAAACTCTTAAAACTTTATGAATATGAACTAACCTAAATAATACTAATATTAAAAAATCAATACAGACCCAAAGTCTATAAACTATTTATGAGGTTTTAATTTAGATTCAATAAATCTGACTAAAATTGGATATCTAACACCATTATTCATAGAGATGGGGGGCTGGCCTCTCCTATAAGGATTTTCCAGTAAAATAATAATAATAGAAAAATAGAAATCTGATTCTATTTGGGGTTATATTGTCTCCTCTATTTTTTTTTTATAGATTATAAGACTGTAGTTATGAAGTGCAGTTTATCTGCTCCTGCTCTTCTGAATTCAGGTCAGTGGAGAGGAGAGCATGAGCAGACGGTAATACTTTCTGTTACTCTGAGTATTTCAGGGTCTTTCTTTGTCTGAAATAAGAAACAGCATTAAACATGAACACATTCCCAGCCAGCAGCCCCACAGCGAGGGGTCCCGCAGACCCGCCGCTGCCGGGAAGCAGCGCTAATCTGTTTTAAAAGCATTTTTAAAAGAACATTAAGCCGCAGACGAGCCTCACGGACTCTTCCTGCTCTGAAGAGTAGTTTTTAGTTTACATAGTAAAATTGAAAGTGTTAAATTACCTTTTTAAGAGTTAAATTTAAAAGTTAAAAGCTTCAAAGTTTCATTCACTGGAAAAAAGGGGCGGAGCCCAACTCCTGAAAAACAGCCCAACATCATAATGATCCCCCCACTACCAAACTTTACCCCACTCTACCCCACTCTATCTCACTTTATCTCACTCTATCTCACTCTGCCTCATTTTACCCCACTCTATCTCACTCTGCCTCACTCTATCTCACTCTGCCTCATTTTACTGCACTCTATCTCACTCTGCCTCACTCTACCCCACACTATCTCACTCTGCCTCACTCTATCTCACTCTGCCTCATTTTACCCCACTCTATCTCACTCTGCCTCACTCTATCTCACTCTGCCTCATTTTACTGCACTCTATCTCACTCTGCCTCACTCTACCCCACACTATCTCACTCTGCCTCACTCTATCTCACTCTGCCTCACTCTACCCCACACTATCTCACTCTGCCTCACTCTATCTCACTCTGCCTCATTTTACCCCACTCTATCTCACTCTGCCTTGCTCACCCCCAAACTATCTCACTCTGGCTCACCCTGCCTCACTCTACCCCACTCTCCCTTGCTCTGTCTCTCTGTCTCTCTTTAATTCAGAATAATTGTATTTATTTTGAATTAAATCTTATATTTTTTGTTGGTTTTCCAATGCCTTTTAATTTTTTATTGTTTTGTTTATGAAGTTTCTTACTTTATCTTAATCTGATTAAATACTTGTTATTAATATTAGTTTTTTTTGTAGCCCTTTTAAGTTGTAAATGCTCAGCTGAATTAAAAATGAGGAAAGTGTAAACTATGTGAGTGTCCCCAGTACTTTGTGTAGCGCTGCAAATTAACGATTAGTCGACAATGAATATTTTGAGTCAGCAAATTTTTGTAATTGACGTTGATAATACTGACTAATCATTGCAGACGGTTAGTATTGACTTATATTGAGTAAAATTACTGGAGGAGCACAGAGTTCAGAGAAAAACAGTAGATAATTCAGCCTGTAAAAACACGTACATGATTGTTCTGGATGGGAATAAAATCACAGAGAAATAGAAAATTACCCCAGAACCCCCTGAAAAACGAATCCCGTTCAGACAGGGCTTATGTATGTGTGTTTATGTGTGTAAATCCAACACTAGCCATTCCTTCCCCAAACCAATCAGCCCAATCCAACGTGACTCAGTTCACCACACACAATGCAGCCTCTCTTCCAGGGGACAAGTTACGCAACTGGCAGATGCACAAAACCCCAAAGCTATCTCTGCATTTGCATAGCGTTTCCCTTAATTTGGCCCAGAAGAGGGTGTTCTTTCTGCCGGAGTGTCTGTGGATGATGGAGGGATGCAGACCCACGGTTACTGGGCGAGGCGGTGAGGCGGTGTAGAGGTGCCGGGCTCGGTGAGGTTACGCAATGCCGGGCGGTGAGCAGACGGGCACGTGGAATTTGCCTCGCCAGCATTCCTGACTGAGCAGCTCTGTGCTTTTGTGTGGCTTGTTTTCACTACAGGAGGAGGAGGAGGAGGAAGAGGGGAAAGAGGAGGGGGAAGGACAAAGAGTCGGAGTCAGTGTTGCTGTTTTTCACCTCCATACTGGCAGCTATCGATTTTCCCATGAGGATCTTCCCAGCGTTCCGGAGCATCCGCACTGCTGCACAGCTGGAATGTGTCGCCTCATAACCGACTTCCTCTTAAAGGAGAAATGCAGTGTGAAACGGACTTGAGGCGTAGTAGTGATAGTGAAACATAGTAACCAGTACAAACTTCAAAACCCAAGGACGCTTTACAATTTACACGTTTAACGTACAACCATTCACACTCTGCACTCACATCCACGCACCGGTAAGAAGCGGCAGCCAATAGCGCACAGCGTACTCTCAACCGGAAACAACCGTCCACCTGGAGGACTGCATCCAGCACTACAGCATTTACCCAGGATACAGTGCCAATCCATATCTGGCCACAGTTATACATACATTTTCACATACTTACATACTTACATACGTACCACACACTTTACACACCAGATCAGTTTATCTATCTGTCTATCTGTCTGTCTGTCTATCTATCTATCCTAATATACATACATATTGAGTGTTTAAACCTATATCTATCTATCTATCTATCTATCTATCTATCTATCTATCTATCTGTCTGTCCTAATATACATACATATTGAGTGTTTAAACCTATATCTATCTATCTATCTATCTATCTATCTATCTATCTATCTATCTATCTATCTTTCTATCTATCTATCTATCTATCTATCTATCTATCTTTCTATCTATCTATCTATCTATCTATCTATCTATCTATCTATCTTTCTATCTATCTATCTATCTATCTATCTATCTATCTATCTATCCTAATATACATACATTGTGAGTGTTTAAGCATCTATGTATCAGTGAGTGTGTGTAAGTACGCATAAATAACGGACTGATTCCAGGTCTGTAAGCGTGGTAAAGGTCATGGGGGTTTAGTGATAGACGGTGACGCCGGGCTGCCAGGACGAGTCTCACAGTGAACAAAGCGCTGAGCCGTGCCAGTCTGTGAGCCTGGTGTTGAGGAGGGTGATGGTGATGGGCGGGAGTGTGGAAGCGTCAGTGTGGGGTTATGAGCTCCGTCTCCAGCCCTCACGCTCTGCAAGGTCATTAGATCACCGCTCGCCGTGTTACAGAGCTAAAATCTCGTTCACTCTCGCCGGCGTCTCGTCTGTCTTGTGTTGGAACGCTGCATGTTGTGAAGCGATGTGTGGACGACGCAATCTGCTCTGCAGTAGAGTGACGTGAGGAGGGAGAAACGAGTGTGATTTCACTGTTTTGTAGCAACGTGAGCGGCGTTAGTTTCACCCAAAACAGAGCGTCATCCACACCTCCCAGAAAAATCACATTTGTTGGTTCCTTTCTAAAAGTAGATGCTGCATTGTGGCATTAAAATGTTGCTACAAAAGCTTCCTGTAAGTCCTGCGCTCATATTTCAGGATTTTTTACACTTCTTTACTCACCCTGTGATCTGCTGTGAGCCTGATCATTGGTTTTTAACATTCTTCACTTGTAACTAGGGCTGCGTATCGAAATTCAATACCAAAAACAAGTACTACAGTATCGAAATGTCAAAAAATATCAGTGCTTATTTTTGATAGTTTGCACTAAATGATCGTAAACGTGCCAAACGAGAGTGTCTACAGCAGGGTAAACCTGTCGAAGTGCTCTAAAGTCGGACTCTACTTCTAAAGATTCACCCGCACATTTTACTTCAACGCATCGTCACAGCGTCCCTGTGCTGAAATCTCTCAGTCAGTCTCTCTCTCTGTCTTTCTTTCTCTTTCTCACCATCTCTCTTTCACTGTATGTCCCTCTCTTACTCTCTCTCTCTTTCTTATTCTTGCTCTCTATCTCACTGTATCTCTCTTTCTCTCTCACATTGTCTCTCTCACTTTATCTCTTTTTGTCACTGTCCCTCTTTCTCTAACTCTCTCTATATCTCTCTCTCTTTCTCTCTCTTAATTTCAATTCAATTTAAATTTGCCAAAGCATTAATTAATTAATTCATTCATTAATTGGAGAAACTCTCTCTCGCTCTCTCTTACTCTCTCTCTCTCTCTCTCCCTCTCTCCTTATGTGAGAATAATTATCAATTTTAGTATGTTTTTATGTTACAATCAGGAAAAAGTTATCGAAAAAGCATTGTTAGTTAGTATCAAATTCAAAGCATCATATCAATATCGGTATTAAAGATTTTAAAACCCAGCCCTACTTGTAACAGATTTAGCGACAGTGGGACAGCTGATTCTAATAAATTCTAGAATATATATATATATATATTACAACCACTGTGTTTGAATAGATTTCTAAAAAATGTCCAAAAACATGCTCAGAAATGAGCGCTGCTACAGCATCAAGGAAGAATAAAAATCCTAAAAGCTTCCCATATTATTAAAAAACCCAAATTAAAAAGTATAATAACATTTAACACAAAACAATATGAAGCTTCTGATCTCAGACCTTTACACCAATAACGTCCTCCAGGACTGAGCTGAATCTTCATTCCTCAGCTTAAACCTACACAAAATCATTAGTGTACAAACATACATTAGCCACAATGCTACGCTCCTGCACACACAGCCAGAATGCAAATAGAAGCAGCTAAGCGCATTAGAAGTGTATCTAAATCAGCCGTGTAGAAACAAGCACTCCTCTAACCTCGGAAAGCTCTGCATTTTTCATAAATAGAGTTTTCAATTTCTCTCAGCCCAGAGGAGGCGAACACAATTCTCAAATCTCTTTATCTAACCTGAGTGGCGCCGGACGGAGGGATGTGTTCAGAATACAGAATGAAGCTTTCTCTGAACCGTGTGCATGCTTTATACAGAGATGTAAACAGAGATGTTAGTATGATGAAGTATTCACCACACCCCACATTAAGATTTAATGAAATGTGGAAGATGATCATGATAATAATAACAAAGCCAGCATTAGAACACATCAATAAAACAAGACAACTATATTTATTGAGTATCCGCTACCTTGAGAAATTAGGAAATCAAATCAATCTGCAATCATTTGGAAAACGCAGAAATCAAATCTACAAAACTGTAAAACCCAGAAATTAAAACCACAAACCCACAAGCTTGGGAAAATGCAGAAATCAAACCCACAACTTCAGTAAACAAGTGAATCAAACCCACAACTTTAATAAACAAGTGAATCAAACCAACAACTTTAATAAACAAGTGAATCAAACCCACAACTTCAGTAAACAAGTGAATCAAACCCACAACTTTAATAAACAAGTGAATCAAACCCACAACTTTAATAAACAAGTGAATCAAACCCACAACTTTAATAAACAAGTGAATCAAACCAACAACTTTTGGAAAAACACAGAAATCAAACATAGAATTTTGGGAAAAAAGGAAATCAAGCCCACAACTTTAATAACCAAGTAAATCAAGCCCACAACCTGGGGAAACCTGTAAATCAAGCCCACAACTTTGGAAAAAGGCAGAAAAAAACTTACAATTTTGAAGAATAAGGAAATCAAGCCCAAAACACATAAATCAAACCCACAACTTTGGAAAACTTGTAAATCAAACCCCCAACCTTGGGAACTTATAAGTCAAACCCACTTACTTAGAAAATGCAGAAAATTAAACCCACAACCTTGGGAAACCCGTAAATCAATTGTTGAACTGTTTGTTCCACTATTATTATTTCATACAAAATCAGAGTCACACATTGTGTCACCTGAGGATTTAAGGTGGAATGGCAAAATTAGAAAAAAGATTTAGGAAGTAGAGGTGGACGAAAAATAACTGTTGTAACTCTGTTCCAAGTGGAATGGAAACACTTAAAAACACGGCGTAGGGATAAAACTGAGAGATGGGATTCGGGGTAAACCTTTTGAAAGAGGCTAAACAGGCTTAAATTAAAGCCTCGATGACTCTAGGGGGCGCTCTCTGCTGTGTGGTGGGGATACAACAAGCGATTCTACCTCTATCTGAACTCAAAGGCCTTGATCAGAAGAAGATGCTCCTGTGAGAGTCTGAGAGGAGATACTAACTAGAGAACTAATCCCCTTTCAGGTCCATCATAACATCATCATCATTCTTTATCACTGTGGTCAGAGACTGCCTGGCTCTCAGACTCGGGGGATGACGAGGTATCCGGGGAAGCAGGTGTTGCCGTGGTGTCGTGTTATTGGAGCGAATCTGGAGAGATGAAAAACTTCCATCCCTCTGAGAAAATAAAACGGCAAACAGAACATCAAAGAGTCTTCTGTCTTCAGCCATCTCTCTAAATCCCAGTGTATCTCTTTCTTTCTCTCTTTCTCTCTCTGTGACATTTTTGCTTCTTCTGTTTCTCCTCCCGTCTCGTCCTCTGTCTCTTTCACTGTGACTATGTGGGGTTCGGCTCGCCGTGGCGTTTCCCAGTCAGCCATGAACGCAGAGCTGAGCTTTGTTGAACAGTAAGGAGTCGAGCTGCATGCAATCTGTCAGCTGCAGCACTGCGGCTGCATGCGACGCTGGGGGAGCTCTTAATGAGGTCAGTGGTGCTTATCCTCAGCATCCGGACCGGACCCGGGCCTGCTCACCTCCACCTCCGTCTTAACAAGTTAAGAGGATCTCTGCTGCTGTCCTCTCCATTAAAATTACTACTAAAGATTACCCAGATCTGATCATGGGGAGATTTTCCCATTTTCTCCAAATTTGGCCATCCAATTGACCCACCAATTGACCCGTGCCGGCAGCTGATAGCAAGCTGAATGACCGGGATTCGAACCAGCGACCTCCCATTTATAGTAGAAGCGCATTAGACCTCTGGACCACTCGGCACCCTAACCCATGGTGACGTCCAACCATCTTTGTCTTACCACTATAAGAGGCACACTGCCACGCCCCTAAACCCATACATCACTCAGTGCCATTCCCAATGTACTTTTAGCATTTTTTTGCATCTTACAAATTTGGGTTAAAGGTGGAGTCATAGGGTTTAGTTACATTTAATAGAACAACTTCAATGTGTGATATTTTTTTAACATTTATATTTGAAACGTCTTCATAAACCAAATCAAATTTACTGAGAATCTGTTTTCTAAAGTCAGAGGAAATACACTCCAGTGTCCTGATACAGCATATTCACACGTGCACACTTCATCATGTCTTCTCTCACTCTAAGCAAAGACAAATAAAGAAGGAGGGACTTGCGGGATTATGGTCCAGATGGCGCCTCCTCAAAGTAACTGGACCAGTAGGCTAAGCCACCATTATACAGGCTTAAGTCAGTGTAATCGTGCATTGCCCAATGGCTGCAGCAGCAATCAGTACAGCAGCGTGTTCAGAGCGATAAAGAAAAAGCTTACAGCGAGGGTTTACCCATGATTTGCGCGTCTCTGATTACGAACAGTAGCTGTTTCTCATTACTGATTACAGTTATGTCACGGAAATCTGGACGAAATGTTGAGTAACTTACGCTAAAACTGAAAAAATCCAGATTTCTGAGAATTAAAATCTTAATAGATAACAGATACAGGTGTGCCATATCGTATCGTACACAATAGTGCTGTTATAATGTTTTAAACGATAAAAAAAAATCCATATTAACAATATGACTAATTTAAAGGAGTCCTTCCACTAAAATCAATTTCTTCTTGTTGTTTGTGAAATACAGTAGGTCTCTCTGAGTTGTTTATGATGCTTCACATGAAACTGTTCTCAAACCTCCATTGTCTGCTGTTGCTAGTAAAAGAAAATCCTCAGAAATACGAGTTGATCAGAGAGACGTTAGTGTGTACATCAACCATAGGCAGCGCTGAACCCAGGCTATAGCATAAGAAGCTAATAGCTAAGGAGGAGTTAACAGCTCTGTTTACAGCTCTGTTTACGGAGCTAGTTAGCATTAGCTATCTTGTGTAAGTAACTTTAGATTTAAATGGGATTTCACGTTTTACCGAGACCATAAATATACACATCAGAGGCGATATGTTTGCATATATGAATATTCATGAGCAAGAGCCGAAATCCTGTTTTTCTTCAGAGGCCACTTATTCAGTGAACTAAAGCAGAGCTAAATAGAAACACCGGGAGACTTTTTTTTTTTACAAAAAACAGCTCACATGGCATTTATTACTCATTCTTACTAGAGACACAACTAGACATTTTAAAATGAATTTATAGTTTATAATTTATCATTTATATGAATACCAGATGTACATGAAAGCTGTTATTTTCTGAACAATAGCTTCTAAACAATTGGATTTTTTTTTGTTCCTGCTGCTACGACTCATCCCGAGAGCTGTCGACTGTTTTGCCCATGAGATTAAATTAATTTCACATTATCGAGGCCAGTTAATGAATTAAATAAAGAGTCTCGGGTTCGGTGTAAAGTGGCGCTGGCAGGAAACTGCCCGTCCCACAGCGTGCCCACACTTTACCCACACTCAGCCACTGTGAAGAGCCAGAAACTAGCCAATCATATCACCCAGAAACAAATAATACAGGAAGAAGAAGAGGAAATCCCACAGAGGATTCAGAGAAAATGTTCCTGAAGCTTCTGTCCCGCAGGCTTTACTGAGATACAGGAAGATACAGGACCGGAGCATCTCCTGGGTCTGGGACCGGGTCTGAGGACACGCTGGAGATTATAGAGGAAGTGAGGAAGGAAGTGACTCAGTTTTAGTGTTATCTGGAGGCAGAAAGCTTTGTTTTCTCTGCTTGTTTTGCTGGTTGCTGATGAAAGCTTGAGGCCACAATAAAAGCAGGTTGTTCTTGGTTCTTGGAAGATGCTGAGATGTGCTACAGATGGCCTGTTTCTTTTAATTTAGAGTTTTTATTAGTAAAGACATAAACAGAACAGAGTGAAACACATGAACCTATTAAATTTGTTTTTATATACTTTTTAAAATGCAGTTTTATTTAGATTTCTTTTTTTTACTTTAGATCACATTATTACTTACATTATTACACATTTTTTAACTGAATTATTGAATACTTAATATTCAATCATTACATTATCAAACTATAAATAGTACTAAAAGTCCATCTAATTGATTGCCATTTAAATATGCATATTTTCTTAAAAAAATAAAAAATAAAAAAGGTCGCATCAAACAACAATTCTGTGATTAATCATAATTAGGGAGGCAGTAATAGTATTGTAATAATAATAGGGTTTAATCCTGGCAGACTAGATTTAGACTAGACTTTCTTTATTGTATTCTATAATATTGTATCTCAGGGTAGATTTGATGCTTTTTAACATGAGAATATTGTAATGTTCTGAGTTACTGAATTTAACTAAATGTTTTAGTGGATTTAATGAAGCATAAATTGCTTTTTTTTTTTTTTTGCAAATTCTAGCTTGGAAAAAGGAAACGTTTTGTGCGTCAGTGATCCATCAGGACTAATCAGGACCCAGACTAATTATGTGAAAGAAGCAGGACATTAGGAAAAAGAGCAGTAAAAACAACATTATTAAAGAGGAACAGAAAATAATCGATAAAAGGAGACAGGGAAAGCAGGGGAATCCTGAGAAGTGGAGGAGGAGAAAAAGGAGGAGGAGCTTAGGGGGGAGGGAGGCGAGGATTGGAAAAGGGACAGTGAAGGAGGGAGAGTGAGACGGAGGGACAGAGGGACTAGACCTGAGCTGCTGGACCAAGACAGATAAACCCCAGGACCAGATGGTGTTCACACATTTACGGATTAGAGGCTGAGATAAAAGTCTCGGCCGGACACACACTTAAGCGTGCGCCCTGTACACACTAATGCACACTGTTCACACACTTACACACACTTATACACACTGTTCACACACTTACACACACTTATACACACTGTTCACACACTTACACACACTTATACACACTGTTCACACACTTACACACACTTATACACACTGTTCAGAGTGAGACAGAGCCAGACAGAGTGAGGTAGACTGCGGTAGAATAAAGGAAGAGTAAGAGAGCTGTGATAGAGTGAGGTAGGGAGAGGTAGAATGAGGTAGAGGGAGGCAGAGCAAGATAAAGGTGAGGTAGAGTAAAATAAAACAAGACAGAGTGGAGTAGGGAGACGTAAAGGGAGGTAAAGGGAGTCAGAGAAAGAGAGAGGTAGAGTAAAGCAAGACAGAAGGAGGTAGACTTTGTTAGAATGAGGCAAAGCAAGAAAGAGTGAGGTAGGGAGAGGTAGAGTAAGGCAGAGGGAGGTAAAGCAAGATACTGGTGAGGTAAAGTAAGGTAAAGCAAGACAGAGTGAGGTGGGGAGAGGTAGAGTAAGATAAAGCAAGACAGAGTTAGGTAGGGAGAGGTAGAGTGGGAGAGAGCAAGATAGAGGCGAGGTAGAGTGAGGCGAAACAAGACAAAGTGAGGAAGAGTGAGGCAGAGTAAGATGGAGGTGAGGTAGATGATGGATAATATGATGGTGTAGAAATAAGGTGGTAGTCATAATGTTATGCTTGATCTGTGTATATTGATTTTTAGCATCTCTGCTAAAAGAATCCAGAATTGTATTTGATGCCCTTCACATTCATGTGTCTATGTGTGTCTGTGTGTGTGTGTGTGTGTGTGTGTGTGTGTTTGAGGCTAAACATGTTAAACATGCTGACACAGCATAATGGAAAACGTCCATCTCCCCCGCCGCCGCCCATCCTCACACTGACCCTCCGTCTTCAGGTCACGGATGTGTCCAATAAGCCATCTGTCATCTTCAAGAAGACCATATGTGATGGCGCGTGTGTGTAGTGTGTGTGTGTGTGTGTGTGTGTCTGTAGCGTGTATGTGTGTATGACTAGACATGTCCTTTCCTTCCACACATGACCTCTGTCTCACGAAACCCATTGCATCCAATCTATCCTATCCTCCGCTCATCTTCACTGGGGGGTCAAGGACAGGTGAAGTGACAGAGGCGGGGTGGCAGGTGTTGACACAACCAACCCCGAGATATTGTCCAGGTAGATAAGTGTCCCAGGGATGAGCACCTGCATGAGTCGAAAAGCTTTCAACTGTAGCATTTGTCATGTGAGAATGAGCCAATTTCATCTCAGCATTTTGCACTGTAGTTTGTGTGTTTACCGTGTTAAAACAAGATATGTGGGACAAACTACTAGCTAATATCACCCTGGCTTACCGAAATGTTAGCCGCTAATGCTAATGCTAATGCTGCTGCTGCACTCAGTCTCAGTGGAAATCTGAAAATCTGAAACATTTTATCTGAATTCTTAACCTAATAAAATAATTGAAGCCCTTTTAGCATATCGGCCTATTGAAGCTCCATCCACACTCTGTTCTCCTGTTTCCAGGTCTTACGGCCACCCCGAGCGTAATTCACAAAGTCTTATTTTGAAGCCTAATTAAAATTGAATTAACTTAATTACACAACAAAGCAGCTACACCTGCTGTACCCCGCCAGTGTGACATTTCACGAGCACACAAAACAAATATCACATTAAATAAATAACACTCTTAATTCAGCCTCTTTGATTAAAAAGTTGCTGTCGTTTCCTGAGAGGTTGAGTGGGCAAAGCTCGTCAAATCTAGCAACAGTTGCTATGAAGGACTGTATCTGTGGGCGGAGCATGGATATATTCACCACCGGCGAATGAAGAAGCCCCCGGTGCTCTGACAGTGCTCGGGGTTTGGATGCTGAAGCTGATGCTGATGCTGATACTGAGGATGAAGCTGTTAATGATGCTGAGAATGAAGCTAAAGCTGATGCTGATACTGAAGCTGATGTTGATGCTGATATTGAAGATAAAGCTGATGTTGATGCTGAAATTGAAGCTGATGCTGATGCTGATATTGATACTGATGCTGATATTGATACTGATGCTGAAGCTGATGCTGATGCTGATATTGAATCTAAAGCTGATGCTGATACTAAAGCTGATGCTGATACTAAAGCTGATGCTGATATTGATGCTAAAGCTAAAGCTGATGCTGAAGCTGATGCTGATGCTGAAGCTGATGCTGATATTGATACTGATGCTGAAGCTGATGCTGAAGCTGATGCTGATGCTGAAGCTGATGCTGATATTGATACTGATGCTGAAGCTGATGTTGATGCTGATATTGATACTGAAGCTGATGCTGATGCTGATATTGATGCTGATGCTGAAGCTGATGTTGATGCTGATATTGATACTGAAGCTGATGCTGATGCTGATATTGATGCTGATGCTGATATTGAATCTAAAGCTGATGCTGATACTAAAGCTGATGCTGATACTAAAGCTGATGCTGATACTAAAGCTGATGCTGATATTGATGCTAAAGCTAAAGCTGATGCTGATGCTGAAGCTGATGCTGAAGCTGATGCTGAAGCTGATGCTGATGCTGAAGCTGATGCTGATGCTGTCACTTGGATGCCGAGCGCAGTGGATTTGGCAGCGTGATGTGTGCTTGCTGCAGTTCATCATAAGGGTAATTAGTTCAATCATAACCCCAGCGTTCACAACCCTACTGCTCAGGGGAGAGGGTCCGGGTGGTCCTCGTGTCTATCTCCATCACATCACACTCAGATCTCACCAGTAGCTCCTCAGAGAGAGACAGAATGAAGGGATGGGTGGGGGAGGGGGGAGTATACAGTAGATTACATGTCTCGAGCTGCTGAGAGGAGACAACAGCCCTGTGTGTGGGTAATAGTTAGGGCTGTAAGATTATTTATATTTTAATTGTTATTACGATGTGGGTTTTTATGATGAGAACAAACGAAACTGAGGTAGAGTTAGATAGAGTGAGGTAGTAAAAGAGGTGAGGAAGAGTCAGGTAAAGCAAGACAAAATAAAGTACTGTACTGTGAGGAGCTGTACTGTAACATGGCTAATGGTTCAAATTCTATATTCTCTCTCTCTCTCTCTCTCTCTATAGCACACTCATTGCCTCTCTCTCAGTGATTATAAGCATCTCACAGGTTTAAGGTCAGCAGACACGACGAGTTTGTACTCACTGCACCTGAAATCACCGGAGTGCTCTGACTCATTCTCACTCTTGCTCACAGTCAAGCTATCTGAATCTGAACAGCAGGTGGAATTATTTTATTTTTAGTTTAAAAACACCTTATAGAACTACTAAACTACTATACTATATACTACATATAATTTTGTGAGGATTGTACTTGTTAAAATACAACTTTTTTGAGTGAAGGTATCTAGGGTGGGTTATACAGGGCCATTTCAAATATCAGAATATCTTTGAAAAGTTACTTTATTTCAGTAATTCAGTTAAAAAATTGAAACTCATATATTATATAGATGTATTAAACACACAGATTGATCTAATTTTACATTTCATTTGTAAATCAAGGGAGCAGAGTCTGGAGGAAGAGTGGAGAGACACACAGTCTAAACTGCTCGAGGTCTAGAGTGAAGTTTCCACCAATCAGTGATGGTTTGTTTGGAGAGACATGTCTGTCATCTGCTGGTGTTGATCCACTGTGTTTTATTATCAAGTCTAAAGTCAGTGCAGTTTTGTTTTTCCACAAAATCTTACAGCACTTCATATCTTACAGCTTCCCTCTGCTGATAACAACTTTTATGGAGATGTGGATTTCATTTTCCAGCAGGATTTGGCACACTGCCCACACTGCCAAAAAAAGTACCAATTGGTCTTATAATATAATATTTACATTTTCTGAGACACTGATTTTTGGGTTTTCATTGGCTGTAAGCTTCATAATCATCAACAATAAAAGAAATAAATGCTTAAAATAGATCACTCTGTGTGTTTAATACATCTATATAATATTAATATGAGTTTCACATTTTTAACTGAATTACTGAAATAAAGTAACTTTTCAAAGATATTCAGATTTTTTGAGATGGCCCTGTATATTCAGTTCCCGACATCATGGCACCTCCCTGCCAATTAAAAATAGAGGAATTAAACATGCTGAAGAATGGGTAATAAGTCCAAAGCCGCCTCTCCTCCTCCTTCCTTTCTTTCTTTCCTCTCTGAACACAGAGCTGCTCTTCTCCTCTGGGTGGCTACACTGCCAGGGCAGGTTTCACATAGTAAACAACAGCAGAGAAACGTTTGCAAATGACAGATAAACACGTCCCATTAAAGCGCTTTGATGTTTATAACTCAGGCTTTATCTCCAGACTGAGAAAACACCGGTGAGATTTGTACTAATGGAGTTTGATGAAGCCACTTAGGTGCTCATCAGGAATAAGCGCTGCTTGGGTCCGTTCTGGTTTTAACTCTCGATAAATACAATCCTAAACTCTAGGAATAGAATCTACTGAGAAAGCATCTTTGTTTTGAGGGTTAATTAAGAAGGAAACCAGGGTCAGGCCCGTTCTGTCACTAACAGTTCTGAATAAACACAATTCCACACTGCATCATAACTCTAACTCGATATGGTTTATATAACACACATTCAATCCTGCATAGGAAAAATGTTTATTTCCTTTATTCATGACTGGAATTGACTGTATTTGTGTTTCTTTGGTTGCAATAAGCGATGTACTGCGCAATGTAACGTGGGGAGGCGTTTTGCATCAGGGGAGCCGATTCCCTCCGAGCTTTTTGTCATAGTGCACATAAAAATCGTTACCTCAAATTAAAGAAATCGTGAGCACAGATAAAAAAAAAATCGTGAGCACAAATTGCACATCGTTCACTCGAATTAAAGAAATCAAGAGAGCACGAATTGCACATTGTTTGCTCAAATTAAAGAAAACGTGAGCACAGATTGAAAAAAACGTGAGCACGAATTGCACATTGTTTATTCGGATTAAAGAAATCGTGAGCACAAACTGCTATATCGTTCACTTAAATAATTATTATTTTTTTATCCAGGGCCCCTCCAGGGCTCTGTATTAAACCACGTTGTAACTTTATAAAAACAAAAAAAAGCTTTATCATTTGTTATTATTATTATTATAGTCATATTATTATGACTAAGGCCCTGCGGCTAACTACATCTGAGGATCGGTGGTTTAATTCCTGGGTTGTGCTGCCTTCGCCCTCAGCAGCGGGAGTCCGAGAGAGCATAATTGGCCAGGTAATGCTCTTTCCAGGTGCAATGTAATGTTGCAGAACTGGATTGCTGAATTGCTTGTTATGGATGGGGGAGGTAACTGGTCTTAAAAATAATAAACTATTAAAGAAAATAATAAACTATTAAAGCTTATTATTATTATTATAGAATTTATAATTATATATTACGTATGCTTACTCGTTTAACATACATAAGTAATCACAGCGCCTAATGGCTGGAGACTTGAACCAACACGGTCATATAACATGCATTTACCGTGATAAATTAATAATTATCACTATTTATAGCACTCTTCTGTAGTGAGGCGAGGAGCAGAGATTCACAGTGACAGTGCCGCATGAATCAACACGAGCATCTCCGAGCGAAATACGCTCAAACTGTGCGATACAGCAATTTGCTCCAATTATGGGAATATGATAAGGCAGGGATGGGTTATAAAACAGAGCCCATGTGTGGTCGCATAGTAATTCCCTGTGGTTCTCTGGCCTCATTAACTTGCGTTGACCATACAGACACAGCGATGTGCATTTTAAAACAGGAAGCTGCAAACTCCTCGAAACGCCACGGGGGGAAATTACGCCGCTCTGTTTTTATTTTATATCAAATCTGCGCTGGATCAAATGTGCAACTCGCTGACCTCTACAAATCTGAGCGTATATAAACCTCAGGTGGAGAAAAAAGGGGAGAAAATTGATAAAATTTGAGATTTTCTACAGTGAGCTGGAACAGATTCTTAGTAATAAGACCAGCTGTCAACCTGAACTCCTTCAAAGCTCCTGTGTTGCTGAAGGAGATAAAAACTAAAACTAAAACTGAAACTGAAACTGAAACTTCACGTGAAGCTCTGCTGTTTGGATCATGAGCATTATTTCAGTGAGTCCCAATTCAGGGGCTGCATCCTTCGAAGGACGCAGTCTACGAAGGATGGGTAGGCTGCGATGGCAAAACTGAAATGGGACAGTCTACCCTACAGAGTATTTCCTGTTTCCTGTTTGAGATTCTACCTGCCACAACTAAAGTCAGAGCTGAGAAATGAGCCAGAGATTTTGATTCTAGTTTTACTTCAGACCACAAAATACCAAATTAAATAAATCCAGGTTATTATATTATAATTATATTATAATACTTATAAATAAACTAAATAATACATTAATACATTTAATTTATATTATTTAGTTTATGTAAATAAATATTCCCAATTCCCAATCTGGGTGACTGAATGCTGCTCTACACCAATAAGAGACCTTGGGTAATCAGGCAGCTTGCAGTCATCAGCTGCCAGAGCCCTGAGAGAGCACAGTTGGTCTTGCTCTCTCTCTGGGTGGGTACAGTACAGTAGACGGCGCTCTCTCTTTCCTCTTATCATTGCTAGGGTGATGTCGATCAGCACAAGGCTGCGTCTGTGAGCTGATGTATCAGAACCGAGTCGCTGCGCTTTCCTCCAAACGCACTGCGATGCTACGCTGCAATGGGGCATTACTAGTAATAAGGGATTGGGTGATTGGGTGATTGACCTGGTAAATTGGGGAGAAAATGGGATTAAAAATTATTTTAAAAAAAGTACTACATTGGTACCATCTCTGTAAGACAACAACCTTGTAAGCCGCTCTGGATAAGAGTGTCAGCTAAATGCTACAAATGTAATGCTAACCTGGTTGAAAAGTACATTTTGAGTAAACTCAAAACTCTATTTTTATCTTGTATCAAATCTATGCATGTTAGAAGCATGCTGCAACTCACTGACCTCTACCAACCTGAGCGTGAAGCCTGTGCGTGAGCCTGCAGAAGCTCACGTGAGCAGAAAGGCCGAGGGGAAAACGTGTGCATGTCTGAGTAAAGTGGGGGGAGGTTCTCCATGACTTAACACTGCTGCTGCTGCTGCTGTAGCAGAGAAACAGTGCGTGCACAAAAATTCTGGCGAACCTTATGATAACAGCGCATTAACATCATGCATGACAAATCAGAATTAAATATTTATACCTTTTAATGTCACACTGCCGCTCTGTTAGAGGAGAAATACGGAGGAGAAAACGGCCACGCGGAAAAGTGACGGCATGAAAGAAGGAAATGAGAAATAAAAAAAGAGAGATACGGAGAGAAGCGGAGAGCACAGGACTGTAAGCTATGAGATAAGGAGGCATGTGAGCTGCTTGTGCATAATTTACAGTCATTTTTACGGCATGTGTTGTCCTCTCCGTGTCCCCAAACACTACAATGCACTGCTGAAGAAATGCTTCTCAAAAGCACAGAGAGCTTCTTCAGAATTCATATCTGCAGGAATGAAGCTTTTGGTCCATTTAGTCCTGCAAGTTATTCTACTTTTACAGCTGTTTTTTGTTCTAAATCAGGTTGAACTGAACTGAACTATAAAAGTAAGGATTAAATCGATAGTCGATTAATCCAGCGATTTTCAACTGGTGGGTCGCGGAACATTTAAAATAAATAAGCTCATCTGATTTTGTAATCGTCTTTTATATTTTCCCATTCAGAGGTGAGTATTATCAGCCTGGAGCCTGCTGCTAACCCCGGCTAGCACTGCTGGAGCGGTTAGCCGCCTAATGCTAATGCTTCAGCCTTAGTGCTGGAGAAATTTGGGAATCTGAGCTTACTGTACATAAACGGAAGTGCTTTACTCACCCAAATAAACAGTTTTCATGATAGATTTTTTTTATCTTTTTTTTTTGTTTACTTAGCTTTTTTAAAAATGCGCTTTATAGACCAGAAAATGTCCAGAAGACATTTAAATGTGAATTTATCTGATATTTAGTAATAAATTAAATAATCAGTTGTGTCTGTCACTTCTGGTGATCAGGATGAGTGATAGACAGCTCTTAAATAAATGATCAGGAATCTGATGATGCATCATTTGATAAAAGTCCTGCTAGTGGAACAGGACGTTCTGGAGCAGCCTAAGGTCGCCCTGACTAGTGTCGTCTGTCAGCTAGGCTGGGCTGTGGGCCCAATTACACAGTGATGGAGTGATGGAGCTCCAGCCAACACCTTTAGATGCTGAGTTGATGCGCTGTTTGTGTTTTCTGTGAGAAAAATACATTATGATGAAAAAATATCAGGTTGCCAACCTATTTTGACCTAACCTACCCTGCAAAGGGGGCTGTAGACCAAAATTCTATTTTTCTTTCTATTTTCCAAAGTAAAAATTAAAAATTAAAATAAAAAAATTGAGCACAGGTGCATCTTGGGAAAAAGAGTCTTTGAACTTTGAACTGGTTTGAGAACCAGAGCTCCTTTGGTGGAAAAGCTCAATGTTTGTACGACTACTGATTTAACGAGACACTAAAAGATAGAGATAGTAGTGATAATAAACTGTATAAAATCACTGCTTTAATCATTTTTGAGTAGGAAATCCAGGTTTTAGAAGCTTTACAGTAAAGATTTCCAAACATCTATGTTTCAATGGAACAAAGTCTTCCTTTCCAACTAATATCTGAAGTGCAAGTCCAACTACTACTGAATATAGCGTAGAATATATATTTGTCCAGTACTACTGTACTCGCCACCACTCAGTGAAGATATGACCTTATTAAGAGCAAAACTCAAATGTAGAAATCAATAAAACGACCCGGCTACATTGATCTGCCTTGGCTTTCTGGGAAATATGCGCTGACAGGGAGGGGAGTCACTAATTGGCACCCTAAAAGTCTTCCCTTTGCTGTAAAAGATAATTACAGTGGTGGAAGCTCACTCCAGGGCTTGTCTAACATCCTGACTGACTGACTGCAGGCTCTGCATGGTCCTGCTGACCTGTGCCAGCACAGCCCGGCACACAGACGCACGAAAGCCGGGCATAATGTGGCTTACACAGCCATTAACAAAGTCATTTGGGCCTAATCAATAGCCAGGGAGGCCTGAGTCCCTCTCAGCGGACAAAAAGAGCCCTGTTTCTACAGCTGACTCCTGAGTTCTATTCTGGGAGCAGAGAAAAGAGCTCACTGGGAGTTTTTAGGGCAGACTGGAAACACATCCATCCCTCCATCCACATACAAACTCCATTCAGAACCTTCAGGTGAGAATTAGTTGGTGCGGTGCAGTGGATAACACCACCATCTCCTAGTGAGCTACCATGTAGGAGGCTGGGGTCAGCTAAATGCCGTAAATGTCAATGTAAATATAAATGAAAACGGAAATTAATTAAAGCTGCAATATACTGTTACCGCATATTTCGAACTATAGAGTGCACTTAAAATGCTTTCATTTTTCCAAAAATGAATTCTATCAGTCAGGTATTAAGGAGCAGTAAAACCCCTCCACTGGAATACAGAGCACTAGCCCTTTCACCATTCAGAGACGAATATTATCAGCCTGTAGCCTGCTGCTTACCTCGGCTAGCACTCGGCTGGAGCAACATTAGCATTAACAGCTAAACACACTAAGCGTGTTAAAACAAGCTACATGGTATCATCCTGCCATAAAAAATACTTATGCTAAAGCTGCTGCACCCAGCCTTAGAGGAAATCTGTACATCTAAGCTTACTGTAAGTAAACAAGAGCACTTTATTCACTGACATAAAGACTTTCAATAATAGCCTTATGATACAGTACTTATAGTTACTTAGGTATGTTAAACATAGGTAATGTACCTAGCCTTCTACAGATAGACCAACATATCTGCATTAACATTTAACAAGATAAAACTGAGAATGTTACTATGCAATTCTTCAGTCAAAATTGGATAAACTGTACTGTATATACTGTAAGGTACATTATTGAGACTATAATATAATAAAATAATCAATATTTGTCAATTTAAGTCAATAGAGTCAATGGAGTCAATTTTTCCACCATGGAAATTAACTGAACTTATAGCTAGTAAATTGCCATTTATCGGCTAGTTAATTTATTTATTTAAGTCACAGCATTTTACCACAATTTACCACGTATCAGAATGATTAAGCATGAATGACTACGCTGCAGTGTAAATAAACTACACACAGCTGATAGTTTGAGGGGTCGGTTGGTGGGTTTTGCATCTCTGCAGCAACTTGCTTACTAAACATCGGCGGTCTGGCGGCGTTCCGGACTCCGTCGGAAGCGGTTGTTATGGCGATGCTGGAATCCCTCTGCCGGGGTACCGCAGGGCCGGCCTCTGTTTCACAGCGGTTGCTATAGCAACGGCGGAACTCTCAGTCAGAATCCCACAATGCTTAGGGCCCTTCAGCCGGGACAGGGCTGTATGGGAGATAACTCTCACTGGAACCAGTCTGGAACCAGTCTGCACTACCTGCCTGAGAAACAGGACACACTCTACATTCATTCAGTCCTTCCCTCACTTCATCCCTTCATGCTCCTCAGCCTGACCCAAGCTCCAGAATACTGCAGCTGTTATATATTTCTATGCAATATAACTATGCAGAGCTCTAAATGAACTTTTTTATTAGGTGCTACAGCACAAAAGTTAGGTGCAAGCCAATTTTTTACCACAATGCATTAAACACCACAGTTTTACAGGTCTTTTTTATTTTTCCAAGAGACTCTAGGCTACTTAAAAATGTCTTAAAGAGTATCTACACTCGTTCTAATACCGATACATTTTGATATAAACAGCTGAAATATAAAATGTTGCTCTATAATAATAAAATGTACTTACCCTGTTTAAAATGCTTAAAGAAAACAGGCAAATATTAAAATAATCTAAATATTTGAACATATTTTTGAACAAAAGTTTACTTAGTACAGTCCAATTAATTTTTTTTATTGTTACGAAACTCACAATAGTGGATTAGCAACAATAGCTAACGGCTAACTGATAATAGCTAACCAAGTTGATATAATCACTGTTTTTTAATAACAGATAATGACATGTTTGCACTGGTTAGATTAGTAGGCTTTGGGGAGGATTATGTCTATAGTTCACTCAGGTCCTATTTATTTTATTATTTTTTTAATACCCTCAAAACACTGGATGCAAAATGCAGCTTTTAGCCCAATGCTAGCCATGCTAACAGAGTCCTGTTGCTAATAGAGATGGCGAACGGCTAACTGGCAATGCTACTGATTATAACACAACCGGAAACCATTTAGCGAAGCTATGTAGGGTTGAAAATGGTCTATTGTGACAGACTTATTCACTTGTGTGTGAACTGTTGTGGACTATTGTTTTAAATAATCACACACACTTGATACATTCAATCAATGCAATGGAAAAACAAAGTAAAAGGGAAATCCGCAGCATGTAACTGGCTATTATTGGCAGATTTAACCAATTATTGACTACCATTTAACCAATCACTTGTTAACAAGCTCCAGAAAGTCCCTGTTAAAATGTTTGACGAGTAAAGCGAGGGACCTCCAGTCTGAAAGCGGTGAAAATAGGAAAAGCCGACTTTAAGACTTTTCTTCCCGAGGCACGGGTTCTGATCAAAGCCTGCGCTAAACATCCCATCATAAAAACTTCCAGCGTTGGACACTGCTGGCAGAGCGACACTGCCTCGAGGCGCCATCCTTCAGTGGAGGCAGAGCCAGATCAAAAGGCAGCAATGTGCCTCTCTCTTTAATATTCCAGCTAATTCAGGGCGATCGTGAAAAAAGCAGCTCGATGATTAACACTAGCATTATTAGCTTCAGTGGCTGAAGAGAACAAACACAGCGTGAACCAGTGGATCTGAGAGATCGGAGATTCTTCAGAGGAAGGTTGCGAACGTTTGACCTTCTTTTATTTTAAGGTACACCTGTATAACTGCTCATTAACACAAATATCTAATCAGCCAATCAATCACATGGTAGCAACTCAATATATACATGCATATAGGCATGTAGACGCGGCCTAGATGACCTGCCGCAGTTCAAACCTTCAAACTGAGCATCAGAATGAGAAAGAAAAATAATTTAAGTCACTCTGAGGAGGATGATGAGCTACAGCAGCAGAAGACCAAGATCACACCAGGTGCAGCTCAGCTAAGAACAGGAAACTGAGGCTAACCACATGGCCTCCATCATCCACATGGTTGGGTATGTGCTCGTAAATGTGAGCACGTGTTGAAAACTGTGCACCTCAGTCCAGCACGGTTTTGCAGCGCAGATATTTCCAGTTACAGCTGAATTCACGCTTTTAATCCCAGAAAAACTTATTTTTGCTCTTATTCACCTTTTAAAAAGCCATTTAAATGCCGATTGTGGTTTTGCTGTTTTCCTCGGGTTTTGAGAGCTCAGCGCTGACTCAGCTACTGATCGATCCAGATCCGAGACAGCATTGTTTAATATCACAATATATATTGTTGAAAAAAGAACATTTGCAATGTAGAATTTTTCTAGTATCGTGCAGCCCTAGTACAACAGCATTCCCTCTACTCTTTAATCAGCACGATGCAGGACAGTGTGGCCGTCTACTAGCTGCAAAGAAACAAGAAACTAAAAATAAAGAAAAGGCCAGGGGCGGAATAAGGCCTAATAGTAGCAAATATCCCCATCTGCCAAACATGCATGTCAGGAAAACATGATAACAGATGTGTAGATCTGTCTGAGGATAGAATCAGAAGGCATGACTAATTCTGTCCTTGACCAGCATCCACTCCATAAACATGCATGACTCACTGCAGAAAACAGATCTTTATCAGCACAGATGAGCAAGAAGCCTCCGGCAAAAACAGACCCCGGGCACTGAGGGCAGAACTATCACTGCAATTCTGTCTGTGTGTCTGTCTGTCCTTCTGTATTATACATATACATATCAGTGATTATTCTCATTTCTCTCTGTCTGTATAAAACAGTCACATGAAATGTGAAAAGTGTGAAAGCAACATATATGCAATCAAAATGATACAACTCCGATCACTCAAACCCCTTCAGGAGGTGATCTGAGACTAATCTAAAGCTCTATCTGGATGGGATTAGTTTCTCAGGGGGTTCTGGGGTCATTTTCTCTCTCTTTTATGGGGGGTTTTTATCCTCTGTGATTTTATTCCCGTCCAGAACGATCATGTAGGTGTTTTTCTCAGACGTCCTCTGAGAAAATTACAGGCTGAATTATCTACTGTTTTTCTCTGAACTCCGTGCTCCTCCGCTAATTTTAGTCCCGTCCGGACGCACATCTCATCAGTTTCGTCTCCTCGCCTTTAATAAAATAGCTTCTGTATTTGTTCACTGCAGCGCACCGTAATTACTGTACGCTTTGGGCACGTCACGGTTTCTGCGGAGATCCACGTGCTGTAAACACAACAGTGAGTGGAAATGGAGGAGCTACTGAACCCTGCTATGTCATGTGACCGAGAGAAAAATAGCCTAAAAAACTCACTGTTCTTCCTGTTTTTACAATTGCAGTCCGGATGCAGGAGTTGAGAAATCAATCCCGTCCAGATAGAGCTTTAAGCCACATTATAGCATAATAAATATATCTATACCTCAAAAGCCCTATCTGGAAGGGATTAGTTAAGCTATATTTCATAATAACATCACAATATTTCATGATTTATTTTCTTTTGCAACAAAATGAAAATTAAATTGTATTATTGCATAAAATACAATATGATACGATATATGATATGGCACAGCACTAACTGAGATATTAAAAAATAGAAAAAGAATTTTATCAGATTTGTAAAAGAAGTCAATGATCCAGAATGTCATGATACTAATAATAATAATGCACTCCTCCATATATCTCCATATATCCAGGATTAAAGTAAAATAAATGATACTGGACAGATATAATCTCTATATAAAGTCTCTAGTATATATATATATATATATAATAGGAAATGAGAACAGTGTGAATTTTTCTTTTGCTAAAAACAGTAAAAAAAAAAGTAGTGCCCTGATGTGATAATTAAGGGTAGAATATAATATCATTTCATGTTCAAAAATGTTGGTGATATTATTGCATACAATATGATATAATATGGCACACCCAAACTCCACTGTTTAGTTTATAATTCAAGCTGTATTTTGAATAAAATATGACAAAAGCTAAAAGAAATTACAATAAATCATAATGAACGCTCCCAGAGATAGACATTTACAGGCGTTTTGACAATCAGTCAACATAAGGGACGCTGATTGGCCCCTAATGGATTTAACGATCTTATGAACATCAATTGTCAATCTCTCCAACATCTTCCCCAACAGTACTGAGATAATCCCTGTCTGCCTCTTCTCAGAGATATTCTAATTAAGCTCTGCTTCCTTATTAAGCGAAGATGATTATTCTAAATATGAATATTCAAAATAAGCCCACACACAGAACGTGCCAGGGCTTCAGTAGCCCTCCAATCAATGTAGATTCAATTACAGGCCATAATACTCAATTCTGACTCCCAGACCTCCCAACAATTATTTATATTTTAACGTGGATTTGGTTACTTGCCCATATAACTCTCATTAGTTTTATAGAGACGATGCTTCATTAAAGGAATAATGTGCAACCGAATAAAATTTATGAATAATTCATGTACTGTAGAGGTTCTTGTGCGCTGTTGTGCGAGTCCATTAACAATTTTTAAAAATGTAAAGCAATGAGTAGAGCTTCAATGAGTTCAAGTCGTCTGGTAGGTTATAGGTTAAATTAACCATTTAAAATTTTATGAATTATTGGTAAAATAAGTGTAATGAACATGTTAATAGAAAATGAACTGTAGTTGTATTCACACCTGTAGTTGCTTTCTATAATCCAAATCAGTTGATTGATCAGTTAATGAGTTGGTTTATTTGAAGAGTTTCTCCCTCTGTTTGGTTTGTTTTCACACAGGCACAAACCTAAATGCACCATTAAACCATGTGAGCACATCATCTCCTCTGATTGGTTAGAACTGTCTGGCGCGGGAGCAAGAAAGTATATATAGTGAGAATATTATGTGTTCCAGTGTGTATATCTGTAAATCTGTGCAGTGTGAAGCTGCTTTAACACAGTGAACGCAGCACAGACTGTGCTCTCAGTGTGTAAACAGCATGGAGCAGTTAGCATTATCTGGCTAATATATCATGTTAAACTGCACCATATCAGCAGTTTAGCTCAAATAAAAGGTAAAAAAAGTATCTAGTAGTGAAACACAGGTGTCAAAAGGTACACAGATATTTTTTAAAATTTTCCACCCATTCCAGACACTGGTAGGACAAGGAAAACTACATGCCTCCTGCGATACGTAGAAAATCAGACACAGCCTCGTTTCCAACTCCGGCCAATCAACTTCACCAAAAGCGTTTGCTATTCATAAGTTTATGTTTGAGTAAAATTAACATTATTATTATTATTCTATAAACTACGGACAACATTTCTCCCAAATTCCACATTAAAAAAATATTGTGGTTTAGAGCATGTATTTGCAGAAAAGGAGAAATGGCTGAAATAACAAAAAAAAATGCAGAACTTTTAGACCTCAATGATAATGAGGTAAAAACAAGTTCATATTCATAAAGTAGTTTTAGGAGTTCAGAAATAATCAATATTTGGTGGAATAACCCTGATGGTTTTTAATTACAGATTTTTAATAATGCATTTTGCATCATGTTCTTCTCCTCCACCAGTCTTACACACTGCTTTTGGATAACTTTATGTTGCTTTACACCTGGTGTAAAAATAAATGAATGCAAGCAGTTCAGTTTGGTGGTTTGATGGCTTGTGATCATCCATCTTCCTCTTGATTATATTCCAGAGGTTTGTTTGTTTTTAATTTGGTAAAAGAGCTGTATGAGCATCATCTGTTTCCTTGTACCAGTATTAAATATTAACATGCACTCTATTTTACCTCACAGTTATTAGATTACGATTTATATCTCTAAAGTAAAGATGCTCGGTGAGAACACCTCCACTGCACAGCCATTAAGTTGTCCAGTCCCCAAAGTGCCGCAAACGACAGGCTGTGTAGCGCTAAAGCGCTAGCGCTGAAACACTGAGTTCCAAATGGTTTTGGCAGAGAGGATGAATAAGTCCTTTAAAAAGCCTGCTGGGGAAAAACACCTTCAGTGATGGGAACTCCGCAATGCAATTGGAAGGCTGGAGGCCTGCGCTGTTCTCCGCCATGCCCCGCTCCATCACAAAGGACCATTCATGGAGGGGGCAGGGAGAATGGCTGTTTATCAATGGTGCGCCAGAAACTTGGGAGCTCCTTTGGAGAGCATCCACGAGTTACCTCCTCCTGCTGCCTTGGAATGCAAACCCTCCAAATGTATGAAAGATTGACTTGTTGGAGGCAAAGCCATGCCTGGCTGTTTCCTATCGCTCTGGAGTGAGGGATGCTTTGTGTAAAAGGACAGTGGCTGATAAAAAAAAATCTCTTTTTGTCTTTTTGTAGGGATGCACTGAATATTTGGCAACTGAAAATGGCGGTTTAAAGCGCTGCCACTATGATCAAGAGAGATTACTGGTTCAAATCCTGGTCAAGCAAGTTGCCATCAGATGCAGGAGCCCTGAGAGAGCACAGTTGGCTCTCTCTTGCTCTCTCTCTGGGTGGGTACAGTACTGTAGATGACACTCTCTTTCCCCTCATAACTCGTAACTAGGGTGATGTGGATCAGCACAAGGCTGCGTCTGTGAGCTGATGTATCAGAACCGAGTCACTGCGCTGCTTTCCTCCGAGCGTTAGCGCTGTGATGCTACTATGTAAAAAGAGTTTAAAAAGAGGCGGAGTCTGACTTCACATGTGTCGGAGAAGGCATGTGCTGGTCTTCACCCTACTAGTGATGAACGCCTAGCTTAATTGAGAGAAAATTTGAAAAATTAGAAATACAATTCTAAAAGAAGAGAAACGAGTGTTTCCTACTGAATTCCAAGACACAATGTCAGCGTTAGCTTAAAGCTAAAGCTATCAACAGGCAGAAGAACAGGGCTATGTTGTGTGGAAATATGTATAGTAGAAACACTGTATTGTAGTTTGTTGGTGCACTATATCTGCTGAGAAGTTAAAATGTTGAGTATTTAGTACATATCATATTTAAAAATGGTTTTGGAAAAAGTTTTGGAATTGGAAATGTATTTATTTGCTATTTAATTTATGCAATGGCAATTTCACTTATCTGGATTCAGCTTAAATTATTACTCCAGCACATTAAAGCTTGGCGATATTATACGGAATATATTAAAATATATTTAAAAAATCGCAATATTCTTTAAATAAATAAGCAATACTTGATTATGATTGATCGATCAGGGTTTTATCTGTATATGTGCCAAAATAGAGAAAACAAATGCACTATTTAGAGCTATCAAATATTGGAACTACTGAAATGCACAGAAATGCATGTTATGAAAGTAATATAAATATATAGATATGATTTATTTAGCTATTTTTCAGAATTAATTGCACAAATCTTTGGTTGATCTCTCCATTTTTGTATTTTAGTTGAGTCTGAGATTGAGTTTGAGCTCAGAAAACTGGTAAATGATGGTAGGCGACAGCACTGTAAGATAAAAACAGATAAAACCTGGGATGATGTGATGATGTAAAGATGTGTTATTGCTCTGTCGAGGCAGAAGCTCACAGATCCACTGTCAGACGTGTTCTGTTGGTTGCTCAGACAGCTTTGTTGTATCTCAGGAGATGAGAAAGGATGTATCTCACATTTCTGTCACTCAGAATTCCTTTGGAGCTCATGAACACACTGTGATCTGTCGGTTCAGTGTGTGGAGGTTTGTGTGGAGTGGTTTCGGGAGTCTCTATCAGCCCATATTTCCTCACATTGTGTTTGGATTGTGATGTAAATGAACAATTCAAACTGTGCAAAGTTTCCCCAGAGTTACCAAATTTTTAAAACAGGGGTATCACCCAGACTCAGGAGATCCTTTGTCCCAAGAGCCATCAGACTCTTCAACTCCTCCCAATGGAGCCGGAAACGAGAGAGAGAGGAGGATGGATGAGGAATGAGTCTGTACTATAATCACACTCTGTACAACATGAACATCTGCCCCCTGTGACTCTACACTCTAAAAAACAGGGGTATGATAGAAGTACTTTTTTGTACTCAAAGGTACACTCTTTATAATTGTACCCTTAAAGGTACAATATTGGTCTTTACAGGGTCAGATTTGTTCCCTCTGAAGTACAAAGTCTTTCCTTACAGCAATAAATACAAATTTGTACCATTTAACCTGCAGCCAACAGGTACTCTCATTATTCTGTATCACTGCACTAATAAACAATATATATTTAATTGCACATTTTTAGTTTGAAAGCCAGGCAATTTCGGATGATTAATTCTTAACACATATTCAATTGATGATAATGTTTATAATCTTTATAATCTATACAGTGAACGCTGCACATACTGTGCTCAGTGTGTAAACAGCATGGAGCAGCAGAGATATCTGCGTTATCTGGCTAATATATCAGATTAAACTGCACCTTATCAGCAGTTTAGTTCAAATAAATGGACTATATTTGATATATCTGAGTTGGATCGAATCCAGATAACGTTCTCACCACAAGGGAACCACTCCAAAGTTCGTTTTGGTCCAAATCCGAGTGTGATTACTGTTTTCACACCTGCTCAATCAAACCAAATTGTTGAACCAGATTGAGAGAAAATTGAATGGCTGATTTGAAAATGCCATTTAAAATCTGTTTAATTCTGTTCACTGAGAGAAAGTTTGTAGTCAATATTAGCACATATTACTCACTCACACACACATCACGTTTAAACAGTCAGAAATAAACACTCGGACTGTGCCAAGTACAGATGCCAGGACTGCCATTTTGTCTCATGACTCAGCAGAAGATGACACCAAACTGCGCTTCTCTGGAAACTGAAGGGGTATGATGTAACAGAGCTATTTGTTTCCACAGTAATGATGCAACTGTAGGTTCTCAAGGGCCGTTCAGCTGTCTATAATTAGGTTATTGTGCCAGCGCCGACAATGATGACTCAAAATTCAGTCTGAACTCTGCCAAGCAGCTCTCTACACAACAAGCCTGACTACCTGTAATCTCTAACGCACAGCTCTCTAATGCTTCTCAAGCATTCTTACAAAAAAATACAGTATTTCTTTTTATATATTTACATATATATATATATATATGTAAATATATAAGATAAGATAAGATAAAATATTTTTATTGTCATTGCACAGTGTACAACGGAATTTAGCAGCAATCCTTAAGGTGCCTGAAAAAAATAAAATAAAACAGTTCTATACACAAATACACAAAATTTGCAGTGGATGTATGAAAATATATACAATATAAGTAACAGATTTTCCAAATAATAAATACAGAAACTGCGCATGTGCATTTTGAAAGTTTGGTTATTAAGGTTTTGTTAGTTTTATGGTATATATATATGTTCTTGTTTTTATCATGTGTTAATGCAAGTGAAGAACTAGTTCAAGACTCCTTCTACAGTATAAAACATATCCTGGTTTGATTACCACTTTTTCTTTTATAGGATAATAATTCAGCAGGTGTTGCTGCAGAGCTTTAACCCAAAATTACCCATGATCACACATGTGCTGTGTGCCATAGACTCTGTAAGAGCTGAGTAAAGTTATAAAATGTTGTCTGTAGTTTATAAAAACAAAAAACAACAATGCTCATTTTACTAAAAAACATAAACCTATAAAAAACAAAGTCAGAGAAACTGATTCAGAAACTGAAGTGCTCTCTTCATTTTTTCCAGAGCTGTATATATATATATATATATTACATAATATTGCATAAATACTACTCTCCACTTTACAGATGTAGGAGTGTTTTAGAGTTTAGTGCTCCTTTTAAAAGTGTATAATGTGCTTCTACAGATCTGTTTCAACCATTTAACCATTCAAACGCTTAACTGAATGTTTTGTCTTATATACTGTATAACTAGGTCTGAAGTGATTTTGAACATTATTGGAGCAAAACGTTAATAATAATTGTGTTATTTGTCTTATATACGTTATTATATACACTAAATGTATACAGCTCTGGAAAAAAATAAGAGACCACTTAAATTTTTTGAGTTTCTTTGATTTTACCAAATTGAAAACCTAGTATATTTAAGAGGAAGATGGATGATCCCAAGCCTTGAATTTTTGCACCAGGAGTAAAGCAGCATAAAGTTATCCAAAAGCAGTGTGTAAGACTGGTGGAGGAGAACATGATGCCAAGATGCATGAAAACATGATGTGACTAAAGACCAGGGTTATTCCAGCAAATATTGATTTCTGCAAGTAAATGCTCTAAACATATACATACTGATTTTTATAAACTGGAGTGGTCTCTTCTTTTTCAAAGCTGTATATATACACAATCTTTCCCTATATATATATGTGTATCAAGCATCATCTATAGTTTTCACAATTGCAGCTGAATGGTGAAATGCTGATACTGCTCTTCACTGTGCCCTGCGTCATGATGTGACTATAACCATACAGTCTATGATTATAGCACACACAACTTCAAAATCCTCAACAACACAGTGGGGAGAGTGTGTTATATTTAAAGCACCCTTTGACGGTTTTACAGTGTTATTGCTGATGGATAAAGGTAGAATAATTGAGAAAATGAGCTTTTTCTTGAGTTTTTACTGCATTTTTCCTGTTTATGCACCTGTTGTTGGACAGGTTGTGTGGTGTGATGCATTAGACGCCCCCTGCCGGTCGGAAGCTGCACATGACAACAAGTCACAGTACTAACCCATCACCTTCCAGAGTAAACACTGACAAACTACGCTATTTATTTATATATTATCATAAAGCACGCGTATATATTTCAGGAAAAAAAATATATAAAATGTTAAATAAGTAGCTGCTATTATTAACAAGACTCCTAGCTCTATATCTAGCTTGCTTCTTAAGTTAATGGAGTTATATCCCCTGTTGTGTTCACATTTCTAAATCCCTAAACGTTTTTAAATTCGTTTATCTGTCTAAATCAAACATTTACAACCAGTCCCCGCTCTGAGGCCAAAACCAAAGCATTTAAACATTAAATTAAGCGTCAAAAACACGCTGAAACTCACCCACTCCGAGCTTCTCATCCTCCGTCGGTGTCCACATGATCCCGGTTTAAATTCCCACCGAAGACGCCGAGCACGACCAGCCTGTTTTATACACTTTTAACTACATTAACGTTATAAATTCCGTTAAAACGACAAAATATAAGCTCGATAAATAAATCTAAACGACGGTTCTGACTCTGGCCGGGCGGTTAAAGGGGCTCTGGCGACCATACTCCGTCCTCTGGAGGACACATCTCCGCTCCGCTGCCTGCTTCTCTCGCTGTTTCCCTCCAGCGGGAAAAGGCTCGTCCGGCAGCCGGGAAAGGAGCGTCGCTCTCCCGCAGCGACCAGCGAGCAGCGGCGGCGGCCGGGCTGGAGAGAGGCGGCGGGGCTGAGTGTGCTGGAACTGGGTCGCACATCAGCGGCTCCCTCCCTCCTTCCCTCCCTCTCTCTCTATTTGTCTGTCTCTCTCTCTCTCTAAATCTGTCTTTCTCACTTTGTCTCTCTACTTCACTCTCTCTATCTGTCTCTCTCTCTCTATCTGTCTCGCTTTCTCTTTTTGTGTAACCTATTTCTCTTTCATTTTCTTTCTTTATTTGTCTCGCTTTCTCTATTTGTGTTATCTATTTCTCTTTCCTGTTCTCTCTTTTTCTTTATTTGTTTGTTTAATCTGTCTCTCTTTCCCTCTCTCTTTTTCTGTCTCTCTCTCTCTTTGACTTTCTGTCTCACTTTCTCTATCTGTGTAATCTATCTCTCCATCTCCTTCTCTTTTTCTATTTTTATTTGTCTCTCTGTCCTCTCTGTCTTTTTCGCTTTCTTATTTCTCTCTTTTTCTATCATTTAGGGTTATATGTCTCTCTTTCTGTCTATCTGTCTTTCTATATCTATCTGTCTCACTCTTTCTATCTGTGTAATCTATCTCTTCATCTCATTTTTTCTTTTTCTACCTTTATTTGTGTAATCTGTCTTTATTGTTTATCTCTCTTTTTCACTCTGTCTCGCTTTCCCTATCTGTGTAATATAAATGTTATTTTTTTCTCTCTCTCTCTCTCTTTTCTGTCCTTATTTGTGTAATCTGTCATTTAATCTCTCACTTTCTCTGTGTAATGTATCTCTCCATCCCCTTCTTTTTTTCTGTCTTGATTTGTGTAATCTGTCTCTCTTTCTTCTTTCTGTTTCTTTTACACTCCTTTGTCTCACTTTCTCTGTGGCTTTTTCTATCTTTCTTTGTTTAATTATTCTCTCTCTCTTTCGTTTTCTATATTTCTGTTAGAACCGTTAAAACCGTTAGCAGATTTGATTTTGAATTTTGAATTTAAATCAGCAGCGGTTGTGGCTCGCGCCCCCTCGACTCGCAACTCACGCACGTGCGCGCGCAATAGCCTTTTTAAAAACGATTGTTTGTTTGTTTTGTTTATTTATTTATTTATTTGTTTGTTTATTTGTCTGGTTGTTTATTTGTTGCTTCCAGTCTAAGCCTGCGGTCTTGTACAGCGTGAACGCGCGCGCCCCCCCCCCCCCATCACTCAGACCCGCTGCGTCATCTCTCTCTCTCTCTCTTTCTCTCGCGCGCGCGTATGTCACGTGACACGAGACCGCCGTGTTCACTCAGAACAGTGAATAGATTATAAGGCTGCTTTTCTATCATACATACTGAATATAATATATACTATCTGATTATAATATATACTACATAAACTTAATATATATAATATCTGAAGATAATGTGAACCAGTCATATGCCATATATTTGATTTATGTGCAATATCTCAACCTCTTTTATCTATTTTATTATTTACATTTTGACAAGGGAGTCCAAAGAAAAATATCTAAAGTCAGTTTAATTATTAAAACACTAATAAAAACATTTCTTTACTTAATGAATGCTGAATAATTTAAATTCAATTCAATAATGGACATATTTTTTCTTTTTTTTTACAGGTAGCATTTGTAACTACAGACAAATAGATTGTAAATCCAACTACTAACAAAAAGTATATGTATATATAGGGATATGTATTAATACCCCAGTCTGTTGGCTGCAGAAGATGTGGTATTTCTTGGATCTGAATTAATTTAATAATAGTTGGACCAGTTCTGTTTCAATTTTGTGATTTTTGTAATATCTTGTGTCATTAACAGGGAAATTCTGGACATGTAGTAGCAGCAGGTATACATAGTAAACAGATGTTACGAAAAAAGGATAAGATAATATTATACAGATAAAAGTACAAAATATATATATATATATATGAAAGTAGAGTTTTTTTTAGTGTGTGTGTAATGGAGGTAGTGCTGTTAGACACCAGTTGTTGTGAAAAAACAATGATGAATGATGTCAGCTGTACAGGATGTGCAAGTATGCAGTTATATACTGTAATAATTTAGCATTACAAACTGTAAAGATTGGACAATAAATAAACTATAAGTGCAGAATATGGTAAAACTAACCCTAAGATCAGATCTGAAAGCTAAGCTAAGGCAGTAGAATTGCCTGCAGTGTGCACACAGCCCAGTCTTTGTTCATCATCAGCTGTAATGTGGGTTAAGCAGCCATCTGTCAAACAGCACTAATTCCTGGTTAACCCACAGTAATGATGTATGACGTGGGCATTATTTTGACGAGTGCATATGACATGCCCTGTCCGTATAAACTGTACTGTATTGTTACATGTACATAATAAAAACACTGGGGATGCTCTCTTATTGTTTTCATTGTGATGGCGTGTCTCAGTTTATCATCTGTTATCCGGTAATCCGACGATTTCCCAGAGTGCTCCTGGTGACTGATTACACTGTGATCAAAGCCCCTTGGCTCTGTGCCATGTGTTCACCAGGATAATGCCAATAATACACCATGCTAACTGTTAGAGATAAAATAAAAACACAGGCTGGTAGTCATGTGGTTTGTTATATGCAGGCCTGGAGCAAGAGTCCCGCACAGCGGGGGTCCCATCCCATTTACCAAAGCAGTCATTTCGCTCTGTGTGTGTGTGCATGAGTGTGTGTGTAAGTGTGTGTGTGTGTGTGTGTTTGTATGTGAGAGAGCGAGACTTTTTTTGGGTCTTCAGAGCCCAAATGTCCCCAGGATTCTGGAAGCCATGAAAACGTTTGATGCTGTGTGGGCATCCGGATGTTCTGCATGAAGGGACTTAAAAGGCCCTGTTTTTCAGGATAATGACCCGTATCCCCGAACTTCATAGGAGAAAAGAAAATTGTGCCCAAATATATAATCAGGACTCGATTTGAGAGTGGAGCCAAGCATGACCAAAAATCACACCTTTAAAAAACTACCACCCCTTCATGCCTTGATTGCTCTCTATTGGATATATAGCTGTAAATGTGCATTATTTGACAAGGTAACGGTGCATGTCCACTGGCACTTAAGCCTCCACGCATCCTATTCATTTCAATATATGAAAACAAACCAAACAGAGGAAGAAACTCTCCATATAAACCGAGTCATCAGCTGATCCGGATCATAGAAACCATTAGTTTAAACAATCCTTTACTTTACTTGTGTTTTATGGTTTCTGTAACCAAAATATGTTTTTATGTCACTTTTATGTCCCTTGTTTATCATTGATAGCATTGCCCCAGGTTAGCATTGTTAGCATTACCACTTGATAACAAAGCTGTTTGCAGTAAAACAAATATATAAAAAAAAGGTATTTTGCGCATCCAAACAGAACATAAACATTTCCACAGGTTATAAAGAGAATTTGGACAGTATTGTGTGTATGACTTTAATTATAAAATATATATATATAAAAATATAATATTTTATGAGATATTTATTCAATTTAAATTATAATAAACTGAATAATATTACTACTGTATGTGGTGCAGACATCCTGTATAAAGGCCTTCCTGTTAAAAGATCCTTTTTGCACATGGAATACAGCATAAATCACTTTTATACTGGTTTATACACAAATTACACGTTAAGCGCCCCCTTCTGGACGGTGGTACACATGCATTTGTTGACACCATCATCAATTTATCATCGCTCTTTTATGAAACAACTGCTTCATAAATTAGGTGCTTAAAAAGGTGCTTTTTTATCTAATATCGATAGTGGTAAGAGTCTACAAGGCCCAGAATTCCCATTTGTTCTGTATTTTTTTTAATTATTTTTTAAACTTTTCTCAAATTTTCTGAGAACTTTTCTGTTTTTCCACTTCTTTTTCTTTTAATTCCTCATATAATATATCTAATCTCCTCAAAAGCATCTTCTCAACATTGAGGAACCTCAGTCTGTGTTGGTTTTGAATGAAAATGTATTAAATAAAAAAATGCTCCCTGACATTTGCGCGCTACTATTTGACCCCTGTGTTAAATTTGCTGCGTGAAAAACAGCATAAACAGAGCTGACTCATCCCAATTTAACCAGAATATGTCTGAAGATGTGAAGGTGCCCTATATCAACAGTCTAATAATGAATAATGGCATCAAAACCTTTTTCCTCTTTTTATTATCAGGGTTTCTAAAGCGTCCCTGGCCTTTAAAAAGCTTGTATTTGAGCTGAACCTGTGATTTCACCCCGGGTCAGGCCGACACCGCAGCTGTAATGGATTTGATTAGACTAAAAATTGAGCGGGAAGCACATAAAAACACATATATACTTAAAAAAAGGGAAGTATAAAAATTCAGCAGAGGCTTTATTAAGGCTTTATTAAGGATAAAGGCCTGTCCGGTGAAGAGCAGAAGCAGCAGAAGCTGCAGAGCTCTGTGCTTCAGTTCAGCACCGCGTTTATCTCAAGGCCAGAGATGAATTGGAGAGAAAGCAGCGCTGTTATATAAAAGAAATAGCCCTTTGAATAAATCATGCGCTCTGCTGAAAGGGCTTTGTGAAGCGTGGCCTTACTTTAGGACAGCAGCAGAGCCCACTGGAACACTGATGCTAATGCTAAAGCTAACACCAACACTATTTCTGCTGTTACAGCTGATTTCTGCTCATACTGCTAGTTTATGTTCTGTTTAATCACGTGAACAGGATGAAATTAGGGCTTCCATCTTCCAGAAATTATAATAATAAAAAATAATCAAGAAAAAAAAGTCTACATACAGTATTAACCCTCCTATTATGCCTAGGGTCAATTTGACCCCATTCAATGTTTATCGCCTTTAAATAAGTACTTAATATCTTTTTATTTACTTCATATTTAGTGACTTTTCCTAATTTAATGGGGAAAACTGGGTAGAATAGAAGATAGAATTTAGTGTTTTTTTTTTTTTAACTTAGAAATCATATGAAGCCATTAAAAGCCAGTAATGTCCTAAAGTTATCCAAAAGCAGTGTGTAAGACTGACACACAGAGTCGAGTGATCTATTTTAAGCGTTTTATTTCTTTTATTCTTGATTATGATTATGAAGCTTACAGCCAATAAAAAACCCAAAAATCAGCATCTCAAAAAATTAGAATATTATATTCTAAGACCAATTGGGGCTTTTGGTGCAGTGTGGAAGGGTGGGCAGTTTGCCAAGTCCTGCTGGAAAATGAAATCTGCTTTTCCATAAAAGTTGTGATCAGCAGAGAGAAGCATGAAGTGATGTAAGATTTTGATTTCGGACTCGATTGTTTGACTGAGATTCTTGCGTTTACATTGGCTGTAAGCTTCATAATCATAAACAAAAAAAAAGAAAAGAAAAAAATGCTTAAAATAGAAAAATTCACATTTTGAACTGAATTACTGAAATAAGTAGTAACTTTTCAATGATATTCTAATTCTTTATACATAGATGCACTAGTATATTGGACATTTATGGAAATACAGAACAAATCATGTCCTGTATTGGTTTAATAAGGGATGCAACATTTAATAGCCAAATAAATGTTGATTCCGCTATTTTACATTTTTCATTTTGAGCAAATTAATCTGTGATTTAAAACGTTTACAGACTGTAGTTTATAAATACAGTGTAGAGACGTGAAGTCTTTGAAATATTAGCTAATACTGACCTCTAGTGGGCATTTCACATATTTTAGGGACGTTGATTTATGGATCCACAGACAGATAGACAGACAGGCAGACAGACAGGCAGACAGACAGACAGATAGATAGTTAGACATTAGTTTCACTTTAAAGTCATTAAAACAGCACACTAAAACCTCAACCTATTCTATATATATTTGACCTTTTTATCAACTTTACAGTTCCTTTCTCATCGTAACTTTATTTAACTGAACTACAGTGTTTTTATCACTATTTATTATAACGTTATTACATTTGAAACCAAGACATTTCCTCAAACACTCATTCACAACGTTCATTTATAATAGAACAAAGTTTTATTCAGCAACACAGATATAAACACACAATATTATAAGAGGTTTAATAGATCTGACACAAAATAACTGTTTTATACAGAATTAAAACATTTTAGATTTACCAGAAAACAAAAAAACTGTACAAAAACATGTGAATGTCTCATTTTAAACCAAGACACGTCTGATCAAACTGAACCCATAATAAACACACACACACATGGCTTTAAAAACACTGTGAACGGTGAGCTTACAGATGAAAAATGTAGTTTAATAAAATAAAATACAGCAGTTTAATGAATAATATTAATTTAACACATCAGAAGTGGAGATAAAATGATAAAGTAAGTATGAAATCCAGCTCTAGATGGGAAACAGCTGCTTGAACAGCTGCTCATAACATCGTTTGTCTTCTGCAGCTTATTGTTATTAATCACATCCTAAACGTCTTAATGTGCGACACTGAGACTACCTGTTTAAACTAGACTTAACTTAGAAGCAACACATGTACATCGTCTTCATCGTTATGATAAATATCAAATAATCATTACGCATTATACAGTATACAGCATTTTGAGCCGTATAAAAAACAAAGGTCTGTTTGAGTCATTTATAGTGATATTAAATACAATCCCTTACAATTCAACACAGTGTGGAAAACGATGGAAATGTTGCATTTATAGCAGATATTGTGCGCAAGGTAAAAAGTAAAAAGTAAAAAGTAGGATGTGTGCTATCGAAACTTAATTTGTCATGGGTGTGTTTTAAAATAATGGGCATAACCTTAAATAAACCAATCAGCATGTCTCTTGCTCATCATTCTCTTTAGGAACCAGGTGAGCTCTGACTTTGGCGCTTCCGTATCTTAACGGCGCAGTGTTATTTTATTTATTATTCAGCTTATTGCTAAGATAGCAATGAACATATGAGAGGTGATGCCAGAGATTTACCACCACGCCCATCAGCATACTGTATTTTTTGCACTATAAGGTGCACTGTATTAAGTAATAAGGCACATTTTAAGCGACACTAGTAAGGAACAGGGGTGTCGCCATGTTTCCCTTCTAATTCAGCAGATCTCACCACTGCTTGGGGGGTGGGGTAGTTAACTTACTTGGTAACTTACTTTACTAAAGTAAAGATAAGCTAAGTAAACAAAACTGTAATTCTTAACAAAGTCAAACGAGTGCTGGATGTTAATCTTCACAGATTTCTCTCCTGAAAACTCCTGTGTATTTGGGTGAGTAAAGCACTTCCCTTTATTTACAGTAAGCTTAGGTTCCTGAATTTCTCCAGCACTAAGGTTGG
Source organism: Astyanax mexicanus (assembly GCF_023375975.1). Lineage (NCBI taxonomy): Eukaryota > Metazoa > Chordata > Actinopteri > Characiformes > Acestrorhamphidae > Astyanax > Astyanax mexicanus. Next base: position 1,196,777 of record NC_064431.1, on the reverse strand, counting down.
AGCATTAGCACAGTTAGCAGCTAATGCTAATACTGCTCCAGTCTCGGTGCACCGGATTATAAAGAGCTCTGACGATTTTTAGAAAAATTAAAGGATTTTAAGTGCACCTTATAGTGCGAAAAATAGGCAAGACGTATTTGTAAGCATCTTTGCTATTTAAAATAGACTATTAATGGGGTGTAATTTTCTTGAGGTTTCATGAGAAATCTTTGCAATTTGTCATGGATTTAAACCATGAGCTTAGGAATTAGGCCTAGCTGTAGACTAAATTAAAATTAATTTACTTTTAATTTTAATTCTCAATTCACTAGGCTTAAACCCTGTCCAGGAAACCAACCCAACGTGTCTCACATTCGCAATCTTTGTTCTTTTTCACTGTTTTTCCAAACTACAGGCCATTCTCACACAGCGTTCACCATCACAGGAATGAGATTTCCATTTCCAGCGCTCCAGTTATCCCGAGAACTCTGGAACCGTCTTCACAGAACCGAACAGAATCACAGAGGCTTTGCTGTTCTTCTTCTCATTTCTCCCAGATGCTCCACGCTTTGATATTCCTTCCGTGAGAGAGTGAGACGTCTTCCTCAGCCGAGCCGGCGCTCCAGCATCTCTGATTATTCCAATATCAGGCAGCGGTTTAAAGAATAGCTCACCCTCAGACTAGCACCAGGCATCAGTCATCTGGCAGCACAGATTCATGTAAAATTTACAATAGCATCTGAGCTAATTGGTCCCAAAGAGCTGCAATAACCTGTTTAGCTTGGGTTCAACTTGGTTCAGCTCTAGAGTGAGAAACGCTTTTAAATGATTAAAAATAATCCATTGTTTCTGTTTTTCTGTATACTTTATTACAATTACTATTCTCCTCCTTTCACCCTGTTCTTCAATACTTAGAACCACAGGATAGCATACCTGTCAAGTCTACAGTTTTGGCCGGGAAACTACCGTATTTTACTCCTCTTTAAATGTGCTTTAGTTTCCTTTTATGCTTTTATTTAGGCTGTATTAAAGAATTACATATGTAATGTCCACAGAATTTAAGTGTCATCATATGTAGGCTTATCAGATTGTAGTTTGTATGTGGTTCACAGATTGTTATTTTAGATTTCTTGTAAATCTGTCCTAAAATGTGAGGAATACTGAACCTCGGTTGGAAAAATTGGAAAATTGGTTGGAAAATTTTCCTTATTTTTAAAACCAAAACTTGACAGGTATGTGATAGACCACCACAGAGCATTTAAAATGATTTGGATATTGGGTCATTTTTCTCAGCATTGCACTGATTAGTGTGTTAGGGCCCAATTAACTAATTAACAATTACCATTTCTGTTCCTGACAAATGAACATAACAAACAGGAGCGTTAATCCAAGAGCTATTTTTTGGCTTGGGCTTTGAATTCCTGGTCCATCAGGAAAATAAGAATATTGATAGTATTGATAATATATTGAGTGTCATCGATTGATGCATCAATACCTCCAACTCTAGATTGTATCATTATTCTGTTTAATGTGTAATTGTATTGCAGAATTGACTGTAAATTGTTTTTTAAAACCGGTTTTGGTTCAGCGTATCTTGTGGAGCCCCACAGGGTTTTAATTTAAGGCCTTTTAAACTCGTGTGATTTTAACAGTGATGCTGTGATACTGTTGTAACAGGAGTAAAGAATTGAAGTGTGAAGTGTGAAGTTCATGTACAGGATATAACATGTTTATAAGAAAAGATCACTCCAGTCCATTTCCAAACCCCCCCCCCTCGAATGTCCCTCTGCTCCTCTAAAGTCCGTAACTCCTCCTCCTCCTCCTCCTCCTCCTCCTCACTGGAGGAGAGCGTCCGGCGGGTTCTGCCGCCGCACTCGCGCTTTACGGTTTTCTGAGGTTTGCTTCCACTTCAGAGCTCGAAGCTTCTGCTGCCGGCGCTTCTCTCGGTACCACAGCTGCTCGCAGTACTCGTCCGCCGTCAGCCCGCTCACCCCGATCAGGTTCAGCTCCTTGTAGCTCAGCGGCGAGGCCGCGTGATTGGTGGGCGGCCGGGAGGTCAGCGCGTTGGGCTCGGCGATGACCCGCAGGTCGTAGCGAGCCACCGTGCGAGAGAAGGAGCGCTCGTGAGTGGTGCAAAGGTACAGACCGGCGTCCAGTGAGGTGATGTGCTGCAGGAGGAGGCCACGCCCAGTGTGGATGATGTTATCCTCACCTGGCAGAAGCTGAGAAGAAACACAGAGCGAGAGATACGGTATAAAGGTGTTTAGATACCTGAAAGCTGTTAAAGCTCCTGACTTATAACACTATATACACAAAAGTACCTTTTAAACACTAAATTTATGCATTTTATTAGCATTTTCAAATTGACTGACTTCACAAACATCGGCTGTAAGTGGCAACAACTTAGCAGCCACCATGGACACCACAGCAACCGCAAAAAAAAAGTTAAACGAGCTCTGGATGTTAATCTACACAGATTTCTCTCATGAAAACTGTGTATCTGGGTGAGTAAGGAGCTTCCGTTTAATTACAGTAAGCTTAGATTTCCAGATTTACACTAAGGCTGGGTGCAGCAGAATTAGCATTAGCATGCTGTACACTGAGGAACCGTGAGTGTTCCGGTAACCCAGGGTGATATTAGCTAGCGGTTCATCCCATGTAGCTTGTTTTAACATGGTAAACTCACACGCTACAGTTCGAGATACTCACCTCTGAACGGTGAAAGAGCGCTGTGGTTAGTGGCTAATGCTAATACTGCATTAGCAGTACACTGTACTTCAGCGGAGTGGCTTAACTGCTTCTTAATACCTGACTGGTAGAATTCATACATAAGGAGCAATGACAATATCGGGGAAAATAAAAGGATTTTAATGACTCTGGGTTTAAAATAGAATAAGCAAAAAGCTCCTGAAGGTAAAATGTGTAGTTGTACCAACACATCTGTCCATAATGCGTACTAAAATAGAGCCAAATATTACAAAAACCATTTTAAAGCATTTCTATTGGTCTATTCATCATGAAATGTTAACTCAATATAAAGAAGAACTTTCAGAATTAAGACAAATTAAGTGAAAAAGGCTAAAAAACAATATACAAGGTTCAAACCTACACGTCTACATGTGTTATACAGAGCAGAACTGTTCACGACTCTACTCTTCCTGTCTATAAATGCAATCAAATCCTCAGAGCAATGTTCCAAAACCTGTCAGAAAGCCTTTCCTGAACACTAGAGACAGTTACTCCAGCAAAAGCAGAATACAGATATTTTAAGCTTTATTAAATCTCACCTCTCTGGTGGTCTGGGTGTGGCTTTGCTGCATGACCCATTTGGCCGCTGCCTGTGGTGATCGAGGCGTGCACTCCAGAAACGTAGAGTTACTCTCCACTGCATAAACCGTCTTCAGCTCCACGTCCTCAAAGCCTGCAGATAATTACACAGCCAGAAATATTATTATTATGATTATTATCATGGCGGGGGTGCAGATTTCGGGACTACTATGGTGCTGAATTCAGCACCCCCGCCAGGAAAAGCACCACCTCTCGGGAGAGGCTGCAGGTGACGTTTCTTTTCCCTTATTTCTTACATGTCCACGTAGCTTAGAACAGTATCTTGGGTATTTCCATTTTCTAAGTAAAGATAAAGCCGAGAAGAGGGTGCTTTTCCTGGTGGGGGTGCTGATTTCAGCAAAACACAGGCTTTAGACACGAGGTCAGTGATGAGAGCAATAAATCACAACAATGAATAACAATATACTTCAATAAAAATGGCTTCTGGGTAATGTTTTGTTCTGCTAACAGACTGGGAGGGTTGTTTGGGTTATCTACGGTTTATATTACAAAAATCTCTATAAAACATCTTTTTAACATTTTTAATAAAAGGAGACCATCATAAGAAGTGCTCTCAGTAGAAAAAAAGAAAAACACAGGACCAAACTCTACTGAGTTTTTTTAGTATACAACAGAATTGACATGGCAATATATAATAATAATAATAATAATAATAATAATAATAATAATCAAATCTGTTGTCATATTTTTTTAAATATAAATATTAGGTGATTACTGATCATTTTTTGTCATATATGTATATAATTCAGACATTTCACACATTTTTTTCTAATAACAGTAAGTGTAATGTGGAGTAACATGTTTAAGTTGTAAAGTCAACTTTAGTTGGATTTAACTAATAATAAATAGAAAAACAAACAAAAAAAGTATTAATTTTTTTGTGATTAACTGTAATTTTGCAAATGTTGTTCTAAGTCACTATAGTGGGGGTTTTGCTTCATTTTATCAAATATATATCTAATATCAAACCCACTCCTACACCTTTGAGTAGTAATATTAGTACTATAACCAGGGCTTTTGCTTAGATCTGTGATGCACCGTCAGAATCACACCACTAGAGGGCGCTGTGTGTAGTGTGTGGTGAGTGTGTGCTGCCTATAGGAAGTGAATCACACGCGTGAAAACAGAAAACAGACAGTGTTAGATTTATTACCTTCTCCCAGATCCTGACACTGGCTCCAGGGATCCCCGTACCTCACATCCTGTCTCCGGGCACGCCTGCACAGCGGAAAACACGCAACCACGCAGCGTCAGACAGCTCACACACACACAATGCTGTTTTTCTAGCATTGATGTTGTAGAAACAATACGCATTATGAGTCTCCGGAACATAAAAAGGAGATGAAAAGAATCCGTGTAGCATTCGTTCATTTGATATTCAATTGAGAATCAAAATTGGAAAATAAAAAAAAGAAAGAAATTCATTATTTCGTTTTTCCTTTTTTGAATATAATACCAAAAAACTAAAATAATGACTTGTATTTTCTGGTTTTTTATTTTATTTGATGATCCAAACAAAAATGGGACATTAAAAAAACGGATCAGAAGCCGAACTTGATTTAGAATTTTCACCATCATTTTATTCGTTATCATTTTATTATACCGTTCCACATTAAATCCTGAGGTACTGAGGTAAAACACAGACAGTTATCCTTTATCAGTAATGGGTGTATTAAGACGACACAGAGCATTTTCTTTCAGTCTGAAGAAACTGATGGAAGATCTCGGCCCGAGTTCGGCTGGGGTATGGGCTCGGGCTCTACTTCGCAGGGTTTATGCTGCATTTTTTCTCGGGTTTTGCGAAAAAATATAACATAAATACAGAATATTCCGGTCACGAATAAAGGAAATAAACCTTTTACTGATGAAGGATGACTGTCCGTGTGTCTGCGTTTTACTGCAGTAACTGCATTTAAGGTGGAACGGTAATCCGAAAAAAAGACACTGGTGAAAAATATAAATCAATTCTACTTCTCATCCTTTTTTTTCGCATTTTTGTTTGGATCATCAAATAAAATAAAAACCCAGAAAATACAAGATGTTATTTGTTTTTTGCTATTATATTCAAAGATAATGATTTTTATTCTCAGTTGAATATCAAATAAATGAATGCTTCGCGGATTGAAAAGGCAGACACTTAGACAGTTGTGCCACCTGGAGGCCTGAGAGTTTATTATAAAAGCAGATTTTTCCAGAGGTGTATATAGACGTGTTATAGCATGCAACCTGTTCAGAATAACAATGTACCCCCAGTAATTGAAAGAATATTGTATTGTATTGACCTGAGTAGAGCTGAGTGGTAACTACAGTGCTGTTGGCATCACTACTACAGCATTAGCATCACTACACTACTCCATTAGCATCGCCACTGCACAGTTAGTAATGAAACCAGGTATATTTTTGAGCATGCATTCTGTATTCTAGAAACTACGAGCAACATTTCGCCCAAATACTAAATAAAAAAAATGTAATTAAAGCATTTATTTGCAGAAAATGGGAAATGTTATACTCCCTTGTGTGTCAGTTGAAATAATTGTGCTTTGCATCTCATTTTAGTATGTTAGAAACTGGAAAAACATGTAAGAGCTCTGGCAAAGAGCATGCACCATGTTGCTTCACTGTGTTTTATTGGGATATTTGAGTTCATTACGCTTTACTTAAGTTAATTGTAACCATGATGTGCACCGCCTGGAGCATCAAACTCACATAAAACAAAGCCCCAAACACACACAAGCTGTTTATGTGCCGCTGACTTGTTGCACCGCAGAGAATGCGCGGATGTGACGCAAGATAAAGAGATTTGTCTAAGTTTGCCTAAGGCTAACTTACTGCACACTAAACACACACCTTAGAAAAGCGTTTAAAAGGTAAGATAATGAATGAACAGTGTAGGTAATATAAAACACAGTGTACAATAATAAAACAGTAAAACTACTGCCCTGCGTCTATAAAGAGGCAGAAAAGCGCTGTACCTCTTGTTACTGGGGAAGTAGCTGCTGCAGGTGGAGCCGTTCCAGGCGCAGTAAGGGTCTCGGGCCAGGCAGCAGTCAGCACAGGCCTTCCCATACAGCTCACAGCGCTGCAGCGGCAGCTGAGCCACCTCCCCGTCACTGCTCACAAACAGCACTTGCTATAAAACAAACAAACAAACAAACAAAGGCAAAAATCAAATCAAGTTTTAACTGTGCAGAAAATTTTAAATCATACTTAAAATGATGTTCAAATATGTTTAAAACAGTTTAAATAGCTAAAAATGATCAGTTTCTCTGATTTTAACAACTGTAAGGTATACAGCTCTGGAATAAACCTGGTTTTTAATCACAGTTTTTTTTTTCATGCATTTTGGCATCTTTTTCTCCTCCTCCACCAGTCTTACACACTGCTTTTGTATTACTTTTGTATTATGCTGCTTCACCCCTGGTGCAAAAATTAATTTAACAGTTCAGCTTGAAGGTTTGATCTTCCTCTTAATTATTATATTCCAGAGGTTTTCAATTTGGTAAAAACTGAAAAGAAACTCATCGTTTTTAAGTGCTCTCTTATTTTTTAGCATTTATCTGCAGAAAATGAGAAACGGTCAAAATAGCATCAATAACCTTAATAATGCGAAGAAAACAAGTTAATTTTCATCCAGTGTCAAATCTGTACTTAATGGAACTATGGATTTAGAAAATCTAGCAAAAACAAAAGCAACCATTTAACAATAATTACCCCCAAAAAGAGGCATCGTGTGTAACATTTTGACAGTTATACATATACATATATATAGCGTTAAAGCTGTTATAATGTTTGTAGAATACTTTTATCCGACAAGCAAGAGTTTGCAGAATCGCAGAATCACGTTCCTAATACAGCAGCAAAATTACGGCCAAATCTCAAATAAAAAATAAAGTTTTAAGAGTTAAAAAATCAATATTTGGTGGAATAACCCTGGTGGTTTTTAATCCCATTTTACTTCATGTATCTTGGCATCATGTTCTCCTCCACCAGTCTTACACACTGCTTTTGGATAACTTTATGCTGCTTTACTCCTGATGCAAAAATTTAAGCAGTTCAGTTTGGTGGTTTGATGGTTTGTGATCATCCATCTTCCTCTTGATTATATTTTAGAGGTTTTTTATTTGGTAAGATCAAAGAAACTCATAATTTTTTAGCTGCTCTCTTATAGATAGATGTGAAGTGTTTAAATCTTCGTACCCGTTTGGTGGACAGCTCCATGCTGACTATGGGGCTCTGTGGATGAAAGAAGAAAACAGAGTGTCAGCACTCATTAAACCGGCCACATAAATCAGTTCTGAGATCAGGCAGTAGGTGAGGGGGGACACGCACCGCTGATACCGAACAAGAGCAGCTCATCTCAGCCTCTCGTACGAGTTCCAGGCTTCTCACGGCTCATCGCTTCATTTCTCCTCTAGAACACGGGTGGCAAATGGTCCTTGACTCCTAAAACAACTCTCTCTTTTACAAATAGCTTTGGGCGGGGAGCGGCTGATAGGCTACTATCATATGTCTCCAGCTCTGGGGGCAGGAACGCCGGGGGCCCGGGGCACGGGGACAGGGGGACGTGAAGATGCTGAACAGCAGGGACCTGCTGATTCATCCTTTATATTAGTAATCACAGGACTTAATACAACACTGAGATACTGCAAAAAGAAGAAGCAGCAGCACGGTGTCTGATTATCATGTCTACTTGTCTTGTGTTTGTCAGTGACTTATTGGTCTTTGGGTCCTATTTTAATGATTGATGGGCAAGTCGTCAACCAAGGCACCATGCAGCTTGATTTAGGGCGTGTGTGTCAGTGTGTCTTTGCTATCATAACAGCAGGAAAAGTACACCTCGAGCAGCTCGAAACACAGCACAGAAGGCATGTACTAATTCTCTTAATTAATCATGGGTGTGGTTTATTTTGGATGTGAAACGTGAAATAAACCAATCAGATTGTCTCTTGCTCATCATTCCCTTTAAAGAGAAACTTTGGCGGATTGCTATTTTAACGGCGCAGAGCTTCTGCACTTCTCAGCAGAGGAAACTGAGCTGCTGGTTGACGCTGTGAAGGAGCTCCAGCAGCTCATTTACGGGAACAGCAATGTTATTTTTATTTACTATTCTGTTTATTGTTGATGTAAAAGTTGGGTTTGAGCACTGCACACCTGTGTAGCTAAGATAGGTATGGTTGTCAGATTATTGACTGTTGTCAGGGTTTAAATCAGTCAGTAGTGCACCTGTGTTTTCTGCTGCCAAGATAAACAAGCAAAACTCCAGAAATGAGCTGCAAAGCTTATATTATGTTAAGCAAACTTTAAACCAAAATATTTAACTAATATATACATTTCTAAGTAGAGCTAAAACAACAACCAGCTTCTTTCAAATCTTCCTACACATTGTAGACCCAGCTTCCAAATGTGGTTATACTGGTGTTACGTATTAAAACAGTGTCCCATGTGATTCTTGATCTACCATCTAACAACAATTATCCTCTGGAAATCTCACCCCTGATCTTCTGAAAAGCCTGTAAACCTGCAGGTCATCTCCTCCACTAGACATCACAGTGGCGTCTCCTATTAACCCAGATCATTTGTCACCACTTACTCGCCCTTATCCGCTCTCAGGGGAGAGCTGACACCTCGCTCGTTGTCTAAAAGCCTGAGTGGATGATCTCCACTCTTCACTGAGTAAATAAAGGTGCTGGTTTTCTTGTTGCCCACCGGCCGCCCCCTCGCTCCCGCTCTCTGGGCTTTGTCAGTCGTGTGAAGAGCTCTTTCTCTCGGGGAAAACTGGGCTCTGCTATAGAATCGGCAGTGAGGAGAAGCCCTGTGGCCGGGGATCGGATGGCCGGACAGCAGATGGTGTGAAGATACTGGAGGAAAACTGTCAGGTTGTGAGAAAGTAGAGCCATATTGAGTTACCTGAAACACACTGAGCTCCTCCAGTACGACTTCCTCGATTTCCAAGTTCTCCTTGGGGATGGACACCACCTTTAGCACCCTTCCATCATCTAAAGACAGATACAGGTATCAGTTAACAACACAAAAACCATACCATAAAGCACGTCCTCAATCTATCACACATCAATAAGAGGAAGATGGATGATCACAAGCCATCAAACCAAACTGAACTGCTTGAATGATTTTTTTGCACCAGGAGTAAAGCAGCATAAAGTTATCCAAAAGCAGTGTGTAAGACTGGTGGAGGAGAACATGATGCCAAGATGCATGAAAAAAAAACTGTGATTAAAAACCATCAGGGTTATTCCACCAAATATTGATTTCTGAACTTTAAAACTTTATGAATATGAACTTGTTTTTTTCTTTGCATTATTTGAGGTCTGAAAGCTCTGCATCTTTTTTGTTAATTTTCTGTAAATAAATGCTCTTAATGACAATATTTTTTACATTTGGAATTAGGAAGAAATGTTGTTTGTAGTTTTTAGAATAAAACTACAATGTTCATTTTACTCCAACATAAACCTATAAATCTACAAAATCAGAGAAACTTATTCAGAAACATAAGTGCTCTCTCATTGAAAAGTTACTTTATTTCAGTAAATCAGTTAAAAAATGTAAAACTCATATATTATATAGATGTATTAAACACAGAGTTTTTAATATTTTATTTTAAGCGTTTATTTATTTTATTGTTGATGGTTGATTATAAAGCTTACAGCCAATGGAAGCCCCCCAAAAAATCAGTGTCTCAGAAAATTTGAATATTATATTATATAAGACCAATTGGTACTTTTTTTTTTGGCAGTGTGGGCAGTGTGCCAAGTTCTGCTGGAAAATGAAATCCACATCTCCATAAAAGTTGTTATCAGCAGAGGGAAGCTGTAAGATATGAAGTGCTGTAAGATTTTGTGGAAAAACAAAACTGCACTGACTTTAGACTTGATAATAAAACACAGTGGATCAACACCAGCAGATGACAGACATGACTCTCCAAACAAACCATCACTGATTGGTGGAAACTTCACACTAGACCTCGAGCAGCTTGGACTGTGGAATTTTATAATAAAACTGATTTCAGAAGTAATAATAGGTAATGGCATCCAAATACCTCCTAATACTTTTGTCCATAGAGTATACATAATACTCTACGCTTAAATAAGGATCAGTAGCTCCTGACTGCTGAATGGCCACCAGCTGTTACACTCCTCCAGGTTGAGTTCAGTGTGTAGGAATGGTGTGTGCACACAGAGACTGGGTGTATTTGCTCGTGGAGTCTACAATATTTACCCTAAATAATTCACTTACACTCACTTACAGCTGTGTTCACAGACCTCTGCATGAACGAGTCTCTGAGGAGCAAAGATGAGCAGATTATCTCCAGTTTGTAGCAAATATGTGAGAGAATTATTGAAATGTTCCAAAATAATAATGTTTATTTTATTTTATTTTATTTTATTATATATTTTTCCCTATATATTGCATAATATTGTCACAACGTGATGCCAATCCAATGCTACAGACGGCACTGCATGAAGGCAATGGTGGAAGAAAAACAGTTGCTGGTTTGAATCCCAGTCATGCAGCTTGCCATCATCTGCCGGAGCCCTGACTAACTGTGCTCTCTCTCTGGGTGGGTACAGTACAGTAGATGGCGCTCTTTTGCTCTTTCCCCTCATAATTCCCAGGGTGATGTGGATCAGCACCAGGCTGCGTCTGTGAGCTGATATATTGGCACCTAGTCCCTGCTATTTTGGTTCGGACCAAGTCCAGAAGACTTGTCAAACATGGTGCAGGTGTAACACTCTTCCGCTCATCAGTTCTTGATGCCAGTGTTTCTAAACGTACCTGTACCCAGGTGCAGAACATCATACTGTCCGTCTTCAGCCTCCACTCTGTCCACCACCAGCTTCTTCAGCCTGTAGGATGTGTTGATGTGGGTGAACACTGGACGGCGGTAGATTGGGATCACTGGTTCCCACATGAGCTGGTGTCCTCTCATAAAGCTCACCACGTCGTCGGGAAAGTCTCGCGTGGACTTGTGCAGCGGATCGTACGTCTCACTGGGACACTAGAAGAACACAGGGGTGGAATTAGTGGTACATTTATGTTTTTTTACTGGAAAGATGGAAAAATGTGTTTGATTTTATAATCAAGAGGAAGATGGATGATCACAAGCCATCAAACCAAACTGAACTGCTTGAATTTTTGAACCAGGAGTAAAGCAGCATAAAGTTATCCAAAAGCAGTGTGTAAGACTGGTGGAGGAGAACAAATATCCACCAAATATTGATTTCTGAATATGAACTTGTTTTCTTTGCATTATTTGAGGTCTGAAAGTTCTGCATCTTTTTTGTTATTTCAGTCATTTCTCATTTTCTGTAAATAAATGCTCTAAATGAGAATATTTTTATTTGGAATTTGGGAGAAATGTTGTCTGTAGTTTATAGAATAAAACAACAATGTTCATTTTACTCAAACATAAACCTATAAATAGCAAAATCAGAGAAACTGATTCAGAAACTGTATATACTTATTTATTATGGTCCGATTATGCTCAAACCTGGTAGATGAACAGGCAAAGGGAATACAAGAATATGAGCCAAAGCATCTTCAACTTCAACCCATTTAACTACATATAAAATACCCCTGTCATACTGCACCCCCATAAAACTCACATTAGGTATCATGCTGTTCCATAAACTACTGGGAAACGCAGCAGAATGTCAACCTGAGGGCAAGAATTTACTAAAGTACGCCACCTTGATAGACCTCATGCAATTTACAACTCCTGCTCGGTGCCAAGATTTTAATCACAGCAATCTAAAGACTAAAAAACTAAAACGGAGGCCCATAATCAAGCCCTGGAACGCGTCAGCATCACCAATATCAGGGAAATAACTTTAAATTAGCCTCATTTCCGTTTCAGAAACCCGGTTATTACACCATATGTACAGTGAGTCTAAGCAGAGCCCCGAATCTCTGCATTTAAAGGCTTTAATTGCAGCTTCAGACAAATGAATGATGTTGACCCCAAGAATTAATCAAGCAAATCCAAAGGAACATCGCCCTCGCCAAGATTTCCCTCCTCAGGGATCTGAGCGCTAACAGCACACGCCTCCGTCACTTCAGCAGCGGGACCCCGAGAGAACCGCGGGACACGGCCCAGGTGAGGAGTGACGGACAGCAGGAATCTGACAGCTGCCCAACATATGTTAGACCACCAGGGTCATATGCGTTGAATGGGTACGCAGTACCACCAGCAGAGAAAATATATTTCTCATTTTAACACTCGCTCAGGCTGATTGACTTGACTGATGTTAGGGCTGGCATTATTCCTGATTAAACTGCTTAATAAAAAAAAAGAACTAAAAAAAAAATAATAATAAAATATGGTACCTCCTTGTTTCTACACCCACTATAATTTTTTAACTGTTCCTCTGCATGTTCTTCAATACTCAGGACTCCACATGATAGACCCACACAGAGCGGGTATTATTATTATATTATTATAGGGTGGTGGGTCAGATACAGCAGTACTGCTGGAGTTTTTAAACATCTCAGTGTCACTGCTGGACTGCTAAGAATAGTATATTATATATATATGTATGAAAAAAAGAGACGCTTTCTCTCTCCTTCTCCCTGTCTCTCTCTCTCTTTCTCTCCTTTACTCCCTCCCTCTCTCTCTGTCTCTCTCTCTTTTTGTCTTTTTCTCTCTCTCTCCCTCTGTCTCTCCCTCTTTCTCTCTTTATGTGTCTCTCTCTCTCTCTATCTCTGTCTCTCCCTCTTTCTCTCTTTATGTGTCTCTTTCTCGCTCGCTCTCTCCCTCTTTCTCTCTTTCTGTGTCTCTCACTCTCTCACACTCTTTCTCTCTTTCTGTGTCTCACTCTCTCCCTCTTTCTCTCTTTCTGCTTCTCTCTTTCTCTCCCTCAGTGTTTATTAACCTTTTACTAACCTTCATTGTTTCCAAATAGCGTTCCTTTCTTATTAGCTCGCACTAATGGTATTTTTTTTATTTACAGTTTTATAAATACGTAACCAAAATTACATATAGTCTTTCACATATTGTGTATTTTGTGTTTGACTTTAAAAAGCTGATTATTCAATTAATATTAAAAAATAGATTATGGCAGATTATTAAATTACTGATATAATTAACCAACACGTCAGCGCTAATTACGTTATCAGACGTTATAGTTGAATATATTCTGTGTTTTATTGCTCTGCTGGAAGTGATTGGGTATGAATAGATGAATAGAAAGCTCTTATCACCAATTAGCCTCCTGCTGCTAACGCTAAACCCTCCTCCTCACACTGAATCTCTCAGAGCTGAACACTCACAGTTCCAGGCCGCGGGTACGGGATCTTCTCTTTGTACTCCACCCAGCGGTAGTCGGGGCCCTCTTTGTGAGCGAAGGGCCCGTTGAAGGCGGCTCGGATGGAGGCCATGGAGTAGACGCAGACGGCGGAGCCTCTGAAGACGGAGCTTTAGAAACAGAAGAAGAGGAAGAGAGGAAGTCAGTGTTCGGCTGCTGTGGGTTAGAATAACACCGCTGCTTTAGCGCGTTCACCCCTGACCCTGCGGAACGGCCTCTAGACCCCCCCCTCTCTCCTCAACCGGGATGGATTGTTCTGGACGTGTCAGGAGGAGGAAAAACACTGTGTGACCTGTGGGACTGTTGTGTTTGAGGGCGTATGATTTACGCTGAATTTAGGTGGCCTGACAAAAAGAGTTAAACAAATTAAACAATAAATACAGTTAAATACAGGTTTATTTAAAGCAATTATTTCTAAATACACTGAAAAAAATGATGCGTAAAACTTACCTAAAAAAAGTTTCGCAACTTTCTGCTTTTGCTTTTTTAAGTAAATTTTATTTCAGATAAGTTTAAGTAACTTCAACTCGGTTTTTAAGACTTAAATGTTACACAGAGTAAATAAGTGAACTGAACTTCAGTCAATCCTTTCTTTTAGTAAACTTTACTTCATTTATTTTTACTGAATCAATCCTTTCTTTCAGTAAACTAGGATTGGATTGGATTGCATGATCTGATCGGATTTCAGAATGCTTCTTTCACTTTTGAACAACCCGTTTTCCAGATTTGATCCAATCCGGACAACTAGCCACAGGTGTTCTTTCTTACCTGGACGTTGAGAAGACTCCATAAATGACTGGATTCTGTGGATCTTTGGTCTCCAGAAGAAAGATGTCCTCTAAAAACACGAAATATAATATATTTTACAGTGTTTACAGCAATCAATAAGCCCTGCAGGTCATGCTGAGGGTTTAAATAATGTATATTTAAGAACAGAGAGATGTGTGAGTGTGTGTGTGTGTGTGTGTTTGGGTCTGTACCCAGCTCATCGAAGTGTGTGTCCATGCCTCCGGGTCCCGGAACCGAACACACCAGCCTGGCCTTCAGGAAGGTGCTCCAGCGGTTAATCAGACTCCTCTTCCCACCGATATCATTCTGATAAACAGATCAATAGCATCAGCAGACGGCTCACATGATTGATTATGAGAACAGGGCCATACTTTTCTTTTTTTTTGGGCACATTCATATCTGATCTGAAACATAATGATCAGTCTGGGTATTAAAATCCCTACTTAACCCTCCTACTGTCCTCAGATTTATAACACTCTTTATTCTCTGGATCAATATGATCCCAGCAATTCAAACCTCTAGAAAATTATTGTAAAAAAAACTATTTAAATAAACATGTTTGCAAAGTTTATTTGCCAGTTATTTTATATTTATTTAATACATTATCAGCGGTTCTGGCATTATTATAATGTTTTATTAGTATTATATAAGTTGAATAAGTGTTGTGTTGTTAGCTCAGGGTCTAAAGTAAAGGGACATTTAGAGAAAGATTATAAATCTGAATGTCATAGTGACCTCAACTTTATTATCACACAAATGTGCGTAAAATATTGATATTTCTTATGTTTTATGCAAATAAACCAGCCTTAATAAAGCAGACATTGAAATTGAATAATTCGAAATAATTAAACTTTTATTTTTTTATGTGTTGTCTTCATAAAATTAAGAAATGACAACCATTTTTTTAGAGACTTTAAAAATTAAATGGGGTCAAATTGACCCCAAAGATAATAGGAGGGTTAATCAGCTCTGACGCTTTTATTTTCTCCCCAGGAGCCATTTTTATTTTGTCTGAAGCCAGAGAGCTGTGGACTGGAGTAAACTAAAGAACTACAACTTCAGTTAACTAGTAAAAAGAATGTATTACATGCCATCCATGTGTTGAGACAGTGTAATTTGTGTGTTTTAACTCAATAATTACATTTCAGGAATTATAATATATGTTATGTATCATAAATCATTTCAGTAATATTGTATAAATGAAGTAATTGTAATTAGGTAATATTGTATGCAGAAATGAAATAAAGTTTACTAAAAGTCTTGAAACTGAGCTGAAGTTACTTAAATTTATCTGAAATTAAATTTACTTTAAATTTGCAAAAAGTTGCGAAACTTTCTTAAAGTAAATTTTACTCATCATTTTTGTCTCCTCATCAGCAACAGAGCCATTATTTAAAAGGGTGGAGAATGTAAAATGTTATCAGTGGAGGTTTAATAAAGGCTGATGATCACATGGCTCTACTCCCAAAACATAAACGCATCAGGATCAAATGCTGTAGTAAATTTATGGCAGCAGGGGGGCGGAGGGGGCTGCTGACAGTTTCACTTGAAACCATTTCAAAGCGCCGGCTTAACTCCTAAAAACATGATGATAATAATTCTCTATCCTGGATTTCTGCTGCCAAAACAAGAGCCGTACTCACTGCTCACTGGAGCATCTTCACTACAGTTATCTCTGCTTTACAGCAGAAACACCACGGTAAGAAACTAAGAACCTGGAGGCTTATGGAGTGTTCATGAGATAAATTAGACACATTTATTACATTATTTACTACAAACGTTGTCTAAAACTAAGCTCAAACAATGACACTAAAACACTAAACTAAATTAGCCACTTAACACTTAAACTTAATAAAGAATAAAAATTCTCTCTGGCAATTCTAACTTTCATAAGTTGTTTTTTTGTGCAGCAACACCATATCAACCACTAAGCAACATTATGCCAACAACTTGGGATACCACAGCATCCACCTTGCCACACTGTAACATCCCTCTGGCATTCATTTTACAACACCATAGCAACCACCTAGGGTAACATAGCAACCAGCTAGCAAAACTTTTGCAACACCATAGCAACCATTAGTTACACCAGAGAAATGCACTCCAGCTGGTCAACACTGCACTTTTCTTTTATAACTGTTCACTAGTAGGAGTGAGAATTTAATAACTAAACAGATATCCTGCTCTTAAGGGTTTTATTCATGTGTATGCAATAGTTCTAACAATATATTAACAATATATAACAATATATTCAGCACTTCAGTTTCTGAATCAGTTTCTCTGATTTTGCTATTTATAGGTTTATGTTTGAGTAAAATGAACATTGTTGTTTTATTCTATAAACTACAGACAACATTTCTCCCAAAATACAAATAAAAATATTCTCATTTAGAGCATTTATTTACAGAAAATGAGAAAAAAAAGAGTTGTCAGACCTCAAATAATGCAAAGAAAACAAGTTCATATTTATAGAGTTTTAAGAGTTCAGAAATAATCAATATTTGGTGGAATAACCCTGATAGTTTTTAATCACAGTTTTTTTCATGCATCTTGGCATCATGTTCTCCTCCACCAGTCTTACACACTGCTTTTGGATAACTTTATGCTGCTTTACTCCTGGTGCAAAAATGAATTCAAGCAGTTCAGTTTGGTGGTTTGATGGTTTGTGATCATCCATCTTCCTCTTGATTATATTCCAGAGGTTTTATCTCTTACTGTTTTTCTGAGCTGTATAACCCTTAATATAAAAGCTATGATCTCGGTACGACTATAACCTTCTAACACACACCTTATTCATGTATAATTATATAAATAACACTACTAATATGATGTAATTGATATTACACAGCCCGGTATTCACCTCATAAATGCATAACAGTCACATTCATTCAGACTGAGAGTTTCATGGACTGGTTTAGTTTTTTCTCAGGCCAATTCCTCTCCAGCCAATCAGCTCACCTTGCAGACTCTGGCCACTCGACTATAGACGCGCTTGTCCTGCTGGTTGGACTCCACCGCTGTTTCCTTAAAGAAGAAGTAGACCTTGTCGTCGTCCAGGCTGTGCGTATCCGGGATGAAGTAGGAACCCACGAAATCCGGCTCTGAGGAGGAAAAGAAATCAGGGAGGGAAGGTCTGAAGCTGTGGTTGTAATAACATGTGCATAATAACATGTGCATAATAACATGTGCATAATAGCATGTGTATAATAACATGTGTATAATAACATGTGTATAATAACACATGCATAATAACATGTGCATAATAACATGTGCATAATAACATGTGTATAATAACATGTGCATAATAACATGTGCATAGTAACATGTGCATAATAACATGTGCATAATAACATGTGCATAGTAACATGTGCATAATAACATGTGCATAATAACATGTGCATAATAACATGTGCATAATAACATGTGTATAATAACATGTGTATAATAACATGTGCATAATAACATGTGCATAGTAACATGTGCATAATAACATGTGCATAATAACATGTGCATAGTAACATGTGCATAATAACATGTGCATAATAACATGTGCATAATAACATGTGCATAATAACATGTGTATAATAACATGTGCATAATAACATGTGTATAATAACATGTGCATAATAACATGTGCATAATAACATGTGCATAATAACATGTGCATAATAACATGTGCATAGTAACATGTGCATAATAACATGTGCATAATAACATGTGCATAATAACATGTGCATAATAACATGTGTATAATAACATGTGTATAATAACATGTGCATAATAACATGTGCATAGTAACATGTGCATAATAACATGTGCATAATAACATGTGCATAGTAACATGTGCATAATAACATGTGCATAATAACATGTGTATAATAACATGTGTATAATAACATGTGTATAATAACATGTGCATAATAACATGTGCATAATAACATGTGTATAATAATAACATGAGTATAACAACGGGTTTATAATAGCGTATATAATAACATGATTAAAATAACATGATTATAATAACACGTGTACAACAATGTGTATAATAATAACATGTGTATAATAACGTGTATACTAACATGATTATAATAACGTGGACAATAACATGAGCATAAAAACATAACTTTTAAGCTGTTTTTGAGTAATGCAGTAGAAGAATCCTATTTGTTGTGAAGTAACTGAATGTAAATTTAATTTACATCTATATTACAAGATTTTAAGTGTAAGTTTGTTTAGAAACCCCTAAAATAATCTAAAGCAGTAAAGCAGAAGATATCACTCATAAAATATCACACAGTCACATGATCATTATCAGCCAATCATGAATGGGCATGTTTTCATTTAGATTTAGTTTAAGTTCAGTTCAACTTATCAACTTATTTAACTTATTCAACTTATCTTATTTCTTGGTTTTTATATTTTAAGGCCCCTTTGCTAAGTATTGCCAACTTTCCGTAGCAGAGTTCTTATTGTTTTTCTTTTTTTGTTGGATCCTACAGAATGGCATTACGTTATTAAAGTTGTAATATTATAAGAATAAAGTCGTAATATTACAATAAAAAAGACGTACAAAATGGCATTACGAGATTAAAGTTGTAATATTACATGATTAAGTCATATTATTATGAGATTATAAAAGCACATGGAATGGAATTCCGATATTAAAGCTTTAATATTATGAGAATAAAGTTGTAATATTACGAGGTGAAATCTGAAAGGTCTTACCATTAAGCCAGTAGTCATGATACGCCTCAGTCCGGATGTAGTGCTGACTGCTGGTGTGAACAGAGGTGCGGAATATGGCCGCATTGTTTCCCATGAAGTCCACTGACGTCCCTGCATACAGTTCCCCATCTAGAACACAGAGAAATATATGAGAAACTTACAGAGAGAAACTTTTTATATAAATGTGTGATTAAACCATATTAAACCAGCCTTTAAACACCTTTAATCAAACTAAATCATGTTTAGTTTAAAGCCGCTTTCGTATTCGATTCTAAAATCTGGTTTATTTCAGACCCCTGAGCCCCTCTTCGTTATATTACGGGTGATGAAATGATGAAAACAGGAGTCTGTGGTGCCGACAGCAGTTTTTAATTGTGAAGCATATGGTTTATGTACTGTGGTCCTCAGGGGGGGATAGATTTGGTTGGCTGAGATGGGCAGAGCACTGGACGGCTGGTTGGGTGGCTGTGAAATAGAAGAGCTGGGGAGGCGCTGGGTGAAGGTGTCAGTGTGAGGAACTTCCCACACCAACTACAGCTGCACACAAGCCTCACAGCTCCATTCACCAATTACATCATCACGTGTGGAAGAGATGTAATAAAGAGAAGAAAATCATGTGTTTCTCCCTCTCAGTCCGTTTAACGCTAACAGATTTAATAAATGTAATAATATTACAAAGAAAGAGAAGTATGGAATGACATTGCGATATTGAAGTGTATGGAATATCATTAGGATATTAAAGTTGTAATATTACAAGAATAAAGTTGTAAGGAATGACAATCGAGAATAAAGTCATAAGATTACAAAATGAAAGTTGTAAAATTAAGAGAAAAAGACATACAGAATGGAATTACGATATTAAAGTTGTAAAATTACAAGATTAAAGATGTACAAAATGGCGTTACGATAGTAAAGTTGAAATATTATGAGATTAAAGTCATATTATTACGAAATTAAGAGCAAATCAAATGGAATTTTGAGATTAAAAGATTAAAAATTATGAGATTAAAATCGTAATATTACGAGGTTGAAGACGTACAGAATGGCATTACGATGTTTAAGTTGTAAAATGACAAGATTAAAGTTGTATTATTACGAGAGTAAAATGTAGGGAATGGAATTACAACAATAAAGTTGTAATATTATGAGACTGAAGGCGTAAAATTTGGAGATTAAAAACCTATGGAATGGAATTACAATGTTAAAGTTGTAATTTTATGATAATAAAGTTGAATATCATGAGACTAAAGACGTACAGAATGGCAATATGAGATTAAATTCATAATAAATTCATAGAAAAGCAGCAACTATTGTTCAGCACCTCCAGGAACTCCTTCCTTCAGGACTCTCCCTCATGAAAACCCTGACACCAAGAGTGTTCAGATCTGCCCTCAAAGATAAATGGAGGCATCTCTAAAGAAAATAGAAAATAGCAGAAAACAGATTCTGGATTTTAGACTCTTCACTCCTGAGCTCTTACCGGTGAGTTGAGCGGTGAAGGACTCGTGGGGACTGAAGGGACATTTTCCTCGGCCGGACTCGACGGTGTGGGTCAGCAGAGTAAATGCAGGTTCCTAAGAGACAGAGACAGTCATGTCCCCTTTATACAACACCAGTTGTTACATACAATGATTTTACTGTGAGCTTAACCTCTGAGTCAACACGTCTCAATAGCTCCCTGTGTTCATATTGACAAAGTAACGCGCTTAAGCCTAAGATCCTGATGTCCTGTTGTCCTGTTGTCCTGTTAGGCGACACCTGTGGGTCTATCATATGCTCTAAAAGGCAGGATGACATGAGCCTGACAGCGGATATAAAAAAAACAAGATAAAAGAGAGAGAGCGAGGCGGGGGACAGTGTTAATGGTCTATTTTACATGATGAAAATGAGCCAAAAACTAAATATAATTTAATACTTGAAAATGAAAACGAAGGCAACATGATTATTTTTCATTATTTCTTACGAGTCAGCATAGCTTAGAACAGTATCTTGGGTATTTTCATTTTCTAAGTAAAGTTAAAGCCAAGAAGACGGTGTGTGCGGTGCTTTTCCTGGCGGGGGCCCCTCAATCTGAGCCCCACAAGGCTGATTTACCAAGCAGCTCCTCCTCTCCGGCTTACTGAATAAACATCATTTATAGGATTAGTTTAGCTGCGCTACCATTGAAAACTAAACTCTAAATATGTGCCATGCATCTCGTCATCTCGTCGATATTTAGAAAGGTAAGCTTGTACAGATTTCTGGAGGCAGGTAATGCATGTAACACAGCTCTGTTAGCTAGTTAGCTAGGTTTGCTAAATTTAGTTAGTGTCTCTGGTTTAGAGTAAGTGATCTTTAATGTGTAAATCATGATTAGCTAAGGTGTTTTGGTTATTCATACAGCTTTCACTGCATTTTACATTTTATTAAACTAATAGGTAATACACGTTAACCATGTTAGTACACTTGACTATATATCAATATATATCAATATAATCAATATTTAGTGTAATGGTGTTCCATACCTTTAACAGGTAATGGTTCAATTAGGATAAATCACTTGAAAAAAAACATTTTCATACTTTTTTTCATTTTCATTTTAATGTTTTTAACTACTTTATTACTTTTGAAAGACCAACATTTAAAACTGTAGTTTTACATAAGATTAAAACCTAACATTGCAATTTTGTTTTAGTTTTTGTTTTAGTTTTTGCAGGGGGTGGTTGTTGCAAATATGTGAGATGAACGATTTTCATATTATATGTTGATTAATTACAGTAATTAAGGCAAGCAGAAGACGTTTCATACTGAAAAAAAATACTTTTAACTATTAAATGCAACAAAACTTAACAGGCTATTCTTTTAAAAGACATTAGCAGTAAATTATCTCAAAATAACAACATAAATTAAAAATAGAAAAACTGTAACTAAAACACATAAAAGTAAATCAAAATCCTCTGTGAAAATTAAAACTGGCTCTCTCACCTCGACGCTGTGGCCCAGGTAAATGTAGGTGCACTGAGGGTGGTAGGCTCCGGTTCCGCACACGTACACGTGGGTTTTGTTGAACGGCTGCAGGAGCCTCACGAAATTGGCACAGTCGGTCTGAGGAGGAAAAACCATGAAGAGGAAGGATTTAAAAACATGCTGGATACAGAAATCTGCACAGTTTAGAGTTTTAAATCACATCATAATACTGTCTTTGATGTTTCTGTGTTGTAATGTAGACACACTTTGAGTTAAAACCAAAAAAAAAAGGAGAAAGGTCACTCACTCTCCTCCCTGCAGAGTTATTAAATATATATATATATATATGTATAGATATATATATATACATATATATATAAATATATCCCGCTGAGGACTCATAAATAAACCTGCGCTGAGTATCACTTGCCTGTATCTCAGAGTGGGAGAATGCCTCGGCTATATAAGGAAGTTGGCACTGAAAATATTGAGATAAAAAACATGTTCTTCGCGTCTCTTTGACCTCCTCAGCGTTTAGAAGTTTTAAAGACTCACCGACAGATTCTTCCCTGCGTGCCGGCAGCGCTCAGTGTGTTCCTTTCCAGCTGGCCAGTGGATCTAAAAACCAAGGACAGGGATTTTACAAAATCTGAATTTTTTATTCCCACAGACTATTTATGTTACTCAACATGCATAAGAAACATAATACTTAAATACTTGTAAAAATGTACAATTTTTTTTTTTAGGTATATATTGCAAAAATCATAATACCGTATTTTCCATGCTATAAGGTGCGCCTAAAACCCTTTAATTTTTCCTTATAATCTGGTGCTCATTATGTATGAATTCTATCAGTCAGGTATTAAACAGCAGTAAAGCCACTCCACTGAAGTACAGTTATAAGAGTTGTACAGGAGTTTCAGCAAAGTTTCTCCAGCACCAAGACTGAAGCAGGACTGTAGCCTGCTGCTAACCACGGTTAGCACTGCTGGAACAGCATTAGCATTAGCATTAGCTGCTAACCACAGGACTGTAGTTTGCACTTTCTTCCCTTGTTGAAACAAGCTACCGCTAGCTTGGGGACCCTTTGTGGGTTATATAAAGAGAATAGATAATGTATAACTTTAGACAGGTTGTGAGATGTGGGTTCACAATTTTTTTTTCTTTCTTATTTTCTAAGGAGAGCTGTTCATTTATGTATGTGTATGTATGTATTTATATATGTAGGTGTATATAGGTATGTATATGTATGTATGTATTTATGTATATGTATATAAATCTATAAAAAAACAAACATGGGGTTACAGTTGTGTGTATGATCACAAGCCATCAAACCAAGCTGAACTGCTTGAACTTTTGCACCAGGAGTGAGTAGCCGCATAAAGTTATCCAAAAAAAGCAGTGTGTAAGACTGGTGGAGGAGAACATGCATGAGAACTGTAGCAACTGTTTTAGAGTTAACCTTTTTACTTCTACATATAAGCATAGACAACAATACATATTGAGGGGCAATTTGAGCAATTTATAGGCGAGCCGTCAATCGTGCACCGTGTAGCTTGAATTAGGGCATGGCAGTGTGTTTTTGCTATCGTAAAGGCGGGAAAAGTACACCTTGTGCAGCTCAAAATGCGCAAAAGGCACGTACTAATTATTTTAGTTAAAGATGGGTGTGTTTTAAGCAATAAACCAATGGTTGAAGTTATATTGTAGTCTACACAGAACTGTTTATCAGTTTTTCCTCCACTCAGCTTTCACTTATAGTGATGATGGAGAAATGAACACTGCTATGCTTTCATTCCTTTTAAAAAAAAGCAGCTAATCTGACCCGAGACTGGTCTGGCATTGGCACTGGTTTCCACCCTGAAACCTATCATTAGCCAACTGCCTTTCAGCTTCAATTCAGCGTCAGTCGCCCTCTAGAATAATTACCTACCATTAAAATAAATTATATTATATTAATTTATGAACCCACTTCAGTTTGAGTCTTCATAACTGTTAAAGTTCATAAGTGCAGTTCATTTAGCTTCATATAATACACGCCACACAAATGATGGACGTTCTGAAAAGCAAATTGCTGCCAGGTACTGACCTGGAGAACTGCGGCCAATTAGAAGGAGACTGTATTTCGTATATGGTGACAGAAGGTCACACATGGTCCTCACTAGCAATAGCATGCTTTACGTTATTACACTCACCATCACGCTGCAGTTACAGTTATGCTCATTTATTACAATCATACAAACCCTTTCGCTTTCAGTTGACGTCATAACGGTTATGATGGATTGGGAGGCATTTGGCACTATATATAATAGAAAAATAATAATAAAAAAAAATTAAAAAGAGCCATAACCCCTTTTACTAAACTATTACCCGTGCCTTAATATCTTAATATCAACAATATTACACTGTAAATATTTAATCTGCTGTCATTACAAAGACTATTCATCTCCACCAGACCATGCAGCGTATAGTATAGCATGGTACAGTGTATATACTGATATACAGAGTGTACCGTAGTGAAATGTAGTGGACCTTCACCGGCACGAGATAGCAATTAACGTCTGACAGTGGACTGTTAACTGTTGTCAGGGTTCAAATCAGTCAGCGGAGCACCTGTGTTTTCTGTTGCTAAGATTCGCCAGAAATTTTGTTTAAGTTTAGATGGTGGTTTAGGTGGTGGTTTAGGTGGTGGTTTAGGTGGTGGTTTAGGTGGTGGTGGGGTGTTCTAACCTTGCGCATGGGCTGGGTAAGGCTCTCAGCCTGGAGCATGTACACATGATCTCTTCCTCCAACCAGGAGCCAGCCTCGATCTTCATCCAGCAGCAGCGTCTGATATCCACCGCTGGAGCCGCCGTGCCAGAACACTGCCGAACTGTTCCTCGATCGCATTTCTGAGAAGAAAAATAATTGGAAAAATGAACAATTCTTAGTGAATATCATTCCATAGATGTTTTTAATCTCATATAAATAGCTTAATCTTCAAGTTTGAAGCCAAAGTCATGTATGCACGCTCACGCTTATATCTTCATCATTCATTTCCCAGATTTTAAAGAAAATGAATTCAATAATTCACATAAAAGGTTTTATATTAATGGTTAATAAACCCACACCTCACCTGATTTTTACTGTTCTTACTCTATGCGTACACAGTATTTACTCAGTAATTACTCAGAAACAACAGGGAGCTGTGGGCTGTATTATGTAGTGTACAGTGTTTTACTGTTCTTGCTCTGTAAGTACACAGTATTTACCCTCTAAAACACGGGCTGTATTATAAAACTTAACCATCAAATAATGCATAAAACTAAAAGTTTAAAAATTAGGGTGTTTCTCTTAGATGCAAAATAACAGTTTGGTAGAAAAGTTGGTAACATTTATTTATTTTCATGCACTTTTTGTTATATTTAGGCCTCTGATTTGTACTGTATCTTTATTACAGCGCTGTGCTGCTCCATATAAAGCCACTGTTTTGTCTCAGGAATTTTTTGGGCCTTCACTGAGTTTTTCTGAAATCCCTCAGGCCCACACTCACGCTTATATCTTCATCATTCATTTCCCAGATTTTTGGCCCTGTTTCCAGACTGGAGCTCGACCCTGGATTTTTTTTATTCTGACCCTTTATGGGTATTTGAGAAAACACAAAACTGCAGATAGAACTCAGATAGAACACAGATAGAGTTCTGGCCCGGTTCAGCTCGTGTCCGTCAGTCTCCCGGCTGTTCGGGTCAAGAAAAGTGTGTCTTTAGTTTGAGGGACGTGTAAAATAAACACGTCAATCAGAAATCATAACACCACCTTTTAGCAGCACTTTCACACATCAGCTCACGAGGAGCGCACTGTGTGGAAGCGGTTACACAGACCCGCGCGGGTTACACAAACAGAACACACGCGAACACTCACACACACGTGCAAACACGAACACACACACACACACACTTCTTTGTAGCTGAACCGTGTCTCGCTGCGTCCTCCACCCCCGGGGAGAGGGAGTTTAACTAGGCAGAAAATGACCTCGGCCAATCACTGCCAATTAACCCCGGACACCCCGCCCCCGTCAGCTTCCCTGCTCCCAGAGGAGCCGGCTTCTGATAGGCCTCTGAGTCCACATGTCCTCCACGTCCAGCGAGAGACGTATCCGCAGAGATGGAGACTCTCTGAGCAGTCTGTGATCACGCACTGACACAGTGCTGTCACTAAAATCACTTCTGCTATTGTTACAAACAACATAACAGATGTTATACCAGCACAACAGATTAGGGGTGGGACGATATATTTCATGTTATTTCCGTGATTACGATACTCTTGGCAATATGACAAAACACTGAATAAAAAAAATATTTCAAGAATTTACTACTGCAATTAAATGAAAATTTAATTGTATTATTATCATATCATACGATATGATACGGTATGAGAAGTCAGTGATCCAGAATGTGATGATACTACTAATAATAATGCACTCCAAATATCTCCATATTATATTCAGGATTAAAGTAAAATAAATGATACCGAACAGATATAATCTCTGTTGTCTCTAGTAAATATATAATGGGAAATAATGAGAACAGTGTGAATTTTTCTTTTGATAAAAACAGTAAAAAAGTAGAACCCTGATCAGATA
The DNA here is from genome assembly GCF_023375975.1 of Astyanax mexicanus. Taxonomy (NCBI): domain Eukaryota; kingdom Metazoa; phylum Chordata; class Actinopteri; order Characiformes; family Acestrorhamphidae; genus Astyanax; species Astyanax mexicanus. The sequence continues at coordinate 1,170,050 of NC_064431.1, read as the reverse complement.
ATTGAGGTGGGTGATAATAATATTACGTACAATAAAAGACGAAACTAAAAATGAGATGAAAGCTAAAATGAGATAAAATGAGACAGGAAAGTGCAAGATGAGACACTACAGAACTAAACAGAATGACATAAGACCAGATAGGACAAGACAAGACAAGAAAGGACTAAACAAGACGAGGCGAGATGAGAAGACGAGATTACGACACAGAACTAAACAAGATAAGACAGGATAAGACAAGATGAGACAAAAAAAGCAAGATTAAACAAGCTTGGACGAAACAGAATGAGGCGAAATGAGACAAGAAAGACTAAACAAGACAAGATAAGACAGGCTATAACGAGGCAAGACAAAAAGGACAAGAGGGCGAGACAAAATGAGACAGGAGACGATGAGACAAGATCATACGGGATAAGATAAAATAAGATGAGACAATATGAGGATTACTCTGGAAAATAACAAGATGACGAGACAGGATGAGATGAAATGAGACCGGATAAGACAAGACAAGAAAGGACTAAACAGAATGAGACGAGATGAAAAGACGAGATGACACATGACTAGACAAGATGAGATAAGACCAGATAGGACAAGTTGAGACAAAAAGGACAAGAGGACGAGACAAAATGAGACAAGACCTTACAAGACAAAAGAAAATTCACTGGATAGGCTGAAGAGACTGGCTGTTTTTTAGTGTGAACAGTTTTTTAAAAAACACTTTTTACAGATACATATGTAGTTTTTGCATAAATGTAATTATTTCATAACTCTATGTATTATAAACAGTAATTAGCACTGGATTCCCTTTTTATAAAACAGTAGCTTTCTTTTTTACACCTCGGTCCATTCTTTCTTTCTTTCTTTCTTTCTTTCTTTCTTTTCTGTTGTTAGAGAATACCCCCCCTCTTTCTCTTCACAGCTTGGTTTCTTTGAAAGCAGCAGGACGTGTCAGCAGGTCTGGGGGGGTTTGGGTTCTTGCTGATTGAGATTAATTGAGTGGGTGAGGAGCAGAGAGCAGCTGAGTGGCCGTGATGAAGTTTCCTCTTCAGCTGCTGCTAAAGGCTTAGTGACAGACGTGAGCATTCCAGACCCGTACAGAAGAAACACAGCTAAAGAATAAAGAATCTACAGGACGTAACCAACCAACAACACAGTGGATATTATACCACAGTAATGCACTGTAACCGAAGCTCTCCATGTATTACTCCGCCACATACAGGTAACCTAGCATCGATGCAGCGCTTACAAGCCAAATACAAACCAAATGCGATGTCATTATATACCACTGGGGGGCGCTGGTTCCCATACAGGCACAGTGCAGAAACACTAAGCCATGTCTCCAATAGGCGGCGCAGACAAAGACACAGGCCCACAAAATAAATAAATAAGCCCAACGATTTGAAAATACTTTGGAAAAGCTTAAGTGTATATACTTTAAGCTGGAAATAAGGTGGCTGGAAATAGGGGACCCTTGTAATTCCACAGGTCTTGCTTACTTGCTTAATATATTTTTTAAAAAACTTCTTGAAAACTGTTTATTTAGGAGAGTAATGCGCTTCTGTTAGCTTCGATTTCCACAATTTTGACTAAAATGGACAAAAGTAGAGGCCGCCACGCTTACCTAGCAACGATGCAGCGCTTACACGCCAAACAGCACAGCTACAAACAGCGCAGCAATGGAACTACTTTAACTGGTGTAGTGTTTATAACCAAACAGATCCTATTTTCTCCTCCTTTTTAACTCTTTAAAATCTATTAATAAACAGTGATAATAGAACTGTGCTGTAATCACAAGCAATAATACTCTCGTACAGGTTCGTGCTCTATGAACGCAGCACAGCAGTGCCAATATCACTCGTTACAGCACGAACCTGGGGTGTATTATTGCTTAAACCTAACTGAAGTAATTGGCCACCATGAAGCACCATTCAACACTGTATATTTACAGTAATTTCTATATTAACAGTCACTGTTTCCTTCAGGACATTTGGTCTGTTTGAGCATTCCTAGTCTGGTCCATTTCAAGTCAAAACATCATGACTCAAAGTGAAATGGACCCTGAGGTGAGCCTGAGGTTTCTCACTGACAAGTACAAATAAATCTGCTAATTAGCCCAGGTTACGCCCATCCATCAAAAAACTCATTTAGCAAAAAAGATAACAAACCAGTTACAACACCTGCTTCCATCGGTTCTCTACAACCTTCTTACCCTCAAATCTGTTTCACAAATTCACAACGCGTTGAGCTTCTGCGAGAGCATGCTGGAGGATCATCACCACAGGGATTATTTACAGACTAATGATAAATTTATAACATTAAAAAAAAACTATATCCAACGAGGTCAATCCCATGCCAACACTTGAGTATAATCAGTGACATAAACCTGAAGAACCGTGCATCAAATCCAGGTATAAGAAGATATGAGACACGAGAAGGCGAGACGAAATGAGACAAGGCAGCATTAGAAGAGTCAAGACTATACTGTCAAGAAGCAACAAGACAAGAAAAGGTGAGACAGGATGAGGGAGAATATGAAAATGAGACAAGATGAGACAGGATAAGATGCAACAGGACAAGAGAAAGTGAAACTAAATGGTCAAGACCAGACAAGAGAGGATAAGATGTGACAAGACACAACAAGACAAAATGAGAAGGAACTAGATGTAGAAGAATCAAGATGAGATAGGACAGTGCAAGGTGAAATGAGAAAAGAAAGAACAGTATGACAAAGGCCGAGATGAGACAAGACAGGACAGAATAAGATAAGAAGAGACAGTAGATATGAGATAGGATGAGACAGAGTTAGATGAGACATGACGTGATGAGACAAGATGAGACAAGATGCAACAAGACAGGAACAAATGAGACAGGATAAGAGAGAATGAGAAAATGAGACAAGATGAGACCATAAGATGCAACAGGACAAGAGAAGATGAGATGTGACAAGACACAACAAGACAAAATGAGAAAGAACTAACAGATATAAGACAGGATAAGATAGGGGGAAAGTAGAAGAAACAAGATAAGACAGGCAAGAGAGGACAAGACAAGACAGGGCAAGGTGAAACAAGACAAGACAGAAAAGTATGAGACAGGGTGAGATGATATGAGACGAGACAAGACAAGACAGGAAGTGAAAGGGATTGACTGTTGGCCACCATTTCTCCACAACCTTCTTTCTCACAAACCAGCAAAAAAAAGGCTTTTAATAAAAAATAATGAAAAAATAATATTATTATATATTTAATATAGTCTCACATCTTTGTCTACAAACAAGCTGCTCTGGATCAACAGAAAATCCGCCTCCAGTGAGATCATCATTTTTACACGTGTTCCACAAACGCAGGCTGGGATTTTTCCCACATTTCACTATTTTTCTTCTCACTGATAAACTCCTCCCACCCTTTCCTCCATCTCATAAGTTCTCATCACTTCTTTGAATCTTTCCTATAAACATCAGCCAATCAGATTCCTCGTTCTCACTGTGAAGACACATCTGGTGTTTTCCACCAGGCTTGAGATCAAAACTGGGTCATATATAAACTACGGGCAGACCATCACTTCTGACGACACTAGTTGTGAGCTGGAATTTGCACTGTAAAAATGAAAATTACAAAAGGTTTTTTTCTAAAAAAGACAAGAATACATACATACATACATGTAATTGTACCAAATAAAAATCTAGAGTTTTGCTTGTATACAGACTTTTTTGTGGGCATACATATTTTTTTAAATAGTGTTTAGATGGCATTTGCATAGATTTTGACAAAACTAACAGTAAAATAAAATTAAAAAGTTACACAATATTAACATCATGATACTCACAAACACATTTTTCCTTCTGGTATATCAAGGAATTATACTGTATTATACTGCCTTTTGACTCCAGTTGGAGTGGCTCTAGTGGACTAAGGTGCTGATGCTATGATTGGGAGATTGCTGATTCAAATCCCGGTCATGCAGCTTGCCCTCAGCTGCTGGAACCTCAAGAGAAATATATACAGCTCTGGAAAAAAATAAGAGAGCACTTAAAACTGATGACTTTCTTTGATTTTACCAAATGCAAATCCTCTGGAATATAATCAAGAGGAAGATGGATGATCACAAGCCATCAAACCACCAAACTGAACTGCTTGAATTTCTTTTTTTCCACCAGGAGTAAAGCAGCATAAAGTTATCCAAAAGTAGTGTGTAAGACTGGTGGAGGAGAACATGATGCTAAGATGTATGAAAAAACTGTGATTAAAAACTATCAGGGTTATTCCACCAAATATTGATTTCTGAACTCATTATTTGAGGTCTGATTGAGAAACTGAAGTGGTCTCTTTATTTTGACATGAACAAAAAAACAAAATCCAACCATGCCACAGCACTAATTTGGCAGAGTTGCCAGAATATGCCTATTTTCTCAATTTATTTTTTAGGACTGTAGTGCAAAGTTAAAATATAAAATCAAGCTAGGTCTTTGTTTGAAGTCCTGCAGGCTGGTGTGGAGTATTTTATACGATCTGTTTCTGACCTCAGAGGCAGTATTTCACTAAGAAACCCAGTCAAACACAGTGACTTGGAGCTGGACCGCTGGGGTCATCTCCAAAACGAAACAAGTGAAAACCTCAGGAAGAAATGGCCTCGTTCCATCTGGCAGGAACTCAGAGGAGCGTTCCAGCATTAAAGAGCTAATATGTATATATACGTTTCTTCAGGCTCAGCGAAGGGAAAGCTAAACCCGTAGACGTGACGGACATGAACCTGCAAACGCATCAAAACGACAAACAATAACAATAACCCTCTCTGGATCTGACCCAGCAGACCCCGTTTAAGTCTATTAGCTGACGGCCGACGGCTTGACGTGTTTATAAAGGTAACTGGGAAACAATTCGCCCGAGGCTGAGCTGTGTTTTTCCTCCACAGCTACAGATGGACGTCGGGCTGAGCAGCTCTTAAACGGTTCCACTTCCATACTGCAATCTGCTCGAACGCTAATCAGGACAGACGGGATGCAGACGGTCAAATGAACATCTGGGATTAATCACACCAATCACAGAGACACGGCGGAGAAAAAGCTATATAACACGTTCTATATCAGCTGTCTTTCTAACAATTATTACATTAACAAACTTAATAAATGTAATGAAAATCTAGGCTTCTGATATAATAATGGTATTTAATTCAATCAAGGAAATGATTGCAATGATCAGGAGATTATTCGAGATGGTTTGAATCCCGGTCATGCAGCTTGCCATCCTCTGCCGGAGCCCTGAGAGAGCACAATTGGCCTTGCTCTCTCTCTGGGTGGGTACAGGGTACAGTAAATGGCGCTCTCTCTTTCCCCTCATCCTTCCTAGGGTGATGTGGATCAGCACAAGGCTGCGTCTGTGAGCTGATGTATCAAAACCAATAGATTTCAGCTAACTGGCAGGTAGTGGTGTTATCCACTGCGCCACACCAACCACTTCTCGTGTCGGTATTGCATTTTATGGAATGATGGTGCTCTATAATAAAGATAAGGAAGGTTGTGGTGATGATCATCCAATATTTTGAACACAGAAATGCTCCAAAGTTTAGTAGAAAGTTAAGTCTTTCCTGGACACTAGAGAGATTAGTTACTCCAACAAAAGAATGCTAAACTTTTTTTTTAATAACTTGATTATAAGAAGAAACAGTGAATGGTGTTCCCATCCATACTTTTATCCATCTAAATTTGTGTATAGTCCTATAATATTAATTCCTACATGCATTTTGGTGTCTCCTCATATCAGCGCTGATTCATTTCACTAGGCCTGTCTCGATTTATTTTCAGGCAAAAGTTTTAAGAGCCAAGCTGCTGAAAGGCTCAAGATTTAAGAGGTCAAGGGTGACTTCTTGATTACCATTCCCCTTTACGGAGAGAGAGCCGTGGATTAAGCTCCGACATGGATTAGGCCACCCAGGAATGCTATTCGCCCTGAGCTTTTACCCCCAAACATCCCCGAGATCTTTAACTAAGTGTCTTCAGAGATAAAGCCAACATAATTCATGCCGTAATCCGTATAATCGATTCCAGACCTGGATCTCTCCTCTGTTTCCCTGAAGGTACAGATGGAGACACTAAGTGACTGTGTGCACGAGAACTCTGGCATGAAACACAAGCCATTTGCGAACATTTGTTTGATATTGTTTGCAATCAAAAACAGAGCGGCGTTGGGTCCGTGCCCAACACCTGCAGCGATCTCATGGATTTATTTCAAAAGAGGAAGGAGAATATTTTATGAAACAAGTCGTCGTTCTTGGAAATCAATGGTTGGGGACTTGTCACAACTTGTTAGTGACAACTTAATACTGGCAAGCACTGCTGGCCAGGGTGATTAAAAATGAATGGTTTTAATTACTGTATGCTGGAGGTAAACAGGCAGTGATGTTAGAAATGAGAGGCTCATTACAGAAGAGCACTGATTAAAGACAAGGATGTTCTTGACAATTTGCAAGAGCAAGATGTTCTGAAAGGTCACTGAAAGGCAAAGAGCACTGGAGTTCACATCCTCTGAGCTTTGGCAAATAAAAAAAATTAATAGAAAAAGACCAAAGAGAAAAAAAATAATAATTTTATGCCTGGACAAAGAGGAACTTTGGAAAAAATATAAACAATGCCATATCAAGCCCTATACTACCCTACACTTCCTATACTACCCTATACTGCCCTATACTGCCCTATATTGCCAAACACTTACTATACTAATCTATATTTCCTATACTATCTTATATTACTTATTAGAGACTATCTACTCCCTACACTACTCTATACTGACCCTATACTACCTTATAACTACCCTATACCAACCTATACTCGCTATACAATCCTTTACTCCACATACTTCCCAATACTAATCTATACTACCCCATACTCTATATAAAACTCTATACAGAACTATACTGTGCATACAAAATTATACTGTGTATAAAAAAATTAATGAAGATTCTCTTATCAGTAAACAACTATTCCTACAGATGGTACGATCATGACAAACAGCTTTTCAAAGATTTCTTTCAAAATGATAAAAAGCCAAATCGGATGCTTATCTGAAAAAAAAAAGATGTATGGTGGACGTTGTCAGAGCAGAACAGAAATTTTAGGTTTAGGTGGGCACTAATTGTGAATGGCTGTAAAGTTTATTCTGTTAAAAAAGATTCCGCTCCTTCCTAGTCATGGTGGCGTATGTCATCCAAAGTTTTTTTATCTAACTGTACAACTTATATAGCATGCAGCATTTCTGATGCAATTTCGTAATTCTGCATAACGTTCAGAAAACATTTAGCTGGAAACTCAGCCAGTACACGTTTTGTCTTTCGTCAAGCTCCTGAGATCCAACCGTATGCCCTGTCATCTCAAAATTTCAATCCGTGCTAATTCACACTCAGGCTGTTTGATTTTGTGTAAAGCTCGACAGGTAGGAATAACACACACAGGGTCGGCAAAGTTCATGAAGGAAAAAAGTTCATGAAGGAGACGCATGAAGGAAAAGCAAACATCCAAGGGGCTATAGATGAAGAAAAGGACTGGATTAAGAAACGTCTGCAGTCCCACACTTGAGTAAGCAAAGAGCTGGACAGTATAAAAATCAACACGGAGTTTCGACTCCGGTCAAGACCTTTCCCATCTGCACAAACCAGCATCAATCTCTCAGCGGGATGATCTGTACGTCGCCTCGTTGGAACTAAAATGATGGGAGAAGAACTGAGCTTCAGAGAAGGACTACAGCAGTCTCGGTCTTGTTGTGATCAGACTCCCTGTAAAGACAGACTTACAGTGTTGCTTAATCAAATCTTGAAGTTGCAAAACTTTAAAACGCCAAATCCACGCCAAAAAGCTGTAAAACGCCAAATCCACCGGAAATCCTATTTAAACCTATAGTTACTTACACACAGAGGTGGGTAGTCCAGTTCCAGAAAGTAAAATTCACCCCAGGGATGGGTGGATTTTAACTTTTAACTAGTGTAAACAGAACTGTTCTAAACATCTAAACACCTACCTATCTTAACTGCACTTTTTTTCCTCCATAGACTAATTCTAACCGTTTGTTTCTGTGTTCCGAATTACTGGGTAAAGTATATAAACACTAATGTGTTATTCGTACAAATAACACAGGAATGAACTGCATGCTGTTCCTAGCGCTGTTGGTTATCTACTATTTGACGAGACGGCGTCGGTGCCCGGCTTCAGCTCTGCCTGTGGGCGGTCCCGAGCCGAGATGGGCGGGGCCATGAATACTAATTGACGGGTTGATGTAGACACGGTGCTTTTCCAGATCGACTCGTTTTTTTTCTGAATATTTTCATTTACTAGCTGCTGCAGAGAATGAAGAAGAGTTTCATCATGTGCAGCATCATAAACAACAAGAAAAAGTAGATTTTAGCAGGAGGAGAACTTTAAGTTCTTCAGATGTTGGGTGTACCACAGCATCATGGCTGCACAGTATCATGCAACAGAGTTTACGTATATTAGCACGGCTGAAAGGAAATGAAAACAAAGCAAAGCAATAAAAGCCAACAACTGTGAGAAATATGATGATATACAAAATGAGAGATTACATTTTACGCCTTCTGGAAGTTTAAACAACAGTAATGGATTTATCTCAGCCTAACTACAGTATCGTCTACACCAACACCGCAGGCTAATTCTCTACGGCAGCTGACGAAACACTGAAAATCCCCATAAAACTGCACTCAATATCCCCCAGAATACATAAATATTCTGTAAAACCCGCTCTGATGGTGTGTTTCTGTGCTGGTGTTGGGGGAATTGAAGGGCGGCTGTTTGCTTTGCTCGTGTATCGAGTAGCAAATCGTCCTCCTTCAAGTGTATCCGAGTGCCAGCTCTTATCCACGTTTGATTTCCGAGATATTTTCCAGTTGTTCGTTCAGGGCAGCCAAGAGGGAGTGGATGGAGGTGAAAATGCAGATCCTCTCAGGTTTCCTCCAGCCTTTAACAGGTCCAGGGAGAATCCTCTACGCCTGTGTGGTATGCAGTATGCAGGCTTGGTGTATTCCCAAGTTAAATAGTAGTTTCCTTAGTTCTGCTTTTGAAAGGCCAAAGCTCATAAACTGAAACACAGTGTGATGGAGAGAAAGTACCATATTTTTCGAAAGGCTATAAGGTGCACTTAAAATCTTTAAATTCTTCCAAAAACGTGCTCATTATTTATGAATTCAGATAAAACCACTCTGTTATACCGGAGATTCAGTAAAGTTTCTCCAGCACTAAGGCTGGAGCAGTATTAGCATTATCCACTAACCGTGTTAAGTGCTAAGCACTAGCTCTTTCGCCGTTCAGAGATAAGTATATCAGACTGTAGTCTGCACGTTTACCATGTTAAAACAAGCTACCTGTGGACAAAAAAACGCTATAGCTAATATCACCCAGTCTTACCAGAAAACTAGTATTATTAGCGATTAGCCACTAATACTAATGCTGCTGCACCCAGCCTTAGTGGAAATCTGGAAATCCAAACCTTCTATTAACAAATGGAAGTGCTTTACTCACCCAGATAAACAGTTTTCAGGAGGGAAATCTGTGTAGATTAACAACCACAAAAAAATTACAAAAATGGGGAATCATTACATTTTTTTTTTTTAGCTCAGTCCTCGGCGGATTGTTTAGAAAATATGCGTATGTTAGTATGCGGGAGGCGCCGGTAACCAAGATAAGATGGATAAACACTTCATAAATGAGGAGCGTTTTTTATATAATTTAGATTAAAAAGGTCTGTAAAATGTCTGTATGCAAAATCACAATTACTGCATTTTGAAAATCACATTAAAACTGTAAATTAAAACTAGCACTAACTAGATCTTACAATGTAGGACCACCACAGTAAAATGTCCTTTTTCTGATGTCACTGGATCACTATAAAGTCCTGTAGAGGGTGTAAAAGGAGAGCATCACATCAAGGGACTCTCAGATGCTTGAAGTAGAATAACTGAATTCTGAAGCGTACCTACATAAAGGAGTGTACTGTGATAAAGAATCGTTTTGCCCTCATTAAGGAGTGTAATGAGAGTGAGGCGAGAGGGTGGGAGAAAGGAGGGATTGGGATTAGTAAGAGGAGAAGGTTATAGTGAACGAGGGTGAAATAGAGGACAAACTGTGAGATAGAAAAGTAGAAAAGTCAGACAATAAGAACAAAGCACACATTAAGTTATGGAGGGCGGTGTTTGAGGCTACAGGGTTCTACATCTGTACTAATTAGTCTTTGCTTATACTGAATTCCTGCCAGGGAACACGTTCAACCATAATATCATATATATTATATAGAGTTGTAGACACTGTCTTTACACCCAGGGACTAAATAATAAATAAAAATATGATGTACATTGGCAACTACATGTCTTTATGTTTTGTTTTTTCTATGTGAGCAAATTTACAGTGAGATATTAAGGCTTTTTATTCATATTTTAAATTTATTTCAAATTTTGACCATTTTTTCCAATTTATCTGGCCATTTGTCCATTTGAACGTACAATGTTGAAACAATGTTGCCATATCGACTTTGATTTACTTTGCAAAATCAAAAGCAAATCGTTGATTCACTGTCGAAATGCCAGATAGAATGAAAAAAAATATCTGTGCAGATAATAATTAGGTCAATATATCCAATTTTATTACCGGAAATAGGAAAATTCAAGAATAAATCCTATGTATTGGCTTGGTTTTGGTACCTTCTTTGTGAGAACACGGCCACTCTTTCTTAAATCCCAACAGCATTAAAAGTCCTGAACTTTCATTCACCTTTCAGACTCCAAACACTCCACCAAAGATGAGATAGCTCACCTGTTGCTCTTGCCAATAACGCCAGGCTTTGGCCTGAGTGGAGAATTTTTCATTTAAATAAACAATGCCTTAACAAAGAACCAACGAACGAGAGTCACACGCTAATAACCCCATTCAAATTCACATTTCAAACTGTGCCCATCAGATTATGGGACTCTGCTTTCTATTGTTTCCAAACACCCTCGCGTGTGATTGGCCTACGTGACCGATGCTTCTCAGTAATGACCTTTCCATGAAGGAAATGCACAATAATTCTCATATTTCACAGGGTAATAAGGGTCCTGTACCCCAAAGCATGAGTTAAATTAGCCTGAATTCAAGCTTTAAATATCAGCTATGATCTATTGATTGAACTGATTGATTGTAGAGCAGCTCCAGGCGGCCCAATAATGATGGCCATCCCTACTTCTGGCAGAGGTTTAATAATAATTCCAGCTTTATTGGTTGTTCTCAGAGTTGGGTGCGGTTTTTCAGCAATTAAAGGGTGATTTGTAGCAACAATATGGTATTAAAATGTTTGTAGTCTTGATTTACTTCAGTAAACCCCCTCTTTCTTTCCCCTCATCACTCCTAGGGTGATGTGGATCAGCACAAGGCTGCGTCTGTGAGCTGATGTATCAGAACCGAGTCGCTGCGCTTTCCTCCGAGCGTTAGCGCTGCTGTGATGCTACTCGGCAATGCTACAGCATCAGCAGTACTTCACAAAGTTTAAAATAAGGTGTACACCACTCAAGGTCTATGTGATCACTGGCCCTAGCCATTAGTGTCTTTTTGCATGTGTGTGGTCAGTTTTACAGATGGGTTAGATGCTAAATTCTAAATGACGAATTAGAAACTGCTGAGGACAGAGACGATAAAAGATGGTCTTAATCTCTTAATCTGTGTCTCTCAAAGGCACAGAAAACTCACTGAATTATTCATTCAATTAGCGTCCTGACTGGGAGATGAGGCGGTGACTCCCCAGTGATGGGGGTGACCGAGTTTTAGGGGTCAGCGGTGCTTCGAGAACCCACAGCAGTGATAACAGACCGTCACGGCTGAGCGGCAGAACAATCTGTAACTCGTCTCCTCCTTTCCTGCACTCAGTCTTCTTAAAGAAGAACTCTGGTGTAAAATGAGTTTTGGTGACTTTTGTTGTAGTAAAACATGATAAAAAGTTCTTATCTTTGATGAATAGCACACCTCCGTTCTCCCACAGCGTTCAGAGATACAGAAATTATAACAGTTTCTCCCCAAACACCCTTCAGACTGCGTGATACGGGGCATAATTTACCCCGATATATCTAAAGCTTTTTAAACCGTTATCCAGCTCAAAGTAGCTCTACTTTGCCTACTTGCTAGAATCCGAGAGGAGAGTCCTGACATTTAAAACGAGGCATTAATAACTTAAAAAACAGTGCACAAGAAGATAATTAAAAAACACTGTTTATGTCCCATAATGCTAGCTTCAGCTCCGAGCGCCGCCATTACTGTACTGATTATGACATAGACATATATACATAGACTCTGCATAGCGTAGTGGTGTAATAAGCTTCTTGTGCTCTTTTTTTAAGTTATTAATGCCTCGTTTTAAATGTCAGGACTCTCCTCTTGGATTCTAGCAAGGAGGCAAAGTAGAGCTACTTTGAGCTGGATAACGGTGTAAAAAGTGATTGATCAGGGTAAATTATGCCCCGTATCACCCAGTCTGAAGGGTGTTTGGAGAAACTGTTAAAATTTCTGGATCTCTGAACGCTGTGGGAGAACGGAGGTGTGCTATTCATCAAAGATAAGAACTTTTATCATGTTTTACTACAACAAAACTCCATTTTACACCAGAGTTCTGCTTTAAATGAGACTTCAGTCAGTCAAGTAAGGTTGATTCAAGCCAAACTACACCACATGCTGCCCTATGTAGGAGATACCCAATCACTAACAAGCAGGTAGAGTGTCTTATCTCCTGAAGAAGAGCCTGAAAGACTTCTGATTGTCATCACATGTCTTTGTGAAGATAGAGAAATCTAGGATAAGAGAAAAGACTGAGAAACTAAAAGTGCTTTCTTTGAGTGTATTGAAACATCAGAGGATCAGAAAGACCAGGCCTCGTCTTTTTGAAGAATGTCTACTTTTTGAAGATGTTCCCAAACATGACCCTCTCTCTGCAGCTCTTTAGGATAAGATAAAGAAGATCACTGTCAGAATTCTGAACATTTTGGCCCTTAAACCTTAAAAAAATGACTTTTTGATTGTTTATCATGATCACAAGACTTCACACTAACATATTTTTTTTCGCACTATAAGGTGCACTTAAAATCCTTTAATTTTCCCAAAAATCACTACTGGAGCAGCTTTAGCATTACCCGCTAATTGCTTTAAGTGCTAGCTCTTTCGTTGGCAAGTTCAGAGGCAAGTATTATCGGCCTGTAGCCTGCTGCTAACCCCAGCTAACACTGCTGGAGCAGCATTAGCATTTGAATGGCGAGTATATAGGATTGTGGTCTGCGTACAGCGGTAAAACAAGCTACCAATGTTCCTTACTAGTGTCACATAATGCACCTTAAATTACAGTGTGCCTTATATATAAAAATAGACCAGTAAATAGACGCCTTATAATCCGATGTGAAAAAAAAAATTAAGAGCTTTATTTATAAAGTTTTAAGATATCAGAAATCAAGATTTGGAGGAATAACCCTGGTTATAACTTTTCATGCATCTTGGCATCATGTTCTCCTCCACCAGTCTTACACACTGCTTTTGGATAACTTTATGCAAAAATTCAAAAAAGCAGTTCAGTTTGGTGGTTTGATGGTTTGTGATCATCCATCTTGCTCTTGATTATATTCCAGAGGTTTTTAATTTGGTAAAATCAAAGAAACTCATCATTTTTAAGAGCTGTATGTCCACAGGTTGGACAATTTTAGAGAAAATTGGCATTTGATGAAAACGGGGTTGACTTAGATGGAAGCCACAGCTATTGCATATGCCCCCATTACACCAAGCAAAGTGACCCACTGCTTCACCGAGTCCATCTTCTAATTAACAACATTCTTCATCAAGCCTGTAGGCTCTGTTCAGCGTCCAATCCCTGACAGGTTCATTAACTCAAAACGCACAGCGCAGAGCTATCCCTGACATCTACAGATGTCTCACAGTCAGGGGTCGTTGCCATGATTCCAGATGGCACCAGCAGCTATCAGGAACTACTTCCTACAAGCCACATTCCAGGAACCATGCTCTCATGCAGCATATGGGAATAAAGGCAGCCACCTTGTCAGTTTGTATTGTAATTGGAAACGGCAGGTAACAGGAACTGTGGAGGTCAAGCTGAGGTCTGGAAGACCTAGAAACATTTCCAAAAAGAATGTTTGTAAGATTGCAAGAAGGTAAAATCAACCCCCAACCGGCTTTGAGGAAGATCCTGAAGTTGTGGTGCACTGTTCTACTGTGCAGCAGCACCTGCACTAATATAGTCTTTATTAAAGATCCTAAAGCATCCTCTAAACACCACATTTAGTGTAAGACATTTTTAAAAGAACACCTAAACAAGTCTAATGTGATCAAAATCTCACAAAACCTAAAGCCGTTTTGCAGAAAGAATGGGCCAAAATCCCCCAATAAGATCTAAGAGGCTGAAGCCTGAAGTGGGCTCAACAGTTGTGTTGTTTTAAAGCTTTAAAACACCTTTAAATCTAAATTATCTTGAGAATTGATGTCCAAATCCTGGGTTAAAGCTGCATTGGCATCAGCAGCCAAAGTCTGAAACAGTACAATCAGAGCTAGGTGCAGTACAGTCAGTCCTACAGGTGTGTTGGGTGCCTAGCTGGATGTCTAATGATGCTTCATGATGCATTTTAATTAAATTTAAATTATATAAAATCTATATTGTGAAAATAGCAGTATTCTGCAGTCAATTTTGTTTGTTTTACCATTTACTGTGCAACTTTTATTGTGTATATATGCATGCACTAAATATTTTTAACTTTAGTTTTATAGTAGATTTTTCATATTTTTTCGAGTCTTGAAAAGTTAAAGGTCTTAGACTTAAGACATAAGTTTATTTTTAGTTTCTACTGAAACTACATGAATTAAGTTCAGAATGTTTTTTTTAAACATTTATTTGGTGGAAATAGTGTGTTCTTAAAGTTACCAAAATATATTTTTGTGTTTTTTCTTATAGCAAAAAAAAAAATGTAAAGATAGTAATATTATTTTAGGACCATATCGCCCACCTATAAGATACAGTATGTCTTTTAGAAATCAGGTTATTCTGTATTTGCATAACTATTTACAGAAATCGAGAAATATTTGAGTATTTTAGTATATTACTGTATACAGTATTTAGGCCATGAGAACAAGACAGGCTTTCAGGATTTCCCCAAAATTACAATTACAGTTATGTTTCCTGGTAAAATCTAACAGACTGACGTCATTATTCCTCATTATTCCTCATTACTCATCATTACTCATAATCTTCATACCACAGACTCCAGGACACGCAGCCGTCAGGGCTGTAGTTATAAAACCTCATTATGTCATTCACAACCACAAGATCTGTTTACTTTGGGTTTAATCCACTCGTCTATCATTTCATCTGTCAAAAAGAAGCACTGGAGGGGGAATTACTCTGGAAAATCTCCGGAAATTATGCCAGGAGCCACCACTTTTTATATCAGTCTGTCAGCATGTTTTGACTTTCGAGGTTAAGCAAACAAAAAGGCGTCGACTCTTCAAAAACAATAAATCACAGCGGTCCAGCCGTCTGACGTCAGCCGGGCAGAGGGCTCTATATAAATATATATTAATGATAATAACATGCTTATAAGTTGATTTATAATCATTCTTTATTAAAATTATTTAAATATTCAAATTTCCAGTAAGGTTTTGAATATAATAAACACATTTAACCCTGTAATGTCCTCATAAAGAAAGGAACTGAGGAATGATTAGATTTTTGTATGTTTTGTGGTCTCTTTAAAGACCACAGTTTTTGAAATATACACCTATAATAAAGATTGAGATAACAAAGGTGGTACAATCATAATACTATAAAAAAAAATAAAAAATAAAAATAATAATAATAATGATAAAAATAATTAGTTTAGAAGTTCTATTACATAGTTCTATTCATCAAAATATTCTATTCATCATTAAAATATGCCAAAAATTAAAATATTTCCTTTAAAGAGGAACGAAAAAAAAAAAAAAAACTAACCCTTAATGGATTTCTTACTCAAACATACGAGGTTGGGCATTATAAGATGGAAAAATCAGGTTGGGTTAAGCACCTTCTTTAATAAGGTGGTAGCAGATTAGAAACAGACTGGGTATCTAATTTTGAGCTTCTTACTATTTCCATTCCACCTTAAATGATGCTGCAATACCTGTATGTACTAGTTTCAGAGCACAGATGCTGAATCTTTTAAGGTGGAACATAAAATTTAATAAGAAACTGCCTAATAAGAAGCCAACTTCAGCTTTGTACAGTGTTCGTCAAAAAGGTTTCTCATAAATATCTCAAAGGACTCTTGGCTTCTTTGAAGATATACTGTGAGCTTCGTGACTCTTGTGTCGTAAATAAATGGCGCCTCAGAGTCGTTGGGTATGTTTGAGCGAGGCGTTTTCATGCTGGAAGATAATAGGAAGCACACTGGCAGCGGAGAGGACGAGGCGCTGTCCGAAACCCGCCTGACTCTGAGGAACTTTCCTGTCAGGAAGCCGCAGAGTCCTGGCTGGATCCGGAAGGTTCTGGAGGTCAGAACTGGGATGAGCTGATAACAGAAGAGACTCTGGGGATGAGCGCCAGGGTGGCGGGACTGGCCAGACTGATACCCTGTGGGATGCCTCGGGATTTATCACCAGAGTCGAGGCTTTATCTGTTGGGTTGTGGGTTTTGGACACTGTAACTGCTGACCACATGCGTGTGATAACATTGTGTAAAAAGTGATAAGGTTTAAGATCTTTTTTTACAGAAAAAAGAGACGAATTTGACAGTAAAAGGAATTTACAGCACTGTGCAAAAATCTTAACCCCCAAACCCCAAAATTTTTAGGGGGGGGGGCGATATGACCCTAAAATAATATCATGATTTTATATGGGTATATCAGTGTAAAATGTTCAATAAATGGCTGAGCTCAATTGTTTTGCTGTTTCCTGTTTTCTTAGAAATGTTAAATAGTTAAATAGATTTAATACTCTTGCTATCCTTTAGTCTCGTCTTTGTATTGTAGTTTAGTTTCTTAGGGCCCTATCGTACACCCTGCACAAGGCGTGTGAGCAATGCCCATTGCTATCTTACACCCTGTCAACAGTCTATTTCCACGCCTTGCCCCTGCACTGTTAAAATAGCGTCAGAGTTTATGAACCTAGACAACAGCCAATCATCAGAGTCCATTCCTATAGGTGCACCGAAACCCGACTTTTAACTCAACTATAAACAGAATAAAGAATAAAATAACATTACTGTTCCCGTAAATGAGCTGCTGGTGATTTGCGCCAAAGTCAGAGCTCACCTGACTCTTAAAGGGAATGACTGGCATTCTGGTTTATTTTACCTTGCGCTCAAAACTCAGCCATTATTAAAAAAGAGAATTAGTACTTGCCTTTTCACATTCACTTTCAATTTCACTTTCACAAGGCGTTCACAATACCAAAGACACATGACATGCCTCTAAATCCGCGCATTAGCTCGCTAGGTGCACCGGATTATAAGGAGCATTTTATGCGACACTAGTAAGGAACAGGGGTGTTGCCATGTTTTCCTTCGAATTGGCGAGACCTGTAAAGCTAACCTATTCTTTTTTTTTTTAATTCTTAAAAAAAACATTTTCAAACAAGTCAAACGAGCGCTGGATGTAATTTTACACAGATTTCTCTACTGAAAACTGTTTATTTAGGTGAGTAAAACACTTTCGTATTTCCGTATTTTTTTTTTTGTATTTACAGCAAGCATAGATTTCCAGATTTTATTAAGGCTGGAGAATTAGCATTAGCATTAGCAGCTAACTGCTAATAGTGCCTAAATTTGCTACACTGAGGAACCCTGAGTGTTCTGATAAACCAGGGGGATATCAGCTAGCGGTTTGTGACACATACCTTGTTTTAACACAATTAACACACAGACTACAGACGGATAATTCTCACCTCTGAACAGCCAAATGGCTAGCACGGTTAGCGGGTAATGCTAATGCTGCTCCAACAGTGGTAGGCGGGTTAGCAGCAGTCTACAGGCCAATTATGCTCACGGCCGAATGGCTAACCCAGTTAGCGGCTAATGCTAATACTGCTGTATAAAGCTGAACTTCAGCAGCGTGGCTTTACTGCTCCTTAATACCTGACTGGTAGAATTCATACATAATTATTATTAAATATTATATGGATTGTAAGGCACACTGTCGATTTTTGGGATAATTAAAGTATTTTAAGTGCTCCTTATAGTGTGAAAAATGTAATCTTCCCATCCTTCACCGTCTGTGATGCAGAAAGTGTGTTAGTAAAGTAAGGGTTAACAGCACTGTAAACGACTTCAGAGCTGCTTCCTCTGGATGTGCTGTATTTTAATAAGGGCACTGACCCCGCTGATGTCCTGAGGGCTGTGCGGATGTATAGCGAGACAGTTAGATCTGATGCTAATAGCTCTCACCTCATTAAACCACAACCCTGACAGGACAGAATGCTAAATGTTAAAAATTGCCATGTTGAAAAGGATCTGAATAAAACACTGCTGCCTTTTCACTAGTGGCTTCATTCACACTAGAACACAATTTGTAATGCTGTTAATGTTGAATTAGTGACGTTATTTGTTGCAACTAGTTCTGTTGCCACTAGGGAATAAACTAATGTCGTGTTCATTCATGTTTAACCTTTTGATGAACAACATATGCACACCCCCTCTAATGCACGACATGGGTCAAAAATGACCCGCATTCATTTTTTAAGGAACTTCATGTATGGTTATATGAGTGTTTCTATGATATATCTTAGCAAAAAATGATTTCAGTCATTAATTGTCCAAGGTATTGCTTAATTAACTTGTTTTTAATCATAGTAAATCCTTATTTTATTTTTACCTTTCTTAGTTTTTTAATAAAAGCCCTTTTTGTATCACTACTCCTCTAATGCAGACATGGGTCACAAATGACCCGCATTCGTTTTTTTTATGGAACTTCATGTATGATTATATGAGGGTTTCTATGATATATCTTAGCAATAAATTAATAATAATAATTCAGTCATTCAGTAATCAAGGTATTCCTCAGTTAACGTGTTTTTGATATTTGTTATTCCCTCTGCTTCAGTCATTTCCAAGTACTTTCCAAATTATGACCCTTAATGCTGTTAAAATATGTTGTTAAAACACTTTACATGCCCTTTTTATCTGTTTTTAAATATTTCCACCTCCAGGTAATATCGGTAGTGTTTAATTGCACGTCTCACAGGTTCAATTCAGGATGTTGGCAGAACAGCCATCCTTCCACATTTTCAGAAGATGTTTTTTTAGACATTAACACTTTTTAATTCTAAAGCCAGTGACTCTGAGACACAAACTGCTTCTAAAAAATGATGTAGGGAATAAATATATGGAAATAGATGGAGATTGTGTATTTAACCCTTTTAATAAAATGTATAATCGTCAGTGAATGATTTATTATTGATACTGAATGATTTATAGTAGATAATAGGTTGTTAACAGCAGGATGGGTTCTGACCTGTATGGGAGAGCTGCAGTCGAGGTCCATTCTGGCTCCAGGTCTCACTGGCTCTGAATGCAGGCAGCATAACCTGGATCAGAACAGCCAGCAGCGGCCCAGTCCTCCCCGACCCCACAGCCCTCATCTCCAGTTTCCTCTGCTTACAGTGGAGGGAGTCTTCTCTGTTACATTACCTTTATTCTGCTGAGGAGAAATATATATATACACACATCAGACACGGAGAAATCAGACATAGAGTTTTAACAAACTTCACATTTTCACTGCTAAAATGTAGCATTCACTGGAGATCAAAGCTGTACTAAGTATATAAGCTTTATACAGAATACCATACACCTATATAAATACTAGATATGAATAAGATACAGTGGAACTCACAATGAAGAATGTTGACAGTAGATCATGTGTATATATACTAGCGGATTTTTTAGACTATAAGGCACGCTCTTTTGGACTAAAATCCTTAAATTTTTCCAAAAATCGTCAGTGTGCCTTATGTATGAATTCTACCAGTCAGGTTTTAAGAAGTTATAGAGTATTATGGACTTAGCGCTGCTAACCAAGGCTTGCTGCTTACCACCACTGGTTATACTGCTAACCGCAACTGGCTAGCGCTGCTTACCGCGACTAGTTATATTGCTAACTGCGACTGGTTATACTGCTAACCATGGACAAAATATGAAATCTAGTTTTACTGTTAATAAATGGAAGCGCTTTAATCACCCAAATAAACAGTTTTTAGGAGAGACATTTATGCAGATTAACATCCAGCACTCGATTGACTTTAAAAGATTTTTTTTTAAGAACTTACAGTTTTGTTTACTACGGTGCTTCCCTTCTTACCTATTAAAAAGAAAAAAATGTGACACCCTTGCCCACTTTGAGTTTGGGCATCATTTCTAGTGTCGCTTAATGCGTCTAATCCAGTGCGCCTCATATATGAAAAACACAATATTTAAGATTTTAGCTGTTTAGTACTGTAGACATGTCCCTGATCTGATTATGTGTTGGAAATTAGGCAATCGCAACATTTTTTAAGATCAGAATGAGGTGGAAAAGTTCTGAATTACTGATTTATCAGAAATGTAACGTTCACTATAAACTGTGTAGTGAGAATGCTCATACTGTTGTTCCAAATATAATATTTTTTTTTTTTTTTTTTTTTTTTTGTATTGCATCTCCAAAGCATAGGATCAGGACTCGGTACCAAATGATTTAGACTTAAGAGCAAAAACAATGTGATCGGGACGTCCCTACTCTTTAGCAAACTTAACTGTAAACATCTCAAACTCGAAAAGCTTTAACCATTTCTTAAACTTCACCACTTTTAACCACTTTTGCTACAGAGCATGCCCATTTATGGCTAGAGAATAGCTGGATACTCAGCAGCCCTCTGGATTGATGAATGACCAAACAAGGGGAAAAATAGGCCCTTTTCCTCTTCAACTGGAGGACGCTTTGCCTCAACACGGTTGAAGAGGCTCCAGATGACATTCCTGCAGAGCGACACTGATGCCCTGATGATGCTTCTTATTTTCTGAACAGTGGTGAACTCTGTGGTGAAACCCTGAAGGCCTGAGGCGATTCATCTAACTGCACATCCTGATCTGTGGAGCCAAAATCCTTGTCTGAGACATCCAGAGCTCATCAGTACCTTACAGAGTTACTAAACCCCCTGATTTTAGCTGGGAGGGGTAGTTTGGGAGGGGCACTGAGTGATGTATGGGTTTAGGGGCAGAGAGCTGATTAGGCTAAATATTATATAAATATTATTTAATAATAATAATAATAATAATTATTATTATTATTATTATTATTACTATTATTATTATTATTATTATTATTTATAAAGCACAGTGCTGTACATACAAATAAAAAGGAAAAAAGGAAAAATAACCATAACATTGTAATTTAACAGCAAACTTAAATTGCATTACCATATGCTAAAAAAAGCCCTTTTTTAGCCAAGTTCTCAGCAGTATCTTCTAGAGAAGTGCTTCAGAACAAGAGGTGATGGCTGGTACTTAAGAGCAACAAAGTCATAAAGGGTAAATGTGATTATCTGACCGACCAGAAAGCCGATACCTGATGCTGAAACGTGTAAGCAGCGCTCCAGCACGTGACCTCCACTGGACGAGGGTTTTTTCGCCGCGGGGGAAACTGAGGCATTGTTTAGAGAAGTGTTCCCAGGGCTAATCAGCCCCCCGCAATCTCCATTCCCTTTCCCTACAGAGGTCACGCTGTGTAAACAAATTGCTTGTGTAACCTCGAAACACTCAAACGAGTCCTATAAAGCCACCATAAACATCATAAATAGATTCCGCAAAGGGAAACAAACACGTGCTGGAGATGCTAAACACTGAGAGGACGCTTATTTCAGATGAATTTTATGAACTTTGTTTATATTGAATTTAGTTTGACCTCATTGTCGCTTCTTCTCGCTCCACACTGGATGAGAAAGTCTGAAAATAGGAACTAGGAAAACTGATTGAATGGGTGGGTGAACCTCCCATTCAATGGCCAGGCCTTTTTCCCATGCGAGAGGGTTATTGTGGAGTGAGCCATAGAGCCACACTTATGCTACCGTGAGGACCCCCGGGGAGAGATTTTAAAGCAGGCAAAATGAGCTTAGGGCTAAACATATGCAAAAATGAACACTGGCACTTTTTTCCACCCTTTCACGAACTCTAAAGATACGCCAATTAAGCTCCAACTGCGACATAAAGCGACATAAAAACACGTATACCACAATCTTCTATTACAGACAAAAACCATCTGCTGACAGACGAGAAGCCTCTGACCCTGTTAGGTACTTATTAATTAAACTCAAAACCCATTGTTAAAAAGAAATAGTTGCACCCAAAAGGAATCAACCAATAGACATGAAACTTGGTGGGTAGTTTCACATTTTCACATCTTGCACCCGCACCGTTAAAAAAAAACGCGTCAGAGTTTAGGAATACATCTACACTGATGGTCTGATGGGCGTGCTGACAGCAGGAAACACAGGTGCACCACTGACTGATTAAAACCCTGACAACAGTCATCAGTCACTCTCGCAATCCTATATTAGCCAGGTCAGTCTTCTTGTGCTGAGACGCACAAAAGCACTGCACTGTTAAGATACGAATATGGCAAAGTCAGAGCTCACCTGGCTCTTAAAGGGAATGACGTCTTTACGCCCAAAATTTTACCAAACATTGTACGTGACACCAAAATACTTTATCATCACAATGGAACGATGGAACAGTAACAAAACAAAGTTTGCCTTTAACATTAGGGAAATAAATATTTTTTGAGGTAGAAAAGGAGAAACCGCAATAAAAAAAAAAATAAAAATACTCCCCTCACTAGACATCTTTTTTTTCCAAATAGAATTATTCTTAGAAAAATAATAATAAATAAGGGATTTTCTTCCTTTCAGTGAAATTCTGTTTATTCTTAAATTTAAAAGGGGGGGGGGGTGTATTGATCTTTTTATATGAGTATTGTTTAATATCAATACCATTGTTGATATCAATATTATCGATATTTGGATCAATTCGTCCACCTCTGACCTGTCCGATGCGCTATAGATCACTAAAATAGGGCCCATACTGCTGCTGCTGGCATCTCAATAGCTTGCCATGAATTTACAGATGCTATGTCATGACGAAATCCATTGCCAGACCTTTCCTTGACTGAAAAGGTATATGTTATATGATGCTAAAATGCCAGGACTTTTGGTACTGCTGCATAAATTCACACTAATTCAGTATATTATGTAGTTTAATAAATATTACCAAGAGTTTCAGCATATCAGTCTACATTTTTTACATTTTATTGTTCCTCTTACTTTATATCCATTATGAATTCTACAATCTTCTTTCCTCATAAAACCACAGCAGTCCGATACTTCCGTTTGGTCGTGTTATCGCTTCATGTTCTTAACTCCTGGGGATCTACTTAAGACTCACAGATCCAGAGGGGGATGATTAGGAGGCATCAGACGATCTGGACGAGATGACAGGTTTATGGCGGCACTACGGTAAGATGTTAAGCTCTAGGTTGATTTACGGCCCCAATCTCACCTCATCTGGACCCACGCCTGAAGATGGATTTACAGCAGTGGCCAGAGGAGTTAAATAGAGGAGTTAAATGGTTAAATGCAGGTGCTCGGCTTTAGAAAAGCGAGCCGAGATTGGGTGTGGAGGGGGGAGTCTTGTTAACTTCCTCCAAAACACTGCGTAAGCATTAATCAAAGACAACCAACATTCTTCACTGAGTCACAACACATGTTTTCCGCAAGGTGGAAGCCATCTGCCTGACAGTAATGCAGCAAGAAATATACTTAATATTCATTTAGAGCTTCTAATGCTTGTGTCAACAGCAGCGGAATTCATCCGGGAGAAGAGAAGGTATTTGAATTACGCTGTGGAAATATAACAGGAGTTCCCCTTCTTCAGTGGCTCTGATTTATAGGGAATAAGAACATGGTTTCAATCATCATTAACGACTCTAAAGAGACTTCTGGCTTTCTGTCTCACGATATGCAGAGCTCTCGCATTCAGGGGACTAGTGTTTTCACGCAACTTACTGTTCTTAACCTAATTCATCATTCATATTCTTCATTTCCGATCCTGCAATTTGATTGGCTGAGAGGCATTCTATGAGTGCCGTTATCAGCTGGCAATGCACTGTAACTAACCGAAGCTCTCCATGTATTACTAGCAACCATGCAGCAGTGCTTACAAGCCAAACAGCGCAGCTACAAACAGAGCAGCAATGGAACTATTAACTCGCAGAGTATTTATAGCCAAAAAGATTGTATTTTCTCAAACTCTTTAACTCAAAATCTTTCAATAAACAGTGATAATGGAACAGAGGGAGGAGTAGTTTGGGAAGGGCACTGGGTGATGTATGGGTTTAGAAGTGGGGCAGGAGGGGGAGCTGATGGGCTTATCTGCAGCAGTAGCAGTGAGCCTCTGATAGCAGTGAGACATAGATGGTTGGACGTCAGCAGCCGTGTGGTCCTACAGAATTATTGTTTTGCATATTGTGATGTATATACATATCAAAGTACATGTAAACATCAACCTCACCTATAACACAGTTGAACCTAAGAGGGCGCTACAGAGGCAGTAAAAGCGTTTTTTAAAGGTTAAGAAACGTTTATAAGCATTTTAGTCAGGGCTGATATGTTTTAATTACTTCAAATAAACACGTTTCAGCTACTAATGGAAAAAATATGGTTTAGGGTTTAAAAACTCCAGAAACACAGCAGCGTCCTTTCAACAAATACAGAATACATTGATTTTTAGACAGAATATCACTATTATAATGCATGATATGATATGGCACACCCCTTAACACTTAAAACTAGCCAAAAGCAGAGAGCAAATACTTAATACATCACTTGTTCAACAAAGAAATACACAATTTTACTTAAGATAAAGACAGTACTGTTCCTGATGAAGACCTGCAAACCTACATTTAAATTGACTAAGGTAAACGCAGGTCTGCAGCTTGGGTTCCTGTGACCCAGACAAAAGCTGGTCATCAGCCTTTTCAATACAAGGAAAGAAAACAAACACGCGAGCGGTGGGAAACGCATCACGCATCAGGAACAGGAAGCAGCTGATACTGAGGCACTTCCATGTGACAAGGCTCCTGCTGCATGTGAAGCAATTCCACTACCGATTTCCATACTACAGGCTGAACTGTGGCTTACCATACGTGCTTTTAACCTACTGTTAGCTCGGCTACAAGCTGGAAAATAGTTTTAAGCTGTTTTAAATTTTGATTTAAAATAAATAATCTAACTAGTTATAAATATGACCTCTTAAACTCTATGGAGCCACTAATGGTTCATGTTTGTCCCCTGAGCTGCTTGCTACCCTTAAAAAAATTAAATTAAATTAAATTAAATTACTGCTTTAATGTTTGTTTCATACGCAAGTTTTATTATGCTTCTTTTCTTAATTTTCATCCCATTTTACAAGGCCAATTACCCAACCCACTCATTAAGACCCCGCTTTCACTAGTGATTCTCCATTAACAGGAGAGTGAAGACTAGCACACTAGCAGCGACTCTGGTGGTTCTGATACATTAGCTCACAGACGCAGCCTTGTTCTGATCCACATCACCCTAGGAGTGATGAGGGGAAAGAGAGAGTGCCATCTACTGTACTGTACTCACCCAGAGAGAGCAAGACCAAATTGCGCTCTCTCAGTTCATATTCATAAAGTTTTAAGATTTCAGAAATAATCAATATTTGGTGGAATAATCCTGATGGTTTTTCTTCATTCAGTTTTAGTTCATGCATCTTGGCATCATGTTCTCTTCCTCCACCAGTCTTACACACTGCTTTTGGATAACTTTATGCTGCTTTACTTCTGGTGCAAAAATTAAAAAAATCTAAGAAACTCATCATTTTTTTAAGTGGTCTCTTATTTGTTTCCAGAGCTCACAAGTGTATTTATCTACTCCAACCACAGAAACACTCCCAGTAATCTTGAGTAATCATGATTTGGCTCTTGATTTTAGTGGGAGAGCTCATCTGACAGCTACAGTTGGGTGTATTCATGCTGGTTCCCAGGAAGACTCATTGATCTTGATTGCGTTGTGTCGGCTGTGCGGGAATATTTGAAGCGATTCAGTCTTGTGGAGAGCACTCCCACACCATCAGCCCAGTGACCCCGCCCTCTGCAATAACAACATTCACCTCAGGTCCAGGTCTGGGGTGGAGTCCAGGAGCACCGGCTTAGAGAAAGCTGCACTCCTTCACATACCAAACCACTGGGCCAACCCAAGCACCGGATTCCTCTCCTCCAGAACCCCACATCTGGCAAGGTGAAGTGGCCAGAGATACCAGGAGATTTACTGTCCACTTCAGATGTTTGGACTTTGAGAAGACCCAGGAGGACCCTGCTATTAGGATGGAAGGTGGACATCAGGGGCATTTCTGTCCTGGGGAACGTCTCATGGCAGCTTTGGTTAAAAGAGAAAAAGTCAGGGGTCTTTACAGAGGGATTACATTTATTTTGTGATTATATATATATATATATTTGGTGATTGTGCAGAAATCTACAGTATCTGTTTTCATGAAAATAAAAGGAAATAATATATAATATATATAATATAAAGAACGAATAAAAAAATACTAATAAAAAGCGTCCAAAAGTAACCATTCTATTAGTTCATACTGTAATATGAACCATGGCCTACTGTTTTTACCTCTTATTACCTAATGCATATAAATCCACTGACAAAAGCAATTCAAGTAATTTTTATGATCGGCGACTGTCGGAGACATGCACTTCCACACAGTGGCTGATGGTCATTACAAATTACAAATTCCAGTACTTCCTTGTACCATTGCTCATACCAGCCAATAAACAGAAGGAAACAATAAGACAAAGACTTAAAGAGAAGTTTTCTCAGGATGTTTGCATTTTGCAGAAAGCATGAGTCAGACAGAAATACTGAAAAACAGAACTGTTAATTATACCACAGATAGTTCTGGCCCTGCAATGTGATTGGCTGAGAGGTGTTCTATGAGTGCCGTTATCAGCTGGTAATGCACTGTAAATGAAGCTCTCCATGTATTACTCCGCTATATACAGGTAACCTAGCAACCATGCAGCAGCGCTTACAAACCAAACAGCGTATAGTTACAAACAGAGCAGCAATGGAACTATTTTAACTGGCAGAGTTTTTATAACCAAACAGATCCTATTTTCTCCTCCTCTTTAACTCTTTAAAATCTTTCAATAAACAGTGATAATGGAACTGTGGTATGATCATAAAAATAAAAAAATAAAACAAAAGCTAATCACTGCAGTTTCAGGCGTCCCTGTCCTTTATGATCAATCCCTGCTGATTTACAGGGCAGTGCAATCATGTGCATTGATGCTTGCAATGCAGCATCAAAGTTACAATATTTAAATATCAAGAACAGATACTTAAAAACATTTTTTTTAAGTGTGGTTATGATGGACGCTATTATCCCACAATGCAGTGTGACACTGAGTATTATATCAAGGATAGCATCATTAATTTTAATTAGTTTCATTTAAATTTTAATAAAAGAATACAGATTCTTTAATATTTTAAGTACATACAAACTATAATCACACCTCCAACGCTTACAAATAAAAGTAAAAAAAAATAGTATAGTGATTTTCCATTGTAATAATTATCTTTCCAGATCTGACTGATATAGATCTACTGTTATAGATATAGAAATAATAATTTGATATTAGTCACATCAGATTATTAAACCTACCTGCTCGTTTTTTATATATTCTGTACTGTCTGATTTCCAAAAGAAAAATACAAACTGTACAGGGCTAGCATAGTAACATTAGGTGAGTTCTCTTAGTCTTAGCATTTGTTTGTTTATTAGAACACAGCACTACTGAGGTAAATTTATGACTAAAATTGCACTGCTGAGTTTTATGATTTATGATTAGAACAGTGTTATTGAGATAAATGTTTTGTGCTTTGTTGGTATACCCACATTTAGTCTATTTAATTTATTCTATGTTGAAAAAAGTAGCAACCGTGTTCAGTACTCGGCTTTCGGCCAAATGTTTCATTCAGTTCTGACAAAACATTTTATTTCAGGGAATTCAGTGCTCAGATCTGCAGCCGTTTCACCAATAGTTCTCACCAGTTCTCATCTCTACTCAATCTCATTCTTAATCCCCCATGTATCCAAGAGCCCTGCTCGTGCTATTCAGTGCACTAATTGTGCACAACACTGAACAGTTTCAGGGTGGAGGGCATTCACAGCAATTCATTTGCTATTCGGCAGCTAGCGATTCCCATACAAGCTCCCAGAATTACTCATGTCTCATGTCCCCACAAAGCATTAGAGCTAAAGAAAGCCCTTTTCTTCCCCTGCCTCCCTCTCGCTCGGACTCCCGCTGCTGCCTATAGGAACGTACTCTCGGTGAGATCTGGAAATCATAAAACGGGAGCATATGCCAGATGGGAAAAACTCATGGATAAGTAATCAGTCAATTTGCACCCAACTACTGCTGGGGGTTTACTATCCGTCCTGTATATAAACCGCCAGTGATGGAGCCCTGGGGCTCGTTTCTTCTGACCACAGCAAAATAAGCAAACCCAGCGGTGTGTATATTTAACAGAGGAACTCCGGAGAAGAATCTACTAAATAAGATGATGATTGAGAAGCTAAATAAAGACCACACAGTTAAGGCATTCATCTCAGACTCTAATATCTCAATGATATTAGAGTGAGCAAAAAACTAAATATCCATATTCTTGAAATATTTGAGTAAATATGTACTAAGATTTATTTTTTTTAAGTTTTTTTAAAGTAACTAATAAAAAACAGCACCATACGAACACAATAAAACTTGTATGAAACCTATATAAAACACAGCTCTGGAAAAAATAAGAGAGCACCTGAAGAGTTCAGAAATCAATATTTGGTGGAATAACCCTGGTTTTTAATCACAGTTTTTTTTTGTATGCATCTTGGCATCATGTTCTCCTCCACCAGTCTTACACACTGCTTTTGGATAACTTTATGCTGCTTTACTCCTGTTGCAAAAATTCAAGCAAAAATGTCTTGGTTCTGTCTAAATTATAAAAGGCTTAAAATGGGAGGGGTAGTTTGGGAGGGGCACTGGATGATGTATGGATTTAGGAATGGGGCAGAAGGGAGAGCTGATTGATTGGCTGAGCTGCAGCAGCAGCAGTGTGCCTCTGACAGCGGTAGTGAGATGCAGATGGTTGGACGTCAGCAGGGGGCGGGATTATTGATCGTCTGATTTGCATATTCTGAGTCTCTGCTACCATATCATACTTACCTATAGCACAGTTGTACCTGAGAGGGCGCAGCAGAGTAAGAAATTAACACAATAAAAGCGATTTTTTAAGCATGAATGGTATGTTTCACAAATTTAAAGGAACGTATTTCAGCTATTATAGAAAATGGAACAAATATGGTTTAATGTTTAGTGGCTCTTTAAGTCGTTTTCCTTGTTTGGCCACCAAAACACTAAAATGCCTTTTTTCAAACAAATAATTTTATTTGGTGCATCGCTAAAAAAGGTGTGAGGAGAAAGGAAAATGGACAACAGCAGTGAGGAAGGTTTTCAGTGGCTGAAAAGGGGTGAAACAGAGCTCATTAATATTTGGGGTGATGTAATAAATTGTCCTGCACAAGAGTAAACTGAGAAGAAAGTGAGAAACGCGTCATGTGAATCCCACAAGGCATCCGACAACTAAAGAACAGCATCAGCATGCAGTGAAATTCCTCACAAACATACAAGCACATACACCCGCCCAAACTGTACAAATCCTTATTAACATTAAGGGAACAGGAAAGCAATACAGTACAATGTACAGAATTCCTGCGGGTTTCCTCTAAGGCCATGGCAACCCATCTCGACCTGAGCTTGTGTGGAGAACAAACACTGAAAACAATCCAGCGTACCCTGAGCTTGTTGTTCTGTACAGCCGGAGGGAGAACACCCCCTTTCTACGATTTCCGTTAAAAACACACAGCAGGACCGCGCTAACAGAGGATGGTGACAATTTTCCCATTAGATGTTTGGAGAAGGTCCACACAGGAGATTTCCTCTCTGAGATTTACAGCGATGGAGCCCGAGGCCTCCCTGACCTTCACTCTGCTCAGGAATAGCGCTAGATGCTAACACTTAGCTAGATGCTAACACTTGGTCAGCAGGAGATGAGGCGTTATTAGAGACTGTTACTCTTCATTTTTGGAAGATCAGGTCTACCAGGAGGAAAACGTTAAAAAAGAGAGAAAAATCTCCTTCTAATTTGGGCCACTTTCATATGAGGGGTATTACTTGTGTTTTATATTACATTTACATTCAAATAAATGTAATATTTTGCAATATGTTGGTCAGGCAAGCTGGTTAAAATAAACAGTAAACCTATATAATATACCTTTTTACAAGTAATTGTTTAGCTAAAACAAGTCTCCAAAACTATTATTATATTATTATGGTTGTAAGTGCATAATCACAGTATTATATGAGCAATATGTGGGTGACAAAAATGATCTTAGAATGACAATAGAATAGTTTATTACAATTATTTCTTGCACGATATATCGTCCATGGACAAATGTATCGTGATAGTAGAAGTGGTATTAAAATCCAATGTGCAATTCCCAATTTGCAGCAAATGCAATTTATTCTGAACATTTTTTTTTATGCTGGACTGAAAATGATTAAAACATTAGATTTAAAAAATCGGTCAAATACTGAATACAGAACACTGTCTCTTTTGTGTAAATATGTTTTTATTTCATTTTATCACTTTTTCACCATTGGATAATTATCCCAAATGTATTTTTGTCTTGATTTACAAAGACAACGTCATTGTTCGCTATAAATGATTTGGTCTTTTCATTCATTAGGATTATTTTTTCATTTCATTTCATTTTATTTTTTAAGCAAATCATTTTGGACTTTGCCAAATATTCTGAGCTTATTACAGTACCCTCACTATATACAGTACTTAAAGAAATGAACCAATCACACAACCCTACACACCGCACTGGGAGAGGATAGCTTTCACACCTGCAGGATAAATGTCCACAACAGAGCGCACTAGAAATTAATCCAAGACCGGTGAGTTCAGGAGGACCAGAGCAGAGGTCCCGGGCCCAAAAACAGCTTTAATTCTCTATCAAAAGTACCAAATTTGCAGAGCAAACACTCTCGTCTTCTGGGAAAGAAGTCTACTATGAAAACGGCCTTAGACACCTTTTAAATATTGGCTCTGCTCTCTCCTCTATCTACAGGGGGTCCTGCTAGTGAAAGAAAGCTTGTTAACATCCCTGTCTAGACACAAAATGCCGGTTTGGTTGTTGTTTGGTCTGCGCTGAGTGCAGAGGAGACGGCACCTGCTGCACTTCAAACCAATTCGCTTCAGTTCAGAGACGAAAACAATAAACCCAGCGGCGCTGCCAGAAAGTCACATCAAACTGCGGTTTATAAACCCGACACATAATAACAATAAACACAAGAGCTATCAAAGCCAATTCACCCAACTGTACAGGTCAAACGGAGGTAAAGTTTACTGTAGGAACTGTGTACTGTACATGTAGACAACCCAGCGATTCAGGAGAGAAGGGGCGGGGCTCTTTACACAGCGGTCAAATTCCTATTATATTAAATTTTACATAAAGTTTACATAACAGCAATTTCCTCCCCCCCAAAAAAACTGTATCACAGTTTATTCAAAAGCAGTGTGTAAGACTGGTGGAGGAGAACATGATGACCAAGTCCAAGATGCATGAAAACTGTGATTAAAAACCATCAGGGTTATTCCAACAATCCTTCTAATGTACAGTCTAATGATGAGTTTCTTTGATTTAACCAAATTGTAAACCTCTGGAATATAATCAAGAGGTAGAATTTTTTGCACCAGGAGTAAAGCAGCATAAAGTTATCCAAAAGCATTGTGTAAGACTGGTGGAGGGGAACATGCATGCAAGACGCGTGAAAACTGTGATTGAAAACCAGGGTTATTCCACCAAATATTGATTTCTGAACTCTTTAAACTTTGCATTATTTGAGGTCTGAAAGCTCTGTATCTTTTTTTTTGTTATTTCAGCCATTTCTCATTTTCTGCAAATAAATAAATGCTATAAATGACAATACTTTTACTTGGAATTTGGAAGAAATGTGTCTGTAGTTTATAGAATAAAACAACAATGTTTATTTTACTCAAACATAAACCTATAAATAGCAAAATCAGAGAAACTTTTATACACTACAAACAATATTCATTATTGCAAGATTATAGCAGTATATCTAATATTGGTGTTCACATATGTGTGTTATACATGTCCCTATTTAATAAAAAAAAAAGCCTCCTGAGCTTGAGAGACCTTATTTAATTATAAGGCAAAGCTCTCTGCCACAATTAAGCAAAGTACTTCCAGAGCGCTCCATTTATCCACAGCCATGGCCTGAGGGCAGGAGTCAGGACATTTACTTATAGCCGGGATGAACCACAATTGCAGTGGTGTGTCCTGCCATCATCTAGAGCCTGGGGAACGTCTTGGCTCAGTTTATATACAGTAAGACATAAGAGGGCATACGTTAAAGCAGGAGAACAATTACTGTTACCTGCAGCTTTACTCTGAAAGCAATTTGCTGATCCCTGCAGTATTTCAGGGTTTTTCTCCAGAGACAGATCCTGACGTACTACTGGCTCCCCAACATTAGCGCTGCTCGCTGGAGGTCAGCGCCATGATGATAACTTAAGCAGAGTGACGCAAACTATTTACACAAAGTCACCCAATTCAAAGCTAGCATGCGAAATGCTAAATTACGAGGACAGCCGTAATCCTTTGGTAATAGCCGTTAGCCACATGTTCCATTGGTTTGACTAAGCCTGCAGGATGATCCAGGGAAGGGAAGTAAATCAGGGGCAAAAAGCAAGCCCCCCCTTTTGACAATGGGTTTTTATCTCTACTAGCAAGTCCGTCTGATGCGTAATCTCCACCTGATTTATCTCGGCCCCTTTGGCCCGGAGAATTCCAGTGCTGGTTTCTATAAAGTGAGAAAAAACACAGCCTGAGTCGGGCGTGAGCTTCCCTGCGGAGCATTCTTTGACACGGTGAGATCGCAGGGTCAACCTGGCCCTCCCACCCAGTGCGAGGGGGAGCCATCTCTGTTTCTGTAGCGTCAGGTGTGGCTTCCATCACTTTGCAATACGTATGGAGGAACGAATGGATGGACGCTGTCAGCTAATAATTATAATAAACTGTATTATCTAATATGCAGTAGCAATTTGCCAAATGTTAAAAAGCTCAGTAAAGGAGTTTAAGGGCAATCTGAGATGAAGAAGCTCTACTTTCCATTTCATAGAAAGTTGCTTGATATTTTTGGCAGTAGAATTCCCTAATGCATGACGAATTGTGCCAAATATAGTTTATACTCTGCAACCGGGGTGTCAGTGCAACTGGCATGGGCTACTTCCCATATTATACTCAGTAATTGGGGTGTTGGCACAAGTGGCTCTGTCCGATTGCTGTATTATACTCAGCAACCGGGGCGCTGACACAAGGTTTTCTCTTTAAGTTGTGAAAAAAGGACACTTTTGCCAAATGAGACAACCCTTTAAGACACAGACAAAGAAGACTGCTTTATTACCAGGTGCTGAATAGATATTTGTTAGCTTCGGTAGCTTGAATAGTCCCATTCCACCTTAAATCATGCAACAGCCTTTGGTGACAGAATGTAACTGCTGTAGCATTTAAGGTGGAATTGCAAATTCAGCTATCTAGCAAGTTACTGAGACATACTACTAGTGATTTTTTGTGCTTTTTATGAAGAAAAGGGTAGTAATAAATTAAAACTACATTAAACTCTATAGATGTAACAATGGTTATTGTCATTTCTAACAAAGAAAATATGTATTTTTTGGGATTCTTTATTCACTTGCATTGCCATTTTGCTGGTGATTTCTCGTAACCCTTGGGCATGAACGTGCAAAACTAAAGGGGCTGGGGTTATGGTTAAGTGGTTGGGGTAAAAGGTGAAATGGGATTGTGCCTTCAAGTAGCTTCTCAAAAGTCCTGGACTCTGGTTTATCTGGTTATCAAGAGGACTGTTTCCTGTTTTATTTGGAGGCACAGCCTGAAGCCTGAACATTGTCGTCATAGTTCAAACCACAGATATTGGGTTTCCATTCTATAGGAATCTCTAAAGCCCAGGGGGATTGGTAGGTACCTCAAACACAGTGCTGGCAACTCCTTCAACTCCTTCAACTCCTTTGCAACATGGAATCGCTGTAATACAAGTACAAACAGCTGCTTAATCTACTCAACACAGTGGAGTCACTCAAAACCAAGAACAATGGGGGGCGAAAATAGACCCGTCCACGTCAGCCATACTTCCTTACTGTGTCGTCACACTTTGGCAACAATATCAGGCTTCGGAGCTCTCAGAGTCATAACACTTCACGCAGAATTTACAGAAAATACAGTAACATCTCAGTGTCTGGTGCTGTTCTTCATTCAGACAGCTGGATGCATGTACAGAGGAAACCTCCCTCAGACTGCCCCACATGGAGCCACTTCCAGCCTCTTGCTGAGTCTTCCTGAAGTTGGCGCCAGGCGGCAGGTTTACTCAGATGCACACTGGGAAGGAAGCCCTCCGCTTGGCAGATCCCAGTTATTGTTGACTATGATGAAGATAAGAGGCAATTAATTAAGATAATACAGAAGCAATACAATGGACTATTGAGCCACTTGCCATGGACAATGTTTGTCCCAGAGCCAATTCCCTGACCAAGACACGCAACCTGAGAGCAAAGGCTTGAGTGCAGTTTTATTACAATCATACTGATACCTTATCTGCCTCTCTGGCTTTTGCCCTAATGCTGCCACCTGTTCTGGAGGAGTTCAGGGAGCTAAAACTATAGCATCCTTTAAGTCCCATCGGTTATAGAGACCTGCCTACAGACAGATACTATAGCTTACACGTCTAAAAACGTTGCAACGTCCTTCAATAAAATGGTTCTTTGATTAAAGAACAATTGATTTGATTCCATATACAGAATGAAGAAAAACATTCTTTATTTTTCATGTGGTTTGTTGTGATGCATAAACTCAAGTCAAATGCAAATCAAGCCCAACCCAACCCAAATACCATCCAACCCAACCCCAACACCACCTAACACAACCCCAATACCACCCAACCCAACCCAACCCCATCCAAATCAACCCAACCCAACCCCATCCAAATCAACCCAACCCCATCCAACTCCACCCAACCCAACCCAACCCCATCCAACTCAACCCAACCCCATCCAACTCAACCCAACCCAACCCCACCCAAATACCACCTAACCCAACCCCAATACCACCCAAATCAAACCAACCTAACCCTATCCAACCCCAATATCACACAACGCAACCTCAATACCACCCAACGCCACCCAAACCCACCCAACCCAAATTATAAAAATCAAACTAATCCAAACCAAGCCAAATCAAATCCAAATCAAAACCAACCTTTAGCTGTGGCTCTAAGAATGTCCTAAGCGAAGAAATCTCTTTTGAGTTTGAGAACTTCACAGTATCTACTCACCATCATTAACTAAACAATTCAACTGAGTCTTCCACCCTGCCCTTTGATCTGGTGGTGTTATTTCAACACACACTTTGAAAAGTACATCTAAAACATGAAGAATAGCGTTACTTGGAAAACTTCAGAACTTCCTGGAAAATCCTTGAAAACCTTAAAAGAGCATTGTTTTTTTTAAAGGGGAAGGCAACAATGCCTTAATGCCTTAGTTAGCAATTGACATTATTTACTATATATGTACAATATATTGTACAGTATGTACTGTATTTTGGTTTTAGGCAACAATTTGGACATTTTGGATTAAAGCAAACCACCAAACAATCCAAATATTGACTGTGAATTCTAGAAAGGGTCTGCTTCTCTTTTCTTTCCATTTTCAGGATAGCTCTCCAGCCAAAGTGCCCAAAGAGATAATTTATTACATTCTTTTTTTTTAAAGAAACATCTTGACCATTATTGATTTGCATGGTTCCGTTAGCTTTGCCAGGCTTTCACAAAAACACTGTAAGACAAAAATATTTGTTTCTGTGGGAAATTTAATTTTAAATGACCCAGTCACAATTTTCCACATTCTGCAGCACAGCATTTACGCAGCAGACCAAAGCAGACAACGTGTGAGAGATCAGGACACTGGTGACATTCTTTTTGGGTGGTCTGTGTCCTCCTCTCTCTCTCTCTCTCTCTTTTCCCTTTCTTCCCTTCTTCCACTCCTCCACACTCAGGAAACAGCAGGAGAGGAAGGAACAAAACATACTTGTGAGACAACTAAGCCTCAATAACTACAATAGCCGTTCTCACAATGGTTTGACTGCACGTCGCGTCCCCCTGCTAACGTCGTTTCACCTTCCAGTGCTAGCTTTGTTTCTCACAGATGTAGTTAAGGACTTCCGTAGGCTCGGAGCAGAGAACCGAATGAATATGGACGGAGCAACACCCTGACCACAATTACCCGAAAGGGGAACAGGCCTGGGTGGATCTGGATCATTATACAACTGAATCATCAGCTGGGATGAGTATCTTCATTATGCACAGCCGGCATGAATCAGTAAAACAAATAAAAAAAAATTAATTGGGAAAAGTTCCTCCCTGAAATAAGAAAAAACTAAAAGATCTTACAGGTCTTAAAGTCACTGGCAGCACAAAGACACCACAGGTTAAAACAGGTGCAAGAACTGCAACTGCGAATACAAAGCTAATACGCTAAAGTTACCTTAAAAAAAAGACTTTTTACAGTTTCTAACAGTCCGGACCAGATTATTTTTTTCCTTTTGTTTTGTTATTTAAGGTTTTTTTTTCACTCTCTCCCCACTTTTCTTACCTGTTATTTTGTTTATTGTTTTGATTATTATCTCTCTGTTATATATACAATAACTATGTATATCTCTGTATGGCTCTGTGTATACACTAATAAAGCTTTATTAGTCATTCGAAGAAGGGGGGTGGAGGCAGTAAAAATAAATAAATAAATAAATAGTAACAAATGAATTGTTAAGACTTTTTCAAATTAATTTCCATTACAATATTTTTTTATATTGTTTTTAATGTACAAGTTCTTAATCTGTTTCACTCTGTGACCCTGTTTTGGTGTTTAAAATATTTAATGCTAACCCCCACCCTCCAGCTCACCCTCTCTTTACCATTTCTGCCCTTTTTAATCCAACCTGCACGATGTGATGATGGATCGATGTATCAATAGTTTTTTTTTTTACTATTTGTGACGTAACTTTAACTTTAACAGCAATAAATCTCCTTGGAATTATGTCTGGATCTCCTGCTGGTGTTGTGCCAATTTCAGCACCCCCACCATGCAAAGCACCCTCTCTCGGAAGAGAGCATCTTCTTGATAAAAGCTTAATAAAGGAGATAATCTGCTTTAACCTACTTAGAAAGTCACATTACTGACATCCATCATCTCACACCCAAGTGAGTCCAAGGGCACGGTTCAGTGTACCAATCGGGATCAGCGGTTCTGAGTGATCATCCAGGTCAATCGAGCCATGCTTTGCGATATAACCTTTTCCAGGAATTGCCGGGTACGAATTGTCTAGTGTGAGTTCACCCTAGATTCTTGTAGATGGTCCAAAATACTGAACCATCCAAAACGATTTTTCAGAGCAGAATAAATTAACTGATCTGTATTGAGACCAATGAACCATTTGTCATTTGGACCAAACTAAATAAACAGGCTAGGTGTAAAAGCACCTTAAAAGTAGAGAAATTGAGCTTCTTTCCATTGACACTCCCAACACACACAATCCAAGCATGCCTACTACAGCCCTGTCCCTCATCCTCTCACCAGCGTAACAAAAAAGAAAAGGTCCATAACAAAGTATTTCTTCTACATGCCCGCCTGCTCAATTTGTCCTGGAACAATCGAGGGTGGGAACTGAAGCAATAAAAAGCCCCCGTGAAAATGCTTTACAGCCTCTGTGCTGCTCAAACCTCAAGTGGCCCCATGGTGCAAAAAAAAGTGAAAGAAGAAAACTCTTATCTGACGTAATCATCTCCACTTCCACAGCGTCATGTAGCTCTACACTGCACACAGTAACACGACACGAGCCCAGTGTAAACAAGGCACGAGAAAAGTGATCTCCAAGAACCACATCCTGAGTCTTGACCTCACGTCACAGCGGGTTCTCACTATCAAAAGGGGACAATGACCCTCTTCCTCCGCTACAGTGGAAGCAACTGCCTCGTCTTACCAGCATGTAATGATCTTAGACTCGGTTAACAGAGGACAGAGCAGCGTCTGAGATCTTCTGAAGGACCTTTTTTCTGAAGGTCTTCAATAAAGTTAGACTGGAGGAGACGGACTGAAGGACCGGAACAGCAGGAAAAAGAGCCGCAGGACACTCAGAGAATCCATTAATTTAAGGGTAGACCTAAACTGTCCACAGAGCTCACTGTGCTAAAAGGCAGCTCTGGCACCTTCCCCTTAGGTAAACTCTGATTATTACTAACAATAAACCACAGCTGTGAGCACAAATAGCAGAGAATTTATCTTGGCCTCATGCTCTGGGGACCTATTTGAATGGACCACATGGAATCCACCAGCATCCAACGGCAGCTTGAACAGCCAGTTCTCCAGCTATCTAGAACTGATCTCAGAGGTCATGGACATATATGGATTTTAACAGGCTTACAATTTTAGAATAAAAAAAAAATATATATATATATATAAGTACCTTTTGTAATTGCTTAAATTTTAAAAATGACTAACAAGGCACTCGTTTGACTATTTTTCTTAAGATTTACATTATTACAAATACAGTATTAAGTTTTGTTTACTTCACTTGTTCACTTCCCCCAGTTTCACCATTAGATGGGAAACATGTTGCTTAATGCACCTTATAATCCAGTGCACCTTATGTATGAAAATAGACTGGAAAATAGACGTTTATTAATAGTGTTCTTATAATCCGGTTCGCCGAAAAAGTCTGGAAAATTCCAAAAAATACGGTGTACATATCAATCACTTCATATGATTTTAGTTTAGGTGATCATCTAGACAAATAAAGGCTGTGGCCTTACAAAATGTCAATTACTTAACATTTGTACTGATTAAATATCTTTATTAAAAAGACAGTTATTCAGTACTGAACAGTACTATATTTCATAAGGATGGCTCTAGATCCATGACAATTTTATTGAATTGGAGCACCTTCGTCCTCTCCAGCTTTACATTTGGTTTAGGGCACAAAAAATATGCCTTACTAATTCTCTTAACTAATCATGATGGGTGTGTTTGGAGAGTAACGTGAAATAAACCAATCAGTGTGTCATTTTACATTCACTTTAAGAGCCAGGTGAGCTCTGACTTTGGCACATTCGTATCGTCACACTGCATGGCTAAGATAGGATTGGACGGTTGACTGTTGACTATTGTCATGGTTTTAATCAGTCAGTGGCAAATCCATATGTTCTTACTGCCGAGATAAAGACCAAAAATGTACCTGAACACAACTCATTTACAGACCACCACACCCATAAGTTACTCCCATTGTAAACTCCGACCAATCAATTCCAATCAAGGTTTAATGGAATTCAGCAATAATATCCTTGATTTATCATCATAAAGTGAATATTGACAGGCACACAGAGTAGTAAAACAGTGTGTTTTGTTAAAAACATCATCAATTTCGAGAGGAAACAAATAAAGAGCCATACCAGCATGAGTTCTGCATGTGTGAGAGGTCAAAAGCACAGTTCATATATTGCGTTTTAGATGAGGAGGCAGAGAAGCTTGAGCGGATATAAAACATGAAATATAAAGTGGAATCTCCCGCCCAAACTCTATTAAACAAGAGAATACGCCAGGTTTCCCCCCAATTCCCCAAAATCCTCACTAAAAACCACAAAATAGGAGACTTATTATGTAAAACTCGCCACAACCTAGCTGGAAATACATTCCATCTGAGACACAGCGAACCTCATTCCCCTTAAACTGTCCCTAAAGACATCGAGGAGACATTGAGAAACGGTCAAGAAAGAACGAGAGAAATATCAAAGGGCTTGGTCATTATTCAGATATGATCGATAAGGATTTATGAGCTGTCTCCGGAACGTCTTACAGTGTACAGTTACACGCTGCCCTCTCGCTCGTGTTATTTCAGCTTCCAGTTTAAGTTCGGTTTCCCAGAGACTGATCTTCAGAACTTCCTCAGACTTGGACCAGAGAGCAGGACAGTCTCGGCCAACACCCTGACCACAAGAACCCCAGAGGGGAAATCAGAGCGTGAGTGATGGAGACAATCTAGACAGTCCAGAGCTGATCTGAATCTGAGTTTCTGTACATTTTTAGATATTTCAACTCCTGCAGCAAAAAAAAAACTATGCAATAAATTATAGTTATAGAAAGATACGCCATCATTACATCCATCCGTGTACTCTATGAACTGTGATCAAGGGCTGGCAATACAATACGCATCACCATACAGGACTTATGAATCAATATATTGCG
Source organism: Astyanax mexicanus (assembly GCF_023375975.1). NCBI lineage: Eukaryota > Metazoa > Chordata > Actinopteri > Characiformes > Acestrorhamphidae > Astyanax > Astyanax mexicanus. The sequence goes on along the minus strand of NC_064431.1, from coordinate 1,129,513 downwards.
ATATATTGCGATAATATAAGATAAAATTTTAATTATCACAGTATATACAGCTCTGGTTTCTCTCATTTTGCTATTTATAGGTTTATGTTTGAGTAAAATGAACATTGTTGTTTTATTCTATAAACTACAGACAACATTTCTCCCAAATTCCAAATAAAAACATTCTCATTTAGAGCATTTATTTACAGAAAATGAGAAATGGCTGAAATAACAAAAAAAAGATGCAGAGCTTTCAGACCTCAAATAATGCAAAGTAAACAAGTTCATATTCATAAAGTTTTAAGAGTTCAGAAATCAATATTTGGTGGAATAACCCTGGTGGTTTTTAATCCTAGGTTTTTTATGCATCTTGGCATCATGTTCTCCTCCACCAGTCTTACACACTGCTTTTGGATAACTTCAACAAGCAGATAACAAGCAGTTCAGCTTGGTTTGATGGCTTGTAATAATACATATTCCTACATATATATATATATATATATATATATATATCCTATAGCACTCGCTCACACAGACAGAAATACACACACAGCAAACGCAATGTATAGAACAACTCTCATAACAGGAAAAGGAAACAATCAGAGGACATTGCTCATCACTAACAAAGCAAAGCTGAGGACAAAATAAAGTTTACGTTACTCGCGCAAGTTTACAGCTAGTTATGTTTGTATGTAGTGTAAATAAGTGGAATATATTATCTACATCCAGAATGTGAGTTTAAAAATATTTTTTGTATATACATATATATTTATTTAGTTTATTGCAAATAAATTACTTGATTTTAAAACCTGTCTATTAGTTTCTATGCTAAAACAGAGTAAAACAGGTTTAAAAACTAAAGCAGTTTTAAAAATGTATCAAAAATAAATCTGCTTTAAACTCAAATTTGCCAACGTTATTTAAAAAAAAAAAATAAATAATTATAATCTGAACAGCCACAACATAACACCTCCTTTCATAAATCACAAACAGTTAATATATATATATATATATATATATATATATATATATATATATATATATATATATAACGTTATATCATAAATAATTCATTGATTGATTACTGCTGTTACTGCTATACTATGTGCAATATCACTACTTATTTACCATTTATATACTGTTATTTTATGCTAACTTATCTGTAATGTTCATTTAACACAAACAAATGTAGTGTGTATATATTAGAGCTGAGCAATAATTCAAGATTAATATATGTAGTAAAATACAAACAAATAGAAAAGGTTTTATTAAAGGTGATATAAATATATATATATATATATACATAATTCTAAACACAATTCCGACATAGGTAGATAAAGCCATTCATTATGGGTGTTTTTGGCAGTTTGATGTTGTTCATATCAATATTATAAAAAAGTATGAAATATATTGTGATATTAATTGTGGAAATATCCATGGCCATGTCGAGATTAGATTGCCTCTACAAATAAAACTAATTTTCTAAGTTATATGAATCCATAGGAATGGCATAGTCTTGTTTGAGCACGGTATTATAGCATGGTATTGAGCATTGATTATTTTATTTCTAATTACATAATTAAATTATGCTAGCATATTAGCATAACATTAGCACAGCACCATAATAAACTAACACAGCAAACACTTTACCCTTCCTGGCTAGCTAACCTAATACAATAAAAATATGCCAGTTACATCCAAAAGCTGGATGTAAAACATCTAAAACTGTCTGTTATCAGCTATCTAAGTTAAGTTAAGCAGGATAGAGAAGCACATAAATGTCAGAAAAGTCAGAAATGTCAAATATATCTAGCTAGCGACACTAAAACACACTGTTTAAAGAGTTTATAAAAACGCTGAAAACATTGTTTTAGGTCACAAATCATCTTACAACCAGTTCAAAACTATTAAAAACTAAATCTATTTACTCAGAAAAATGTTGTAATAAACTTACCCAGCTTTATTTCCTCTCTTTTCTCCTTCCTGTGTGATTTATTTATTCCGGGTTTATTATTTAGTCTCTGGTTGCCGGCGGACGCTGCGGTCTCGCGCTGCCCTGCAGTCCTCGTGCGCGCTCGAGCCTATAAACAAACGGTTTGAGCGCGTGCCGACCGCTCCTGCTGGAAACGCCGGTCCGCGCGGTTCATTTTTTTTTATAACACACCTGTTTTAAGGAAATCCCCGCCCTTCTGCGTCAGGATTGGTTAGTAATACTCGATATCCTCGCTAGGATTGGCTAGCTGTTCACGCTTGCGGATATAAAAGGCGGAGTTATCCCGAATACAGGTGGGATTTGTCTGAATACAGGTGGAAGTCAGGCTCTTAAGCAAGGCTGTTAATTCCCACTTCTTTTCCGGCATATCCGTCCTGTTTAGTAAAATGACGCAGGTTCACACATTGTTTATGCAGGTGTTTTAATGACAAACAGCTTTATTCCTGTTAGTGTTTTGAGTCCTATAGCTGAGACACAGGATAAATTACACGTAGGCTCAATCCCTTTTCTTATTTTTAGTCCTACTTCTTGTTTTAATATAGTGACATTCATTAGTATAGATACTAGAATTTAAAAATAAAACAATACTTCTGTAGAAGTTGAAGAAGTATCAACTTTTGCTTTTTACTCTTTAAATAAATTTAGTGTTAAAGTACTTAAAGTTTCAAAGCTATTTAAAGTATACAAGTAAAAGTATTGTAAGGGGAAAAACACATTTTTCTAAAAGCCATAATGACTATAATGTTAAAATATTAAAATGTTATTGTTGATATTATAATTTGGGATGCACCAGGCTCCTCCCTAGTGTTTCAGATGCATATATGTTTTTATTAAAAATGAATGGGGGGACGCGTGCAGGTGTGATGGATCACAGTATAAACCAATAGGGAGTCGGAATGGTATATGTTTATACGTCTCTACATCCAATCACAATCAGATTCACTCTATCTGGATGGAGAGATTTATCTGGATAGGGGTTTTATTGAACGATGAGAAGCCGGAATGAAAACCAGCTGAAATGAAATAAGAGTAACGAGTCTGTTTTTAAAAACATAAGGAGGAGAAATTTCAGATAATTGTGGACTGAGGCTGTAGAATATTAACACTAATATTAACTTGGAATACACAGCATTATACTGTATTATTGCCCTCATAAGCAATAACCTGCCTGCTTTAATACATAGTGCAGTTTGTGTCATTCTAGGCCTCATTTAGGGACCTATTATTATTTAGTGGTCCATAATTATTAAAGCCAATATTTTGAGGTACAAATGCTAAATAATGCTGATTCACTACCTAATAAATATAATTATCTGTTTAGAAGCATGGGTAGGGTTCATGTAATGGCTTTGTAGTCTCTTTATTTATAAAGAGGACATATAGCTATTTTTAAAAGTTAGACTCTTTCAGCTGACTTACAGAAAACATATGGATGGATTTTGTTGAAGTTTAGAGTTTTTATAGGGACAGTTAAAAAAGAATTTTGATTAAATGTCCTCTTAATAAGTGAAGTAAGTTATTTGATGCCAGTTGTTTAAAAGTTTAAAATAATGTCATTGTCAAGCAAAAACCTCCTAAAACAGTTAATTTTTCTGGACAATCAAAAGACCCACTGAATACATTCAATGAATACATCCCCCAAAAGAGTGTGTTTTCCATTAAAAATAAGCTTTTTATGCAGTCAGGCCCGAGGGAATACACAAGCAACCCCGTCGTTTCTAACCACTGCCATAATGACAGTGGACACCAGGCCAGCTTTGTGAATTCCTGCACATACTTTTGTTTTATTTTGCATTCATTACTGTCCTGTGGTCTCCTCTCTCTTTTTAATCTACAGGCGTCACTGAACATGTCTGAAATCATGTAATGAAATAAAGTCATGCAAATGGACACGTACATAAAAAAGGTCAGTTTTAAGACAGTCAAACTCATCAACAAATCCTTAAAATAATCATAGTCGCATGATTAATCGGAATAATTCAAATAAAATGGGAGAAAAAAACACTCAAACTTGGGTTTTAGTTTAGTGTGAAACATAGGCAATATTGTATTTACTATCCAAACCCATAAGTGATCCTACAAGTGATTTGTATATAATGTTGATGATTCTCACAGAGAGATAAATCTTAAAATTGGATCCAATTCTTCTTTACAAAATAATTTTAAATCAATATATGTAACTGTCCAATCTTAAAACTATGTTTCAACAATGTCACAGACATCAGGAAGGGCACCTATAATCATGCTGTGTAACATTTTGTGTAATGATGAAGCTATTTTTCTCTCATTTTTTTTATTTTAATGTCTAATTCATGTGAAGTCAGACTCTTGCCGAGTAGCATCACAGCACTAACGCTCGGAGGAAAGCGCAGTGACTCGGTTCTGATACAGCAGCTCACAGACGCTTGTGCCTTGTGCTGATCCACATCACCCTAGGAGTAATGAGGGGAAAGAAGAGCACCATCTACTGTACTGTACCCACCCAGAGAGAGAGCAAGACCAACTGTGCTCTCTCAGGGCTCCGGCAGCTGATTGATGGCAAGCTGCATGACCGGGATTCGAACCAGTGATCTCCTGATCATAGTGGCAGCGCTTTAGACTGTTGGACCACTGAGTACAACATATAATGAAGCTTTTTGAGGAATTTTTTGAGCAGTCTGTAAGATTTTACGGATTTGGAGACCTATCTGGTGAGAATGTGTAATTGCAGTGAGTATGTGGAAGAGTGCTTTTAATGGGTTAGAGATTTTTATTATAATATTGTTTTCATAGTTTGTTCCATTATGAAAAACTGTGAAAATGTAGAGAAATGTGATCAAATTTTATCAAAAAATTATGATAGAGTTGGTAGAACTTCACTTCAATCTGCAACAGTATGTTGTCCTTAGAATAAAAAGATGACACATTAAATTCAATATATATTTTTTAATTGCAGTTATTTGTGTAAAATATTTATTTAGATACAGTGCAATATTTCAACATATATATATATACAAATTCTGACAAGAAAACAATAGATAAAAGCAGCTCTGTAAATTATAAAGATGTAGAAATATAAAAATATAAAAGCTCCATATCAGCAGGAACACAGGCACAGAGAAAAGTGACAAAATATGACAAAAATACTTAGAAAATAAAATAAAAGAAATACTAAACAACATCTGAAAGTCATGGTACAGCAGTATGTAAATGGATCACAAGGTTAAAGCTCGGGAGACGTCTTGGGAATTCTTCCTCTTCTGCATTTTGTAAGTTGTGAGGTGTTATCTTGTGAGGTCGACAGTGGACAGTGCAGTGGGTGGTAATGATTGTGACCATTTAAAATGTTCAGACGACGTGATTTTTACAGTAAAGTGCAGGATTTGGGATATTTAGCGGTGTAAACCTTGTTTTCAGTCCCGTAGACAAAATACTCATAATCCTTCTCTTTATAGGAGTAAACGGCACGAGTGAGCGGCACCAGCTCTATAGTCTGTCGCTGTGGAGAGAAATAAAATAGAGAAAGAGACGGAGAGAGAGTATTAAACTCATAAATAGCTGTATATGATGTGAAAGTACAGTGAAACTGTTTATTCTATGAAATACGACAACATTTCTACCAAATTCCAAATAAAAATATTGTCATTTAGAGCATTTATTTACAGAAAATGAGAAAATGGCATCATGTTCTCCTCCACCAGTCTTACACACTGCTTTTGGATAACTTTATGCTGCTTTACTCCTGGAGCAAAAATTTAAAATTCAAGCAGTTCAGTTTGGTGGTTTGATGGTTTGTGATCATCCATCTTCCTCTTGATTATATTCCAGAGGTTTTCAATTTAGGGAAAATCAAAGAAACTCGTCGTTTTTAAGTGCTCTCTTATTTTTATACAGAGCTGTATATATATAAATTCTGATAGTAAATCAATAGATAAAGCAGCTCTGTATATTATAAAAATGTAGAAATAAAAAAAATATAAAAACTCCATTTCAGCAGCAACATAGGCTCAGAAAGAAGTGAACAAATATGACAAAAAAATACCTATACATAAAATAAAACAAATACTGAATGGCATCAGAAAGTCATGGGACAGCAGTACTCACCTGTATTTTAAGTTGATGATTATATGATATGATAAGTGAAATGAATACACTTAAAAACCTCCTAATGCTGCGACTCTGTTGAGTTTGGACAAGCCTGCTGTTGCCGCCCCCTTGTGGTGAAAACAAGCTTAACTCCCAACCTTCTAGAGTTGCTAGTCCTTTTATAGTCCCAGAACCACTTTTTTCCAACTGTCCCACCCATTCTTCTGCTGCTCAGCTGTATATCCCCCATATCACTAGTGATCCACAACACCAGGAGGGTGAAGACTAGCACACACCTCCTCCGATACATCCACCTCTTTTTGAGCTGCTGCTGTTGCTGTAGCATTACCGAGTAGCATCACAGCGCTAACGCTGAGAGTAAAGAGCAGCGACTCGGTTCTGATACATCAGCTCACAGACGCAGCCTTGTGCTGATCCACATCACCCTAGTTATGAGTAATGAGGGGAAAGAGAGAGCGCCATCTAGTGTACTCACCCAGAGAGAGCAAGACCAACTGTGCTCTCTCAGGGCTCCGGCAGGCAGCTGATGACAAAATGCATGACCGGGATTCGAACCAGCAATCTCCTGATCATAGTGGCAGAGTTTTACACCACTAGACCATTTATATATATATATATATTATAGTGAAAATTAATTAAGAAACCCTGATAAGTTTATTTATGTTGCTTTACGTTAATTTTCCAGTGTTCCTGCAGATGTCCTGCTGTCTGTTGCTGTATTACGGTGGGTTTACCTGCTGCAGGATGCGGCTGGAGGCTGAATATTTGTACCAGTGCTCCCGGATGGCGTCTTTAGAGGCGCAGCAGATCTCCTGGTCAGGGAAGCCCTCTACTGGATACACCTGCAAACATCACTACTAACATTAATACTGCTTCCAGCTTCTCTCATAGCTTTACTCCTCTGTATTAACTGTATTTTATTTTTGTGATGGATTAGTAATTCGAATTAACACTAATCACGATTATTAATAATAATAATTATCATGGTAATAATGCAAATAATTATACTTAGCTGAATAATAAATGAATACCAGGAGATTTTCATCTATGAAGAACAATTCCCCAGACACTTTCTCAAACTTCTTGATGGGGAAGCCAGTCTGCCGGTCAGGTACGAACCTATACACTTGGTTCTTCCTGGAAAAAAAAGAGAATATAACATAATATAGTAAAATATATACAAACCTAAAATCATATAGCATCATGCTACTGAGTAAATAAATCCAATAATAATCAATAAAAAGCTAAACTAACCACATTTTGCAACATTATTGCACTCAACATGCAAGAACCAAGCAACACCACAGTAGCCACCTGAGACACCATAGCAACCTTAATAACTGCCTGTGACACCATAGCAGCTTTAGCAACCACCAAAGACAACATAGCAGTCTTAGCAATCTCCCAAAACAGCATAGCAACCTTAGCAACCATCGGAGACACCGTAGCCACATTACTGACTATTAAGCCAAACCACAGCAAACACCATAGACAAAATAGCAGCCTTAGCTACCACCTAAGACACCAGAGCAGCCTTATCAACCTCCTGAGACACCATAGCAGCCTTAGCAACCTCCTGAGACACCATAGCAGCCTTAGCAACCTCCTAAGACACCATAGCAACCTTAGCAACCTCCTGAGACAACATGGCAACCTTACCAACCTCCTGAGACACCATAGCAGCCTTAGCAACCTTCTGAGACACCATAGCAGCCTTAGCAACCTCCTGAGACACCATAGCAGCCTTAGCAACCTCCTGAGACACCATAGCAACCTTAGCAACCTCCTGAGACACCATAGCAGTCTTAGCAACCTCCTGAGACACCATAGCAGCCTTAGCAACCTCCTGAGACACCATAGCAACCTTAGCAACCTCCTGAGACAACATAGCAGCCTTAGCAACCTCCTGAGACACAATAGCCACCCTAGCAACTATAAAGCAATACCTTAACAACCACCTTCAAAATATCATACCTAACATCAAATAGCATCATGTTACTGACTCTATTACTCATCAGTTAATCAATAAAGCAAAAGTATCAGTGCGTTGTTTGGGGGGAAAAAAAAAATATATATATATATTTTTAAATAGCATACCTATGTAATATATATATTGATATGCCAAATATCACGGGACAGAAATTAGCATGTGGTCACGTTTTTTTTTTGCCATGCACACTATGGGTGAAGGAAAGATAAATGTCTTCAACCTCAAGATAACACTCCATAACTTCTTCTGTTGTTCTTCTCTCGTCCGCTGAGGTAATACTTCTGATCTATTTGCATACTGCTGTCCCATGACTTTTGGCATGTCATAACTATTTAGCATATAAACTTACCATGTGACCGTGAGCTGAATAAAATGCAAGAGCTTCTTATTTCCATTACATTTCCTGCACATGATAAGACCAGTACCATGGCACCGCATGCATCTGCATTAAATAGAGGAATACTGCATTACGCATGTTATTGATTTAAAAATGAAATTTTATTCTTTATCATTATCTGAGTTCTAAAGACAGCCGTTACTCACGCTCGTCTTCCTCCTCCGTGACATCCGGCGCATCTTCTGTTGGAGCTGTGGCCCATACCGTGACACGACATGCACTGCATCTGAGAGATAATGATATTATTAATATTATTAAGGCTATGCTTTAAATAGGAATGAATGGGCTGCACAATAACACAAATACACTAGTGGCACCAGAGCAACTAAACTTACCAACTTACCAAGTAGCAACATCATGACAATTACAAATCAATCTCAAATGGCATAACAATCACACTGCAACTCTATTGCACCCATCAAGCAGGATCAACACACAGAAACCTGCCTGCTGTTCCTGTTGCTCAAGCAAAGTTCTGTAGACATTTATAGTCCAGTAATTCACGCATTTTACTAAAAAAAGCAGCACAACCATTTTTCACCCAGTTTTCTTCTTTGTCAGTAAAATTAAGTAAAAAATCACTGCAAAAATGATGACCCATCATTACATCATTTACTTACTCGTCCTCTGCCATGACAGAAAGAGCAGCGTACCCGTCCCTTCCCATGACACCAGTAACAATTCTGAGAAAACATCAAGAATCAAAGGTCTGAAAGCTCTGCATCTTTATTGTTATTTCAGTCATTTCTCATTTTCTGTAAATAAATGCAAATGCAAATGAAACTATTTTTATTTAGAATTTGGGAGAAATGTTGTCTGTAGTTTATAGAATAAAACAACAATGTTCATTTTACTCAAACATAAACCTATAAATAGTAAAATCATATTGCTATGGAAACGTATACAGAGTCCAGATCCAGTGCTTGGAAGCATGAGACATATACTGGTAATACTGTATATATATATATATCAGTTAAGAGATAGCAGAAAAGACAAGCATATACCATAAATACCATATAACCATAAATACCATATAACAGCACATATTTTGAGAAATATTCTAAAAAAGGCAAAATAAAATAGACTATTAGTTACAAAAATGATAAAACATTATAAAAAATACCTTTACAGATGAGGTGTGGGGCACGCGCACTTTCTTGACCATATCAGTAAATTTGGGCGGATACTGAACTTCCACGTTCCACGGTTTGGGGCTCAGGCCATACTGAGGTCCATCCACAAACTGCCCTGATGAGAAAAAAAAACACTGAACTTTGTACACTTCAACAAATAACAAATACATTAGTCTGGCTTTTTCAATAAGAAGATATGATTTAACTTCTCTTTAACTACAAGTGTGATATATATGTATATATATATATATATATATATATATATATATATATATATATACAGTATTACCAGTATATGTCTCATGCTTCCAAGCACTGGATCTGGACTCTGTATACGTTTCCAAGCAGTACTAAAACAAGAGACAATAATAAAACTCTTCACAATAAAAGTATAACAAAAATTGAATATTTAAGATAATAATTCAATTATTTAATGCTATAAATAGAACAAGAGTTACCCGATACACTGTAAAAGGCTTTAAATCTTTGTAGACCAGGTTTAGAGCTGGTTTGCTGCTGTAAGTCCACTTCTTCTTCACGAACTTCAGCAAAGCCTCTCTGGCCACGTCTTCAGACACCTGAGGAACCCTGTCAACCCAGTTACAGCCCTGTTACACCCCTTTTACATACAGCTTACTCAGAGTTTTAATGTGTGATTCACTGTAAATGTTGTGTGAAACACTGTTATCATACATCACATTTGGAACTGATGCGTTTCTGTCGTTCTCAGGATGAGGAAAGAGGTCCGGAGGAGGAGGGCAGATCTGATCTGAGGAATCTGTTGGATAAAGAAGATGTTTTTAATCATGTTTTCCTGTTGAAATGATGAGTTTATTAACAATTCAAGGTATCACACTGTTCTGCTTGGAGAAACATGAGAACAGAACTCCTGCAGCTTCAGCTGCTGCTGCTCCTTGCAATATGAGTAACTATAGCCCTTTTAATAATATTAATGCACACTGAACTGAATGCATTTATTAACTGGAGAATGAAAGGAATTGTGCTAATAAACTGATAAACAGATTATTAAATACTGTAATATCTCTAAAGGCTTCTAGAATAACACTTATAAAAACATTTATTTTGAATACGTCCATTTTAAGTATTTTAGGTTCTTTATAGTGTTTATGGAACTAATTATTAAAATATTTAATTTTATTAAAGGAAAACCTAATGTTTACATTCTTTAGCTGTTTTTCTGGTATTGAAGTCTGATTCTTTTTGGACAAAGTAAACACAACAGTAATCAAAGCCTTAATTTAAAGCCTTAGTGTTTCATATTAAATAAACTCCTAACAGTACAGTAAGTCACAACCCTATAGTAAAAAGCCCAGTCATGCAAAAAAATAAATATAAATAATAATTTTAAAAAATACAGTGATATACATTCATAACGCCCAGCAATAAGTTGAGGTTTGTGGTTCATGGTTTGCATAATAAAAAACACTAATATAATTATTTAAAATTATATTGATTATTCCTCAGCCAGCATGGAGAAACTATAAGAGATAACATTGAAATCCAAGCTGGTCAGAAACTACTTTTTTTTTGCTAATATTGAAGAAATTTACCATCTCCATTGTCATCCTCATAGCCTGAGACACTGTCCAACCAGCCAGGAGGGGGAGCTGACGGACCCTCCTCTGGAATGCTGGGGTCAAATGAACCTACAGGAAACAGAAAAGCCTTGTTTGCTGAAAACTCTGAGATTTTGATGAACCAAATAGACCGTCCAGTTTTTTTTAGTTATTTCTGATTCAGCTCCTTGATCCCCTGGCTCAGATATCTTCAGAAATGGACCAAAACCAAACATGTGAACACTGGGAATCTATCTCCTGAACATATGGCCATCTCTACATCTTTTAGGGAATTTTCACACCTGTAGTTCTGTAGGCTAGGTTTGTTTTCACACAGGCACAAACCTAAACGCACCAAAATACGCACCAATAACCCCTGCGCATTGACTCCTCTGATTGGTCAGAGCTGTTTGGTGCTGGAGCATTAAAAAAAAGTAAATATAGAAAGAAAGTGCGGTGTTGCGCTTTTAATACAAAGTGTTTTCAGCGGGATGTCCTGTAGAAAACAGACTGTCACGGCCGGGAGCAGTGAACGCTGCACAAATACGACATTTAGTGTAAAAAGATTTTAGAACATGGAGCAGCAGGAGAGACAGTGTTTGTTCATAGCTGTATTAATAAATAATCTGGCTAATGTATCAGGTTAAACTGCACCTGAACAGCAGATAAGCTAGAATAAAAATGGTAAATTCTATAACTCCTCTCGCGGGTCTCGATACGGTCTCAAAACCATTACTGTTTTTAGACCTGCTGGATCAAACCACACCAAGAGTACAAACAGACCAGAGTACGATTTCAGCAAAACAAATAGTGCTGGTGTGAAAACGCCTTTAGATGTTGTGAATATATAATACTTCCTAATAATTTGGTGCATCCTTGACATGCAGAATATAAACCCTGTTCACTATCATCGTTCATTTACAGGTCACTTACAGGACCAACTGAACTCATCGCCTCAGCACTGATGTTCTCACTTTCTCCACACACACACACACACACACACACACACACACACACACACACACACACACACACACACAGGAGGAGCTTCCAGAGTGGAAGAGGGTGGGTCAGGAAGAGTCACTGTAGTACATAAACAAACCCTCTGGAATTTGAGATTGTGAGCAGCTGACAAGACTGATATCAGAACCAATTCAGCAGCAGCAGCTTCTTAATAATCAGGAATAAACGCTTTAGTTTTAATCATGGGTGCAAAATACAGACAAAAATGTGAAATCTTAATCTACCTCACAATGACTGACTCTACCTCACTCTGCCTTACTCTACTTTAGTCTACCTTACTCTGCCTCACTGTATCTCGCTTTGCCTTACTGTACATCACTCAACCATAGTCTAACATACTCAACCTCACTCTACCTCACTTTACCTCAATCTGCCTCACTTTACCTCACTTTACCTCACTCTGCCTTACTGTACATCACTCTACCTTGCTCTGTCTCACTCTGCCTTATTGTGCATTACTCAACCTCACTCTGCCTAACTTTATCTCACTCTGCCTCACTTTACCTCACTCTACCTCATTTTTCCTCACTGTACATCACTCTACTTTGCTCTTTCTCACTCTACCTCGATCTACCTCACTCTGCCTCCCTGTACATCACTTTACATTAGTCTAACTTACTAAACCTCACTCTACCTCACTCTACCTCACTTTACCTCACTTTATTTCACTTTGCCTTACTGTACATCACTCTACCTTAGTCTAACTTACTCAACCTCACTTTTCCTCACTTTACCTCACTCTGCATTACTCTACTTTAGTCTACCTCACTCTGCCTCACTTTACCTCACTCCACCTCATTTTGCCTCACTGTAAATCACTCTACTTTAATCTGCCTTACTCATCCTCAGTGTATCTCACCCTGCCTTACTCTACGTTAGTCTACCTTGCTCTACCTCACTCTGCCTCACTTTGCCTCACTGTACCTCACTCTACTTTGCTTTGCTTCACTCTACCTCACTACCTCACCACCTCACTACACCTCACTCTGACTCTCTGTATCTCTCACGTGAGCACAGTCCACAGTGTGAAGAGCTTCCTCTGTTGCTTCTATAAACTCAAATAAACTTGTTTGGCTCCTCTGCCAGTAATCCTTATTTTTATTACGGTTCCACTTTAATTTGTCCTTTCTTTCCATGAAAACCCCCCATTCTTCTACAGAAGGTTTACTTAGCACTCAGTTCTCCACGCCTATTCACCAGGCTGCTTTCCCACTGCCTGTTTAAAAGCCCTGCATAGAAAGTTATAAATACAGTATTTCTCACACTTAGCGTACTCATGTTAGCAAACAATGCCGCTAACAAGAGGATAAAAATAGCCGGCGTAAATGGGCTTCCTCAGGAGATCATACTTAAGATTGATATTTCAGCTAAAGCTAAAGAATGGGGGGGCGGAGGGGGGATCAGGCTGGTGGCTGAAGGAACAATGCACTCAAAATACATCACTGTAGGAGGAGCTGGGCGGCTATCAAAACAACATGGAGACATTTTTTAAGCCCTGCTGGCAGTGGAGATCCATCACTGCTGTACAGTGACATTTCTACAGGAAACGGGTGAGGGGCACTTTAATACATAATATATATTTATCAAATGAGTTATTTTAGAAATCAACAAAAACTGCATAAATTCAATTAAATCCTATTTTTAACAAATGAAATGCTTTTTTTTTTTCTTTTGATCCTGAAAGCCAATTAGTTAAATAAGTACAGACTAAAAACTAGATTTGGCTAAAATGTTCAGAAGTGTTTATGTAAGTGTATATTATACAGTGGCACTATGTTTTGTGTACTGTGATTTTGATTAACGCAGAAAAACATCAAGAACTTAGACCAACATATGCTGCCATCAAGGCCATATCTTTTTAGGGACATATATGCATGCATTTTTTGACGTTTTTTTGTACATGTAGAGTATTATAAAGCATATTTGAATAAATTAAATGGTTAAATTTTTTACTTTTTAATCTTGAGAGGCAATTATGCTATTATATCAAACTACCGACTAAAGACTAAATTGTGGCTAAAATGTTCAAAATGGTTATAATAATATTATACAGTGGGAGTATGACTGTGTACTTGTGTAAAGGGGTTGTAATAAGCAATAATGCAGAAGTACATCGAGATTTTTGACAGACAATGCAAAACCCTTATGCATTTGCAGTGCTGACCTGTCGCCAGTAGAGTGTATATGGATTATTTTTGATTTTGTACATGTAAAGTGTTATAAAGCAATATAGATCCTATTTTTGAGCAGATTACATAACAATACATACATGCAATATTACGTGAAATGTTAAAATGTTTTCGTAATTCCCCTTTTAGGTCTATTGTACTGGAGTTAGAGTTAAGGTGACCCGCTCTGACGGAGAAAAAACCTGCTACCCAGGGACCAATTCATCTCAGTTCAGTCTTATTTGTGCAGACTGTGCGGCACTACACCTTAACAATGGACCAAATAACACATAATCACAGACCCATGAGAACAAGCACTTATTCAACACAGGCTGGTACCCAACGCACTGCAGCCATGACGCGCAAACCAGCATCAGCACAAACGCTAAACGCTAGCGCTAAAAACAAGCCCCGCCTACTTTAGAATTAATCCATAATAATGCACGACATCTAACCTTATGATATAATTTTAAATACATTATAAAACTATGAAATGATAGCATTAAACTTATAAAAATTATGTTCAATTGTACAACATAAATATATACAATTTAAACACCAACCCCTAGCTTGACACAATAAACAGCATAAAAAATAACTCTAATAGAGGTAGCATAATGCTATTAAATAAAAAAAAATAAGTATAGGAATGATGATATAATGATGTCATGGCATTATATCAGATTAAAAGATGAATCAGATTAAAATCAATTTTATCTGCTAGATGCAGTTCAGTTTTAAAAAGTTCTTTTTTTTTCCCAAATGATTTTTATTGATGACTTTAAGGAAAAAGCACACCAGCATAAAGTCAAAATATTTGTACAGAAGTCATCCATTTTCATATTTAACAAAAAATATACATGTAACATACAACAAAATGGTAAAACTTTCAAATAGAAGCTAAAAGAAGCACAGTCTAGAAGTAAATTTAAAGAGTTCTTTTAAAGAAATAGTTTTCCTTCATTTTTGCCTGTAATGATAATAAATGTTTGTAAAGTGTTTGTAAATGTCTAGTATTGTACAAGACTGCACTTCTAAAATGATAAGTGTTTGTTATAGTCTATAATTTATGTTTTATAGTTATTTTACTCTCTTTACTTTTTTTCCTAATAGCTTCTAAATCAGTGGAAGATTAGAAAAGTAAGTAAGATTTTTACTGTACACGTGGCAATCAATATCTTTAATCTGGAATCTTGAAAAAATACATTTAAGGCATTCTTTTTACTTGAAACAAGAAAAAAACATTATAAGTGCAAATATCAAATACCATTTAAGTCTTTGTTAATGGGTATTTAAATGTAATGAAAAGAATCAGCATTAAATTGGCCAAAAAACATAAATTATATTTATATTATATTGGCATCAAACACCTAAAAATGAATTAATATCACTATTCATTTTTAAATGCTGGCATGTTTGTGAGGGGCAGTAATTATAGTGTAGTTTAAGTATAGGTTTAGTTTAGCTTTAGTGTAGCTGCAACTTTACTGTGTACCAATGATTAAAATAAATATGCAAAAAAAAAAATATATATATATATATATATATATATATATTTTTGTTAATTTTTATTTTACTACATAGTTTGAACAGACAGACTGTCCCTCACACTGTGCCAAAATTTCCTGATGAACGGACCAATAGAAACTCTTCAAAATGACCTGAAATAAACTCTTTTTACATTGACTTCCATTGAAAGTTTACAAGGTTTTTTCTCTCTCCTGTAAAATTGATGTTTTATTTTTGGAGAGATGAGCGTTTTTCATTGGACAGCGACGATTTGCAAATACATGTAAATTTGCTAATATGATACTTTATCTATTTAGTGTATGCAGGCAGAATCATAGACCAGTATTAGCTTTAACAGTGGTGTAATATTGTAAAAAAGGCCTTTAAATGACTTTCACAAGTAGATTTCACAAGATAAACTGTCATCTAGTGTTTTTTCTTTTTTTTCTCTGTGATAATCTTTCCCTGTTTCTGCTGTTTGATTGTCCATCATCAGTACAGTTATCAGTACCGATAAGCCTAGTGTCCGGGAGTGGGCAACACATTTTCTCAGGGGGAAACATGATAAGCTGATTTTTGGAGGACTGGACCAACAGACTGTAATTATTGCAGTAATTATATAGTTTTGATGAGCTTTAATGTGTAAAAGTAGATGTTAGGCACAGTAGGGCAATCTTAATCAACATTTACATTACGATTATGAACAAAATGTTTATATGTTTGCAGTAATGAACAGTTTCTACCCACAGGACATCAGGCTTCTGAACAAACTGTGAGACTGTGATGCTAAATGACCCCATATTAATAATAGTTATATATATTTATATATTGCCCCTATGGTTAACACCACTAAGTCACTTTAAATATATATAACAATAAGAGAGCACTTAAAAATTACGATTTTTTTTAATTTTATAAAAATGAAAACCTCTGGAATATAATCAAGACGAAGATGGATGATCACAAACCATCAAACCACCAAACTGAACTGCTTGAATTTTTACACCAGGAGTAAAGCAGCATAAAGTAATCCAAAAGCAGTGTGTAAGACTGGTGGAGGAGAACATGACGCCAAGATGCATGAACAAAAAACTGTGATTAAAAAACAGGATTATTCCATCAAATATTGATTTCTGAACTCTTAAAAATGTCCTTCGCATTTCTTATTTGAGGTCTGAAAGCTCTGCACCTTTTTTGTCATTTCAGCCATTTCTTATTTTCTGCAAATAAATGCTCTAAATGAGAATATCATTATATTTTTATTTGTAATTTGGGAGAAATGTTGTCTGTAGTTTATAGAATAAAACAACAATGTTCATTTTACTCAAACATAAACCTATAAATAGCTAAATCAGAGAAACTGAAGTGATCTCTTTTCTGTTGAAACTAAACAATATATTTAAAATGCTTGACGAGCTGAGTTATCAGTTATTACTGACCTTAATGTGGTTTTAAACTGTGATTATCCTTAAAACAGAGAAGATAGAGCCGCCACAATATAAAGAAGATACAGCTGGATGACAGTGACCTACCGTTATCTTCATCTTTCTCCTCCATATCTGCTGAGGATGATGAGGATGATGATGATGATGATGAGGATGATGAAGGTGGTGAAGTTATTCTGGTTGGGAACTCGCTGAATGAAGCTCAGCAGCTCACACTCACCACATAAACAACCAACATCAGAGACTCAGGGGGAGCAAACCACGCCCCTTACACGCCCACTGACTAGGGGAGCCTATAGGCGTGCAGATTGTAGTATATGGGCGGGGTTTAAATACCTTCAGTCAGCTTCACTATTCATTTACATCTACACTGTACTGTGTGTCCAACAGATTTATTTTTAACTTTTTCCTTACTTATGTTTAAATTTTTGATTTAAGTTATAAGTTATGCAGTTTATGTTCATTTTATGTATCTTTTTTTCCATTCTTGCATCTTTCATTTTTTTTATACTTTAATGAACAAAAATGAATGAACTCTTTTTTTCCCATTTTTTGTTTTCTTGCAGTTATAACTGTATTGAACAGAGATACAGCTCTGGAAAAAAAAATATCACTTAAAAATTATGATTTTTTTTATTTTACCAAATTGAAAACCTCTGGAATAAAATCAAGAGGAAGATGGATGATCACAAACCATCAAACCACCAAACTGAACTGCTTGAATTTTTGCACCAGGAGTAAAGCAGCATAAAGTTATCCAAAAGCAGTGTGTAAGACTGGTGGAGGAGAACATGATGCCAAAATGCATGAAAAAAAACTGTGATTAAAAACCATCAGGATTATTCCACCAAATATTGATTATTTCTGAATTTGAATTATTTATTATTTATGATTTATGATATATTTATGATATTATTTATTTGTTTTCTTTGCATTATTTGAGGTCTGAAAGCTCTGCATCTTTTTTGTTTTATATATATATATATATATATATATATATATATATATATATATATATATATATATATATATATGCACATGCTAACTGAAATTGACTTAATGTTGTATTTATTCTAATATAAATAAATGCATATTTACTGCTATAAACCTCAGTAAGTACACTTTATAGTCAGGTTTGTTTTTGTGACAATATTTATTATTATGACACATGATTGTACCAGTCATGATTACACTTGAATATGAAAATGTTGTGCACCTTTATAAAGAAATGTCATACCCAAAAAAAACTAAAAACTAGAAAATATCTACATAAGTACAGAGTATAAATTCATTTGTTCTACAGTAAAAAATATGAAACCTCAGATATGAAACATGTGACCCATTAAAACATAACCTAACCCAAAACATAGTTAAAATTCTATGAAAAGTACAAATACATCAAAAAGCAACTTAAGTACTTTTAAAGTAAAAAACGTAAAACGTATAACAGAGAAAAAGTAACTAATTTCCACTAAATACGTCCCAAACCAGGAGCAGCAGCTCTGTATTGGTGTGTACTTTAAAAATCCTCAGTGTTATAGTGGTGAAACTGAAGAACATTAATAAAAACAATAAATCTGATAGTGTCTTTAATCCGTGATGAATATGCCTTTATGAATATAAAGACATACAGTACAGGCCAAAAGTTTGGACACACCTTCTCTTTTTCAGTGTGTTTTCTTTATTTTATTTTCATGACTATTTACATTGTAGATTCTCACTGAAGCATCAAATCTATGAATGAACACATGTGGAGTTTATTGTAATTAACAAAAAATTACATTGAAATAACTAAAAAAAACATATTTTATATTCTAGTTTCTTCAAAATAGCCCCCTTTGCTCTGATTACTGCTTTGTACACTCTTGGCATCATTCTCTCAATGAGCTTCAAGAGGTGGCCACCTGAAATGAAAAGTTTTCCAACAGTCTTGAAGGAAGGAAGGAGTTCCCAGAGGTGTTTATTAGCACTTGTTGCTCCTTTGTCTTCTTCACTCTGTGCTCCAGCTCACCCCAAACCATCTGGATTGGGTTCAGGTCCGGTGACTGTGGAGGTTCAGCTCATTTTTTATTAAGAACATAAAACTCCACATGTGTTCATTCATAGTTTTGATGCTTCAGTGAGAATCTACAATGTAAATAGTCATGAAAATAAAGAAAACGCACTGAAAAAGAGAAGGTGTGTCCAAACTTTTGGCCTGTACTGTACATGTTGTAATAAATGTTTAAGTAATGGTGCAGCAGAAACACTTGGCGGGATATTCGTTAGTGAAGACCCTGTGTTCGGCTCCGTACACGAAGTAGATGAAGGTCTTCTCCTTCCAGGTGTAGTGAACACGAGTGACGGGGATCAGCTCGATGGTCTGCCTCTGGAAAACAAACAAATAAATATTGTTGGTACCAATTTATAATTTTTATAAGTTATATTTATTTTACTTACATTTACAAATATACTAATCTGATACTCGACTATTTTAAATTAGTTCTCAAGGTCTCTTAGCAAGTCCACCCATTCATATCGTCCAGGTCGTTTTCACAAATGTAGTTTCTATGATCAGGATTAGTTGATGAGTTTGTTTATTTCTAAGCGTTTCTCCCTCTGTTTGGTTTGTTTTCACACAGGCATAAAAACCTAAACGCACCAAAATACAAACCAATAAACCACCAAACAGGTGTAGGGGATAAAAACTCCTATTTTCTGCAGTAAAATAACTTATTATTATATATATTCTGAAAATTTGAGGGGTTGAAATCTCCTACAGGACACTTGGAGAAGCTGTCTGTTCACATTCTCTCTACTCTAGATTCCAGATCAGTAACAGGAATCAACCCAAATTCTGCAGGTTTGAAAATAAAGACAAACATAATGTAACTAAAGGTTTGGAGGAGATGAACTGTTTGATTTGTATTCAGAAAAATACTGATTTTAAAATTAAGTTCAGGAGTTCAGAGCCAATTTTATAATTTTATTCATTTTATTTTGACATTAGCAGATTTACTTTAGTATTTTTTGTTTATATTTTCTATTACAATTGCAATTATGCTTATCAGTAATGTTCCTTATCAAATATGAAAGCTTTTTAAGTAATGCTTGAATAGAAATTCTCAAGATTTAGTGGTGTAATGTCCAAAAATGAACAAAAATCCTGTCGTGTTAATGGGTTAAGTGGTTTAAAGCTATAATACAGTGAAAAATATATAATTAATTTTGGGTCTTATTTTAGTGATCTATAGGCGAATCGTCAACCGTGCACAGTGCAGCTGGATTTAGGGCGTGTCAGTGTGTCTTTGCTATCATAACGACAGGAAAAGTACACCTTGCGCGGCTTAAAACAAAAAGCAAAAGGTATAAACCAATTCTCTTAATTAATCATGAGTGTGTTTTTTGTTTAATGTGAAACAAATCAATCAAGAGTTTAACTTGCCAGATTGCTATTTTAAGGGCGCAGCTACCTGGACCTTTTTGTTCATTGTATATGTAAAATTTAGTGGTGTAATGTCCAAAAATTGACAAAAATCCTGGCTTGTTAATTGGATTAAGGGGTTAATGCCATCATTTTTTTTCAAATACAGTTTTCTTTGCATACAGCTGCTTTATGAAATCTGTACCTGGTGTAGGATACGGCAGGAGCCGGTGAACTGAGCCTGATGCTCCTGAACGGCTTTCCTCGACGCTGCGTTCACCGACTCAACCGGAAAACTGCTGACTGGATAGACCTGCAGCATCCGAACAAAAGCATTATATAATATAAACGCTGATTTTCTGCAGAAATCAGATTATGAAGTGCATGAAAACACACTCACTGACCTCCCAACTGAATCCATCATCAGTTATTTATGCATATAGTGTTTGCTCACCATCGTATTCATATCAGAAAGGAGTGTTTCTCCATTAACAGAGTCCAGATGTTCAACAGGAAGTCCTGAACGCTTATCCATCACCTGCACATAAACATGGTTTTGCCTGTAAAAGAACAAAGAAAAAGGCAGAGAATAACATTAACCACATTACTATATTTTTTGCACTTAAATTGTTTTACTTTTCCCAAAAATCGACAATTTTCAGTGAAGTTCCACCAGCACCAAGACTGGAGCAGTATTAGCATTAGCCGCTAACCACACTAACTGCAGCGCTAGCTCTTTCACCGTTCAGAGGCGAGGACATTGGACTGTAGTCAGCTTTTTTACTGTGTAAAAACAAGCTACACTTAATGTTCCTCAGTGCAGTGCTGTCCGGTGGCATTAGCTGCTTAGCACAGCTAGCACCAGCGGTTATCTAATATCTCCTCTAATGCTAATGCTGCTGCACCCAGCCTTAGTGTAAATCTGGAAGTCTATACTATATTACTGTAAATAAACGGAAATCTGTGTAAATTAACATTCAGCAATTGTTTTACTTTAAAAGAAAATGTTTTTTTTTTAGAATTACTGTTTTGTTTGCTTAGCTTAACTTAGCTTTACAGGACACCTACTGTATTAGAAGGAAAACATGGCGACACCTTTGTTCCTTACCAGTGTCGCATAATGTGCCTTGTAATCTTGTGCACCTTATAATGCAAAAAGTACTGTAATTACATTCATTACAGAATATTAAATAACTTCTCTCTTTCTCTCTGTAGCTTCTTTAAATACAGTATTTACAATACAAACGATTACAGCAGATATTATATTTACCACTGAACTTTCAGCTTGATGTAGCAGAGCAGCTGTCCTCGTCCCTGGCAGGTTGTGCAGGGGGTTGACCCGACACCTGAGCAGGCTGTGCACCTAGAAGAACAGGTACAATGACAATACAAGTAATGGTAACAAGAGGAAATCAGAATTAAAGCTATAATACAGTGAAAAATATATAATTTATTGGGCTTTATTTCAGTGATCTATAGGCGAATCGTCAACCGTGCACCTCAAAGCTTGATTCAGGGCGTGTCAGTGTGTCTTTGCTATCATAACGGCAGGAAAAGTACACCTTGCGTGGCTCGAAATGTGCAAAAGGCATGTACTAATTCTCTTAATTAATCATGAGTGTGTTTTGGGCTTAATATGCAATAAATCAATCAAAGTTCAACTTAGCGGATTGCTATTTAAAGGGCGCAGCTACCTGGACCTTTCTGTTCATTGTATATGTAAAAGTTTGCAAGGCTGTATGGGTTTGTGCACTGCTGCAAGTCCATGATAATGCACCTTTGTTGACAAGTCACTGCCAAGATAGTGATGAACGTCTGTCTGTTGGCGTCTGTCTAGGTTGTACTCAGTCAGTGGAGCTCCTGTGTTTTCTGTTACATTGGTCTGACTCCAGTTTAAATCTAGACTCAATTTCAGCCTAAATGCTCAGATCACACCCCAGTTGCTGAGCATAATATGGGAATCTGCCCAGGAAATGGTAAAAAACACAGATTATCTTTATATATAGAGGCAAATCTGTTAAAGGACGTGAAAATAGACTATTGACAGGGCTGATAGATAGCAATTAGCATCATGACATCTTGAACAATGCTTGAAAAATGCATCAAATGCTAGAGTCAAACCTTGTGTTAAAAATGTAATAATTTAATTGAATAAGTGTGATTATATGATGTAGTTGTGATGTGTCGGTATAAAAACTGCAGTTCCTCACTTGACTCTGCCGAGTCCTCTACAATCAGAACAGCGTTCCTGAGACGCGGTGATCCCCGAGCCACCACACACCTCACACTGAACCTACAAACACAACAACAAGCTCACAACAACACAACTGTGAAGATTTATACAGGAAGTGGATATGATTTATATACATCAGTTTTAATGAAATAAATACAGTAGCTAATGAAGCTACAGAAAATGGAAAATTGTGTTTTTTTTTAACACATTTTGCCTTTTGTATAACTTATTTTTATTATTTTCAATTAATATTGACAATAAAATACACTTCTATGTAATAAAAGCCATTGTGCAGGTGCTGAAATTTCACAAATAAATATATTTCAAATACGCACTCGCAAAAAAAAAATATATATATATATATGTATATGTATATATATACAAATAACTTGGAGCTAAAGTAACACTCAAAGCTTGGGTGCGCACCATATGAAAATGACTGAAAAAACACCCGTGATGAATGAGGCGAGTGGTCCACTATGTTTGGGAGATTACTGGTTCGAATCCCGGTCATGCAGCTTGCTATCAGCTGCCAGAGCCCTGAGAGAGCACAATTGGCCTTGCTCTCTCTGGGTGGGTAGATGGACTCTTTCTAATCTTGACATCATGTTCTCCTCCACCAGTCTTACACACTGCTTTTGGATAACTTTATGCTGCTTTACACCTGGTGCAAAAATTAATTCAAGCAGTTCAGTTTGGTGGTTTGATGACTTGTGATCATCAATCTTCCTCTTGATTATATTAAAGTAGCTCTTGCCCAACTTCCCAATGGTTTCTATTATAAGTGTGTTGGCGTTTCTTCTGTTACTCAACAGGAAGCACATTTAAACCATAAAGATAAAAAAAATAATGCAAATCAGACTGTTTCCCCATTTCTCGTCTTTAAAACCACTCCTGCTCCTCATGTCTGAATATTTAATATTTAATGACAGTGCGCATTTCAGCGTAAAAGTCTTTAATGCTCTAATAAGCCGATCAGATCCACCTAGACTGAGAGTTATCAGAGTTTCTGAGCTTCAGTTTAGGAGTTTAGACTTAAAATCAATATGATTAGTATTATTTACAGTCACTTAAATTCAAATATTTACCTTAAAATACTGACACATCCTAAATATCAACTGTTTATTGTATTTATTATATTTTTGTGTGAACTGTTTTTTTAATTTTCTGAAAATCTATTATTTATTTCAAGATTTACATTAAACAAAATATTTTTTATTCATCTACAAACCATAGCCAACAATCACACAAATTATCAATAAAAAAAGTTTTATTTCCATGTTCAAAGTAAGGTAATGTAGATGCTTTTTTACAACATTTCAAACCATTCTGGATCTTCATTTGTTTGATAAATGTATTAAATTTTACAGAATGCACAGGACAGTGCCTATTTTAAATTATTGTTTTTTTTAGCAGTAAATACCGTCAGTCTGTATCCTGCTTTTTTGTGGTAATTTGCATTAAAAATTACATTAAAAACAACTGAAGACACACTGAAACTCACCCGTCCAGACGTTACACATCGGTTACACGCAGACTTGCCGAGATTCAGGCAGGAGTGGCAGCCCTGAACGTTAAAAGTAAGAAATTAGTTCTTTAAACATTTTAATTTTACATATTTGCTGTATTCTAGTTTTTGACTGGTTTGAACTGTTCTACCTTCAAAGAGGCTGTATGTGGGACGCGAACGTGAGTTTCAGAGTCCTGAAACAGAGCAGGGGCCGAAACAGAGACGTCCCAGGGGCCCGGAGCCAAACCGGGCATACCGTCCACTAACTGACCTGAGATACAGATAGAGAAACACCTCCATTAACCCTCCTGTTATGTTTCCTGACCCAGGAGCACCATAGCTGTTCCTGACAAACCAACATAACAGAACCTACAGTTTGTTTAAAACTTGTTTTGTTGGCTATTTACCATTATAGGGTTCAGAGGCCCATTCAGTCGATCTCGACTCGGTGAACGTCTCCAGCCGATACTGTTTTTTAAAACAAAAAACAATCTAAGGATTAGACACATACAGCTCTGGGAAAAAATGAAGAGATCACTTCAGTTTCTGAATCAGGTTTATATTTGAGTAAAATGAACATTGTTGTTTTATTCTATAAACTACAGACAACATTTCTCCCAAATTGCAAATAAAAATATTGTTATTTGGAGCATTTATTTACAGAAAATTAACCAAAAAGATGCAGAGCTTTCAAAACTCAAATAATGTAAAGAAAACAAGTTCATATTCATAAAGTTTTAAGAGTTCAGAAATAATCAATATTTGGTGGAATAATCCTGGTGGTTTTTAATCACAGTTTTGTTTTTCATGCATCTTGGCATCATGTTCTCCTCCACCAGTCTTACACACTGCTTTTGGATAACTTTATGCTGCTTTACTCCTGGTGCAAAACATTATTCAAGCAGTTCAGTTTGGTGGTTTGATGGCGTGGTATCTTATTTTTTTTCCAGTGCTATAAATTCACATAAGGAAAATAGTATCATGAGAAAAAACATGGTAAAACTGTATTATTTACCCTGTAAGTGTTTATAGCAACCAAGTCAGATATGATCATCTCTTTGGTCGGCTTCCTGCTGTAGCAGCAGTGGCTGGAGACGTACTCAACAAACGCCTCATTGGCCAGCTCTTTAGAAATGGCTGGAATTCTGCAGAAATAAAAAAATGTGCATAAATTATGAATGAAAAACAAATGCATGACAACCAGCGAAAATAATTATTTTATAGAATTATTATTATTATTATTATTATTATTATTAGGAATGTTTCTCTTACTCCCACTGTGTGGTAGGGGGCCTAGTTGGTGGCTGTGGATGCTGGAATCCCATTGGTGGAGGAGGAACATCTGCAGGGTAATTGATAAAATACATTAAAATATACATTCCCATCGCAGAACCACTACTGGTTCCATAAGGATCAGGTTTAAATAGATTATTGTATGAAGAGTATGAAGGCTTAAAAACCTTAAAATAAACATTTATTTCCCAATTTTAAATAAAGTTTTATTTCAATCCAAACTAAAAGAGGCTATTTTAAAGTTAACAGTCAAAAAAGAACTATCACGCCTTTATTTTAAATATGTAACTGATTTATGTGTTAAATAGCATCGTTTTATTTATTTATAATTTTTGTGACTTAATATGATGTTTATCTTAATCGTTTTATCGTATGTTCTGTGTAGGGGTGGGCAATATTATATCGTATACAATATATCGTGACACAGAAATATCATGATATTAAAAATCCATATCGTGATAATAGGGCTGTTCTGTCTTAAAAGTAGTCTATTATTTACTGTGAAGCTTTAGGTGTATTTATTGTATAATTGTTTTAGTTTGCAGTTTATATGCATGCACTAAATATTCTGCAATATTATTTGCTGCATTATATTATTTTATGCTATATTATTTATTTTGCCACATTATGATTATACTGTTATACTATTATACTATATTCCTGAAATGAATGAATTATTTTAGTTTTCCTATTTCGCCAAGTATATCGTTATCGCAAAATACCCTGAAATATCGTGATATTATTTTAGAGCCATATCGCCCACCCCTAGTTCTCTGTACCGGCTCCTGAATATACCCTTAAGTTGAATATCATATATATATTTTTTTGTGTTATTTTTTCAGTACCTGAGAGCAAAGGAGGAACCTAAATGGCCGTATTTTCAGATTTTTACTCAATAATTTAATATAATTTATTAAACTCTGATTACAGTCTGATTTATTTGGAGTAATGAAGTACCTCAAAGTTTCACCATTAAGCACACAAGCTACAGTCATATAGCACACAGTACTATACCATCACTGATGTTAATGGAAAGTGTGCAAAGCGGAAACTGCTGAAAGCCTAGTTTGTCCTATTGCACAAGCTTATCTCTGGTTATCTTAAAAAATAGCGACTTGTTGCATCAGGAAATTGACTAAGCTGAGTGAATCAAAGACAGAGGCAGAGAGATGGTCACTTGGGCCAATGAGACACACCTAACTGTACACCCAAAATTACAGAAACGTGTTTTAAATATTATACTCTACTTATACATAATATACATTTTAATTATGATTATTATTATTACCTATCCATAGGACTACCTGATAAAATTGATGAAATGTTGTGGCCAGAGTGTAAAAATAATGCGTACCATTGTATCCAGGGCCTAAATGTTCATATCCAGGGACTGCAGGAGGAGCAGTGGGCTCGACCTCGGTTCCGGTCCACTGACCTGTGGAGTAACACCAGAAACAGCTGATAGGCTGATAGGGCTTCCAGTTGAAGTTAATATAACTATACAGGCGTATACAGCAGGAGTATATATATAAATCAGCTCTGAAAAACATAAGAGACCACTTAAAAATAATTTTACCAAAAAGATGGATGATCACAAGCCATCAAACCAAACTGAACTGCTTGAATGAATTTTTGCACCAGTAGTAAAGCAGCATAAAGTTATCCAAAAGCAGTGTGTAAGACTGGTGGAGGAGGAGAACATGATGCCAAGATGCATAACAAAAAAACTAGTTATTGGTTATTCCACCAAATATTGATTTCTAAACTCTTAAAACTTGAATATGAACTTTCTGAAAAGCTTTCTGA
Source organism: Astyanax mexicanus (assembly GCF_023375975.1). Taxonomy (NCBI): domain Eukaryota; kingdom Metazoa; phylum Chordata; class Actinopteri; order Characiformes; family Acestrorhamphidae; genus Astyanax; species Astyanax mexicanus. The sequence continues at coordinate 1,101,968 of NC_064431.1, read as the reverse complement.
AAGCTTTTCTGCATCTTTTTTGTTATTTCAGCCATTTCTCATTTTCTGTAAATAAATGCTCTAAATGAGAATATTTTTATGTGGAATTTGGGAGAAATGTTGTCTGTAGTTTATAGAATAAAACAAAAATGTTCATTTTATTCAAACATAAACCTATAAATAGCAAAACTAGAGAAATTGATTCAGAAACTGAAGTGCTCTCTTCATTTTTTTCCACAGCTGTATATTACATATTGGGGCAGTTTTCCAGAACACGATTAAGACTAGTCTTGGACTATAGATAGAATTTTGAATGGAGATTTTCCATTGAAACAGAATATAGATAGATAGATAGATAGATAGATAGATATATAGATAGATAGATAGATAGATGGTCTACAAGTGTTCAAAGTGGATAATTATTTTTTTATTACAATAAAAGCAATAAAATTACATTATTTAATAAAGTAATTGGCAAAAGAGTAGTCAAAACAAGCAGGGTCAATTCCAGTAAACAGCAACAATGGAGAGTAAACATACCATAAACATTAATATTGCATAAAATTGCATTACTACTGTATAAAATGTTAATAAGAGGGTTACAGGGAATGAAATAGGAATTACCTGTATTAGGGACCATAGGTTGATAGGCCAGACCCGTAACATCATCTTGATCACTGTAGATAAAACATGTTCAAATATTTTAAACAGTAATCAGTGCAGACCGAGACCTGATAAAAAAACAAAGCTATTGTATAAAATATCTATTCAAAGAGTAGTGTAAGAATAGCATTAATCCATGCCTTGGAAACTGCCATATTGTGTTCTATGCATTAAATAGATTGGATAGTAAACTGTAAACTGGAACTTAAATAAGTTTATTATCATAAGAATATTTTAGTTTTTATTTCTAATTCTAATTTCTAAATCTTTTTACGTGCCAAATGTGTTTTTATATACCTATTGCATTTCTATGTATATTTTTGAGGGGGTAAAGAACAGTGAACTTCTATAAACTACTTTAAAAATAACTTTTAGGAAAGTTATTTTCCTGATATTTTCTTATCTGTATCTCTCTCCCTCTTTTACAGCCCCCACCCCCACACTCACACCATGTTTTCCTCTCACTTTACTCAACTTCCCAGCAGTTTAGCTCATTAAAAGAGTCCTTTTAATAATTTAAACTGAGTTTAACTCAGTTCTCCAGCATTATTATATATAATAAGGTATGAGATATAGATGTTTTAGCTGTTTTTACCTCAGCAGATGCCTTCGGTCCATCCTGCGCTCACTTTCCTCACTGCTGAAGTTTCACTTCTGCAGAAACGCTTTTCTTACTCCACCCGCTTCCACACAGGCCCCGCCCCTTTCTGTCAGTCATTGGATAAGGCTAAAGGCCGGAATACGGGCGTGAAAACAAATCGCAACTGAAATGCGGTAAATGATGCACAATGGAGTAATTACACGTTCTGACGCCAACATATATTTATGTCATACCTGTCAAGTCTCCCGTTTTGGCCGGGAACCTACCGTATTTTACTCCTCTTTCCCGCCGTCCTCCCGTATTAGTATTTTCCCGTAAATTTCCCGTATTATATTAAAATAAAAAAATATATATTATTGAGGAGACAGGGCACTGACCGCTCTGTGTCTCTTAACCAATCGTGGAGCCGGTTCAAGGAGAAAGTCCCGCCTTTCAGGAGAAACAGCCAATCAGCTTGCAAAGGAGGGACAGCGTGGGGAATATATATATATATTTATACATATATATATGTATATATATATATATATATATATGTATATATATATATATATATATATACATATATATATATATACATATATATATATGTATATATATATATATATATATACATATATATATATATATATATATATATATATAAATATAAATAAAAAAATAAGTAATCTTTTAAGTTGCTCTGTGGAGATATGTAAAGTTTTTTGTTGTAATTCTTCCTAATTAACATTTTTTAAAATCTTTTTTCAAATCTAAATCTAATAACACATATATTTAACTATTCAAAAATTAATCTCATGCAGATTTATATATATTTTTTTACAAGGTTTTTAATCCGAAAATGGTTAAATATTTCTCAGTCCTGTTACCAAAGCTCACGTGACATTAAAAAGCATGTTTAAAAGCAAATCCACTAATTCCTTTGATTTTCTATCAAGAAAGTCCTTATTTTTTAGGAAATAATTATAGACTGCATGTTCAAATAATTAATATGTATGGCAAAAAAATACTATATATGCATGCGTATAAAAGATGCAAAGCTATTTTTATATCTTTCAAGAAGACCCAAACCAGAAATCAATTATTAATCAATTATTATCATGCAATTTATTAAACAAATGGATAAATGATGAACCAAACAGAATTGAAGAAAACGTGGTTTACAACTAATATTCACTTTTAGAAATCGATAAACCAGTGGACAATACTCCATCCTGTTACTGGCACTCATTGAAGTAACTGGAACTGGAATGAGTTTTTAGAATAGAATTAGCAAAAACATTATAAATAGCTAAATGGTCACTATGCTAACAGCATGAGGACACTGAGCACATTCTAGTTATTTTCCCAAATTGTGTATTTAAAAAAAAAAAATTAAGAATTAAATTTAAATGTACACCTTTAACGGACACTTGTAAACTGGAGAAAGCTGCTACAGGAAGACGTCTGGCTGACCCACATGGAAACAGCAGCTTTAGCCTTTAGCTCAGATTAACATGATTAAAGTCTCAGTTTCAGCAGAACTGAAGAGAAGAATTAGAGTTAATCTGACAGCTGAAGAACTGCAGTAAAAAAAAAAATATATATATATATATATATATATATATATTGATAAAGTTATATATGTATGAAAAAAATATATAAAAATATATATATACAAACAATATTAAAATACATAGACAAACTTTAGATTAATCAGAGGTAAGATTTATTGGTAGACATATTTTATATGTTGTAACATTAGTACAAAATAAAAACCCTGTATCTGAAATGGCTTTACTGGCTGTATTTCATGGTGATATTATAACATTTTAAGTACATTCATTATTCATCATATATATATATATATATATATATATATATATATATATATATACACTGTGTTCCAAATTATTATGCAAAAAGTGTTTAGGAGTGATAAGGTAATATTTTATATGTATGTGGAGTTTCTCAAACAGCACTTCCTGCCATGGTTCAAGAAGAAGAACCGCGCATTCCACAGCAAGATCATTTTCATGCATGATAATGCACCGTCTCATGCTGCAAAGAACACATCTGCATCTCTGGCTGCTATAGGCATAAAAAGGGACAAACTTATGGTGTGGCCCCCATGCTCCCCTGACCACAACCCCATTGAGAACCTCTGAAGCATCATCAAAAGGAGTGTCTATGAGGGTGGGAGGCAGTTCACATGTAAGCAACAGCTCTGGGAGGGTATTCTGTCCTCATGCACGACAATTGAAGCAGATACCATCCAAAACTTGACAAATTAAATGAACGAGAAAATTCAGAAGATCCTTTCGAACAAGGGGTCCTATGTGCAAATGTAACATCACCTAGAAAAAAGTTTTGAATGGAAAACTGTTTGATTTCAGTTTGTAATAACCTGCTAATGCTTATAATTTCACAAATGACCATTTTTTGTTCTTTATAAAAATGAAAAGGTTGAAAACTCTGCTGTGCATAATAATTTGGAACATGCATTTTGAGTGCAATTTGAGTGTTTTATTTATTTTTTAATTATACTGTTATCATTGGCAGTTTGTTCAAAAATCTTTCAATTGTACTATAATAGTTGATGACTGGAAAATTACAATAACTGCAATTCATATAGGTAATTTTGGTAAATCTGAGAAAATATTATTTGCATAATAATTTGGAACACAGTGTATATATATATATATATATATATATATATTCAATTACAGTACATATGCATTGCAAGGCACAAGCTCACATCTCTATATATATAGTGGTTTGCTCACAGAAAGGCCTCTTACAGCATATCATAATACAATATTAGTAGCTGTTAGTATTTCTGCCCTGGAAAATAATATATATTTAAGTGATTAATAAAATATAACAGTCTTATTAGTTGTTATTTGTTGTACTTACTAAGTTGTAAAGAGAGTTAGTAAAAGCCATTGCTTACAAATGCATAGAATGCACTGCCGTCACTCCTGCACTTTATGTTGTCTATTGCTTGTTGTTCTATGTTGCACCATGGTTCCGGAGGAACGTAATTTCATCACACTGTGTACCTGTACTCAGATGTAATGACAATAAAAGCCTCTTGACTTGACTTGTATTTAACAGTAACAGTTAATAACAGTTAATAACAGTTAATAACAGCAGTATTTACTTTTACATATTTCATACCATGCTCAGACAAGTAATGCAGTATATGACATAAATCATTATATTAGATATATACATAACTATGACAAATTGTGTATTTATTACATATTTTCTATAACTAATATGTTGGCATGTTGGATCATTATCTTTTGGGAAAATCTGTTTAACGATTTAACTATTATATTATTTTTAATATTGCAATACATATAGCAGAACATAAAAATATAGAAATGTCATTTTTTCCCCAGTATCGTGCAGATGTGAACTGTGTGATATATTTTTAATTCAGAAACATATTTTAAACATTTAATCTAACCTAGTAACACTATGATTAATATTCCATTATTATAGGCATACTCATGGCGTTTATTTCTCCACATGAGGTTTTACAGTATAACGCAGCAGCAGGTCTCTGGATAATCATCAGCTTTGACTTTTGCTTCGTTGCCATAAACGTAGTAAATGTAGGGCTTTCCCTGCCACTGGTAGCCCACTTTGGTGATGGGAATCAGTTCAACAGTTTGTTGCTGTAAAAAGCAGAAAAAGAAAGAGAGAAAAGTCTAAATTAGTTCCAGTTTAAAGTTAATTACACTGATTTTAAGGGGGAAAACATGAAAAAAATATTTAATATTCGTATGGAACAGCTATTTCTTTTAATAAAAGCAAGATAAAATTAAATGTAGGCTTACAAATAGCTTTAAACCAAACATCTCTTTTTTTTTTGCTTGAGTTTCAGCCAAAAATGTTAATTTTAGGTACATCTCCATTGAAAAATCATAATCATGGCACTTTATATTGGGAACAGACCTGCTGAAGGATGCGAGCTGACTGGGAATATTTGCTGTGATGATCCCGGACCATTCTATCAGAAGCCTGGACCATGTTCTGGTCTGGGAAGCCCATCAGTGGATAGACCTGTAGTGATAATGTTATTGATAATAATTCATTTTAGGTCTTGTATGCCTTTATACAGTATGCATGATGGGAAAATGACAATGCATCATAAATCATACAAATATGTACTTATTTTTTAGTGGGAATGTAGACAGGATGTAAACAGAGTGCAGTCAAAACAGTGTAAATACTTTCTTTTTACCTCGTTTTTTCACTTTATTACTGTCTTTATTACTATCCTATTTTATATGCCATATAGTACAATTTGAATTTATATAATAATTACAGACTGAAGTCCTGTAGAATAGTTTTTCTGCATAATTTATTATTATTATCCTTTTTTCATTTATTTATTTAATTTTTATCCCATTTTCTCCCCAATTTACACGGCCAACCCACTCATTAGGACTCCTCCCTCTATCACTAGTGATGCTCCAATACCAGGAGGGTGAAGACTAGCACACGCCTCCTCCGACACATGTGAAGTCAGACTCTTTTTTAACTGCTGCTGATGCTGTAGCATTGCCGAGTAGCATCAACGCTAACGCTCGGAGGAAAGCGCAGCGACTCTGTGGTTCTGATACATCAGCTCACAGACGCAGCCCTGTGCTGATCCACATCACCCTAGGAGTGATGAGGGGAAAGAGAGAGTGCCATCTACTGTACTGTACCCACCCAGAGAGAGCAAAACCAACTGTGCTCTCTCAGGGCTCTGGCAGTTGATGAATATCAATGCACACTCAAATATTAATTCATATCTCTCACCATGTACTTGGTATCTTTAAAGAGCTGCTTCCCAGTGACACTATCCAGCTTATCCATCTTCAAACCGCTGGCCTGCTCTGCTACATAATCCTCAACGTTGTTTTTCCTGGAGGAGAAACGGCACAACAGATCCTTTCCATTAGTGAAATGATCCCACACAGAGAGCAGAAATATTATTATAATAATTATAATTATAATTTAATTACCATTCCACCGTGAGTTTAATGTAGGACAGCAGCTGTCCCTTCCCTTTGCAGGTTTCACACTCTTTAACTCCGTGGCCTGAACAATCAGAACACCTATACAGAGAACAGGTAACAGCAGAGTAACAGCAGAGTAAGCAGTTACAAAACTAAAAATATGGTCAACATTTACATTTTTAACTGTACTGTTTAAAAATCGAACAATCTCAGCTTTCCCATTAGAGTAAAGATCAGAATAGATAAGTTTGAAATACTGATAAAACCAAAGGTTGCTTTAAAAACCTTCAATATAATAAACGTATTGTTAGTGGGTTTTGGGATGATTTTCTCTTTTATGGGTTTTTTTTATCCACTGTGAATTTTATTCCTGTCCAGAACAACCATGTACAGTACGTTTTTCTCAGACATCCTCTGAGATAAAAAATTACAGGCTGAATTATCTACTGTTTTTCTCTGAAATCAGAGTGAAAAGACTTAATTTCAAGAAATTTCTGAGCATTTCTTTTAGTCCATTAGTTAAAATTCTAACACAATGTAAAGAACAACTGCCAAATTCACTGAAAAAAACACTGTCAAAAACAAAAAAATGACAAAAAATGTATTTAAGCTTATAAAAAGCTTACTTTTTTCTTCCTGTTCCATTGCAACTGTTGCAGCTTTCCTCTGCAGAGACTTTCCCAGAGCCACTGCAGTTCTCGCACATTTTCTGCACACACACACACACACACACACACACACACACACACAATCATAGCAAGCAAATAAAAAATGTATATATATATATTTAACATTTAAAAAGACTTACGTTTCCGGCTGCAGTACACGCAACACAGGCACACTTCCCCGTGGCTGTGCACTTCTCACATGGCTACAAAGGAAATATACAATTTACTATTTAAAATGATTAGCTTTAAGAGATATACTAGAATACTGTATACTAGATAGTAAATCTATAGATTTGTCTGTTAGTGATTGTTTTTGTATTGATTTTTAACTCTTGACGAGTTCCCAGTGTCTCTAACCTATAAAGCTGACTGAGAGGAGCTACCTTGTACAATAAAATATATATAAAACATATTCTGGTTTGTTTAACACTTTTTTTGTTTACTAAATAACTGCATATGTTTTTTCTTCATAGTTTGGATGATTTTAGTATTAATCTACAATACAGAACATTTTAAAATAATGAAGAAAAAAAAATTATGGTGTAGCCCAAACTGCACAGAACTCACATTATCAATATACTTAATACTTTTACCTGCCAATTACATCCCAATTACTTTTAAATGCCAAAAGGCATTTATGGCATTTATTTAATTGAAAACAGTGATTCCAAAATGTTGGTATTGCTGATAGTGTAATGCTTGTCTTGCAACATTGATATAGTGGCAAAAAGTTATCCAAAAGCAGTGTGTAAGACTGGTGGAGGAGAACATGCCAACTTTTTAAAACTTTATGAATATGAAAGCTCTGCATCTTTTTTTTTTTTTTTTATTTCAGTCATTTCTCATTTTCTGTAAATAAATGCTCTAAATGAGAATATTTTTATTTGGAATTTGGGAGAAATGTTGTCTGTAGTTTATAGAATAAAACAACAATGTTCATGCACAATGCACAGTGCTCTCCAGAGCTGTATATATTTATATATATCCAAAAATAAAAATACTATTTGAATTATAGATAATTCCCCTGTTTCTTTATTTAGATGATCTTTTTAAAGATAAATATTAAATCTGTTGACCATTAAAATACATATAAAAAATACACCTTAATCGATGAGGTGTAGGGAACTTCGACCTCCTTCACACAGTCTTTAAACATGTCCGGGGGCGTGACGGGGATCTGCCAGGGACCCGGAGGAGGCTGAGTGAAAGCGTTCACCGGCTGACCTGTCGTTTAACACAACGTCAGAAATGATGGACAGATGGAAGCATGTTGTTAAAATGTAAATATATTTGTGTTTGCTGTTTCCGCTGAGATTATTTTTACCATCATAAGGTTTTGTGGCCCAGTCCGTCTTCCTGGACTCGGTGTAGGTCTCCAGCCGGTACTGTTAGAGAGGAATTACAGGGGTGTTATCAGGGTTGCAGTGCATATAAAGAGAATTTACTAAAAAAATAAAGTGCAGAGTGTTCTGTAATGTGCATAAGATTCACATGATCGTATTTCCTTTTTTTTATTTGTTTCCTTATTTTATTTTTATTTTATTTTATTATTATTATTTTAATTATTATTATTTTAATAGTTTTGTATTATTGCTTTTTAACTTATTTTATTTTTCTTTTATTATTATTACTATTATTTTATTATTATTATTATTGCTTTTATTTTTTTAGTTCATTTATTAATTTGTATTTTTATTGTATTATGTAAAAGTTAGTTTTAGCTATTTTTAACTCATTTTTGTTGTATTAGTCTTATTCTCTTCTATTCTAATTCTATTTTTATTTTTTACCTAATTTTATATTTTATTTACTGCTATTTTACAATAATTAAATTTAGCTATTATTTTCTCTGTCATGTAAATCCCTGTTTCTGTAAATGCTCGGCTACATTGAAAATAAGGGTTTCCCTCAATGTACATCTGAGTCAAAATAAAGGTTGATTGATTGATTGATTGATTGATCTTTCTGACAGATTGTAATACACTACATAAACTGCAGGTGGCGATATTACTCTGGATGTGCTGCACTACAGAAAAAAAAACTGCTCGGTACACAGGTAGCAATTAATATAAAAAAAAACATCTCCAAAACAACAACTTTACAGGACAAAGAAAAAAACCTTCTTAACTTTGAATGGAAGTCAATACAAAAAAAGTTTATTTCAGGTCATTTTGGAGTTGAATTTCTATTGGTGCATTTATTATGAAATTTTTACACAGTGTAAAGGAAAGCTTGTTTATTCACATTATGAAGTAAACTAACTGAAAAACTGACAAAAATGGAGATACTTGGTTTTATTGGATAGCGACAATATACAGGAGGTATGATGGTTTAAAAGCTTATTAATCGCAAAATTAAAAAAAAAATAAAAATACAAACTGCAAATTCATTCTGGATTCAAATTACTTTAGAATTATTTACTAACATTCTAAAAAACACACTGCAGATTCATACTGGACTGAACTCACTCCATATTAGGTTAAAACTAACAGGCACTAAAATAATGGGTTAAACACACTGTAGATTTATACCGGATTCTAATTACTCATAAATTAATCCTGCCAGACTGTAAAAAGATTCATACTGGATTAAAACGTTTTTTCAGTTATTTCAGGTATTTATTATAAACTACATAAACTGCAGATTAATTCTGGATTAAGATTATATATTTTGTAGTTGATCTGTACAATTATAAAACCTCAAAAAAAATAAGATACTCTCGATTTTTTATGCAAATTCAGTATATAAGCTGTGCGTGTCACATGACCTACGCGATATGTGTTGAACTGATCCTTGTTGGTGATCACTCCGTCTTTCGCTGGACCAGAAGACCAGCAGCAGTTGCTGTCTACATGTTTACAAAACGCCTCTCGAGCAGCTTCCTCACTCAGAGCGGGAATACTGAAATACACACAGCAAAACAATCTTTATACCATCCATATCAAATCATCTGTATCAGAAAATATTTATATCAAAAAAGAACCAAATCTCCCGGAAGCTCCTGTAATCTAGAACCGCCCATAATCTGGAATCGCGTGTGTGAAAAAGAGGATTCTGATTGGCTTGTTCTCTGCAAAAAGTCTGTAAGTCAGCCAATCAGTGTTTAGTGTGGGCGGACAGTTTTTTTTTTTCCTCCTGGACAGGATGCATTCAGGAGCATCATGGCTCCCATCAAAACACATTTCACCTCACACTACTCTAAAGTATATCCATGCCTGATAAAAGTAAAAAACAATGAAAGTCTTGCCAACTGTACAGTTAATAATAGTGATTTAGGACTGCCTACAGGAGACTGAATAATTGCAAAAGGCATTTTGAGATGAGTTAATGTGTTAATGTTTATATACTGTATATAAAATAGACATAGGGTAAAGGTAGGGTTTTTTTGGGCAGGGGATTGAGGGTAGAGGTCCGGTTCCAAGTCCAGATCCGGGGGAAACATCCCTGAAATACATTTTTGCAATCAATAATACACACACTGCAGATTCATACTGGATTAAAATTCAACAACAACTTCAGACTTTCAAAACTGACAGGAAGAAGTGGTTTGAACCCCAACTAACCAAATTTAACGTTCAAATCTGTGTGAAAAATAATGAGTGTAATTTTTTCTCTATGCCACACGTCCTCTATGCTGGCAGATTTACTGTGAAAGAGTATTCAGAACTTTTACATTTCTATTTAGAAGTTTTTAGACTTAATTTTTCAGTTTTTTTGTATTAGTGCCTTTTATAATTCAACTACAATAGACAATATTATTCTTACAGAATATGTACAGTAATTAAATATTTTTTATTTTTATTTTTTTCTCTGTAAAGCTTTGTGACAACTTTTGTTGAAAAAAAAAAGCGCTATAGAAATAAAATTCAATTGAATTGAGTTTACTAATATATAATATATTATCAGTATCAAAATGCTGGAAGGGATATCAAAGGTTAAATAGAGCTTTAGTGTGGTTTAAGATGAGAGTTTGAGCATCATGACCTACTTCTAGACCCCATTCTGACGTATTGGGATATTTGTTCCTGTGGTTTGGCCATATATATATACAAAAACACCGTGTTTGGTTGCTGAAAACCTTTATATATATATATATATATATATATATATATATATATATATATATATATATATATATATATATATATATATATATATATGAATGTAAATATACCCGGGTTTATTATAATACAGTAAAAAGTCTAGTCTAAATCGAGTCTGTCAGGCCTAAACCCTATTATTACTGCACTATTATTACTGTGTCCCTATACAAAATACAGGGTAATGCCTACATTTAAAAATTGCCTATTAAATGCATATTTAAATGGAAATCATCTATATGGCCATTAAGTACTTGTTTATTTTATGATATAAAAAACTGTCTGTTTTGATATATATATATATATATTATTATTTTTTTAATAATTAAAAATTTACTTAAAAATAAACTTAAAGGACATCTTGGACGTGTTCTTTCTTTTTATTTTTTACTTCTAGACTCGGTATCTGCAGATACTCAGAATCTAAAGATTGAGACTCTGTTTTATTGCAAGGATTGATTGAGTCAGACAGTGGTTCATTTTGTTTAGTTTTTAAACACCCAACCACTAGAGGGGGGTGTTGTAATCTGCTTTTTTAAACTCCCTGTTCTGATTGGATAAAGCATAGACATCATATACTTTGATTCAGGACACTGTCACACATTACAAATACATGGTTTTAAACTGAAATACTTTATAATATTATCTTTAATAAAGACAGAAATATGGTATGGCACATTAATAAGTATAGAAATTAATTAATTTTATATTTATTTATACATGTGTGTTTACATGTATACACACACAAACACGCCCACAGATAGATAGATAGATAGATAGATAGATAGATAGATAGATAGATAGATAGATAGATAGACAGACAGACAGACAGACAGACAGACAGACAGACAGACAGACAGACAGACAGACAGACAGACAGACAGATAGATAGATAGATAGATAGATAGATAGATAGATAGATAGATAGATAGATAGATAGATAGTTACAAATACCTGCTGTTATACTGAAATACTTTATATTATGCTCTTTAACGGTATGGCACATTAATAAGGGTATAAATGAATTAATTTTATATATATGTGTACATACATACGCATATATACATAAATACACACATGCATGTATATACATGTATACATATACACACACACAGCAGCGTCTAAGTACATGATGTCTATGGGATAAAGTACTCAGTTATTTTTATGCATAAAATGATGTGCTTTCAATGCTAATACAGTTTTCCCTCCAAAAAATAAAGAATATATTGTCTTGCTTTCAATATTGCTACATACTGAATCATAACTGCTGTATCTGCTGTAACTACGTATCATATTTCCATCTTCTTTCCAATACCCCCCATTAGTTTGTACGTGTTTTTTCACACATTAGTCATACCCTCACCCTTCTCTTCACGCACCATGTGGCCTCAGTTGCTCGATCCTGCCGCTTTGCGCTTTACAACATCGGAAAAATTCGACCGTTTCTGACGCAACAGGCCACCCAACTCCTGGTACAAGCTGTGGTAATCTCACGCCTCGACTACTGCAATGCCGTACTAACTGGCCTCCCGGCCTGTGTAGTAAAACCACTCCAGATGATCCAGAACGCAGCAGCACGTCTGGTCTTCAACCAGCCAAAACGGGCACATGTCACCCCGCTGCTCATTGAGCTCCACTGGCTACCGGTTGCTGCATCAAATTCAAAGTGCTTACAATCGCCTACAAGGTGATGACAGAACAGCTCCTTCCTACCTGCACTCGCTCCTGAAGACTTACGCTACCTCCCGGCCGCTGCGCTCCTCCAATGAACGTCGCCTCGCTTTGCCAAACAAACATTCACACAAAGCAATCCAGACTGTTCTCATACAGAGTTCCCCAATGGTGGAACAAACTACCTTCCACTACCAGATCAGGAGAATCTCTCACTATCTTTAATAAACTCCTGAAGACAGAGCTCTTCAAAGAGCTCTTACTCTCCTAACACCTCTAACTAACTACCTTCTACTACCAGATCAGGAGAATCTCTCACTATCTTTAATAAACTCCTGAAGACAGAGCTCTTCAAAGAGCACTTACTCTCCTAACACCTCTAACTAACTACCTTCTACTACCAGATCAGGAGAATCTCTCACTATCTTTAATAAACTCCTGAAGACAGAGCTCTTCAAAGAGCACTTACTCTCCTAACACCTCTAACTAACTACCTTCCACTACCAGATCAGGAGAATCTCTCACTATCTTTAATAAACTCCTGAAGACAGAGCTCTTCAAAGAGCACTTACTCTCCTAACACCTCTAACTAACTACCTTCTACTACCAGATCAGGAGAATCTCTCACTATCTTTAATAAACTCCTGAAGACAGAGCTCTTCAAAGAGCACTTACTCTCTTAACACCTCTAACACACTAACTAAATTCTAACCTCATCTCCTTCTTCCTCTCCTCTACTCCTCTATCCCATTATTTCCCTCTGACCTCCTTAAGGCCCTATCTATAGATGCTTTATTTTTAACTTCTATTGTTTTGTACTTAACCTCTTCTATTATTTGCACTTCAATATTGTAAGTCACTTTGGACAAAAGCGTCTGCCAAATGTAATGTAATGTAATATAATGTAACACTGATTTACCATGCTGCATTCAGCCGGAGATACAAGTTCTTACCTCCAGTCCTGCGCTGGCTGTGAGTCAGGAGTTGGCATGGGCTGTACAGGTGGAGGAGGGATAAAGCCACCTAACCATGACATAAATAACATCAAATCATTGCAAATATATATATATATACGTATATATATATATATATACGTATATATATATATATATATATATATATATATATATATATATATACGTATATATATATATATATATACGTATATATATATACGTATATATATATATATATTAATACCCCTTGTGAAAAGGGAGTATACTTAAGAGCATTAAAAGTATGTTCAAATTAGGTAAAGAATACTAAAAGTGCATTTTCAATTGAATATACTTTACGAAAATACACATTAAATATACTTTCTCTGTATTTGCATAACATGTATTTTTAAGCAATATACTTTAAAACATATGTATGAAATGTGTTAATAGAAAAAAATATATATATATAGTGGCATTAAATACTGCTTAAAAGTGTACTTTAGTGTAGATTTTTTTTTGATTAGCATTAAGGTGTAAACAATATGTGCATCAATATATTTTACATACATTTTAGTACATTTACAATATACTTCAAGCGTATTAAAAATTATGTTTAAAAACACACAGCGTTACTTAAATCTACTTAAGTTTGCAGAAGATATACAAAAAAAGTATGTACTTTTCCATGTTAAGTTTTTCCTTTTAAAATATATACTTAATACACTTTTCTTTTACGAGGGACGTAGCATTTTACACTACTTTATACAGTATTTATATAAAAACAAGCTACAAGACAGTCCTGAGCTTGAGCCTGAAACTGCACTGAACTCACATTACAATTATTTTACCTGCCAATTACATCCCAATTACTTTTAAATGCCAAAAGGCATTTTATTGAAATTGTTTGTATTGCTGATAGAGTAATGCTTTGTCTTGCAACATTTATATAGTGGCAAAAAGTTATTCAAAAGCATTGTGTAAGACTGGTGGAGGAGAACAAGCCAACTTTTTAAATCTTTATGAATATGAACTTGTTTTCTTTGCATTATTTGAGGTCTGAAAGCTCTGCATCTTTTTTGTTATTTCAGTCATTTCTCATTTTCTGTAAATAAATGCTCTAAATGAGAATATTTTTATTTGGAATTTGGGAGAAATGTTGTCTGTAGTTTATAGAATAAAACAACAATGTTCATTTTACTCAAACATAAACCTATAAATAGCAAAATCAGAGAAACTGATTCAGAAACTGAAGTGATCTCTTCATTTTTTTCCAGAGTTAAATATATATATAAAAAAACAATCCCATTACTATACAGCATTAATGAATGAAAGAACAGTGAGCATTGACGCAGAATGGGCGTAAGCAGGCTAAGTCACATGTTGTGTAAAGCAGCTGCATGCATGGATCATTTTACTGTATTTCCTACCGCTCGCCCCAGGGACAAGACCCTCATATCCAGGAACAGAGTTGTACATCACAGGAGCTTGCATGCCCATCACTGGAGGAGGGTACATAGCTGGACAGGGGGGAAAGACAATGGTATATTCCAGTTAGAACAACAACATACCAACCATATATTAACTGTACTGCATGATAACTGCCTGTAGTAGCTATAGCATAGTGCAGTGTTTTACAACCTATAGGCTGCAGAGGTCCTGCAATGAAGCTGTAGGCCCACAAAATTATTATTTTTTAAGTAAAAATTATGTTAAATACATAGATAATTCAGCAGATGTAATTTAACCCTTTCAAACCCTGCATCCAATACACTGGATGTCATGTATTTCTTTATTTTTTTTAATTATTTGTTGCACATAACACTATATAATAGCTGTTCTTCATCAGAATTGACCATGAACCAGCCAATGAACACATTTTTAAAACAATTAAAACAATAGCTTGGCCCCGCCCTGTTTAGGAATGATTTATTTAAAAAAAATAAAACGATCACACAGGCTTCCAATGCAATAGAAATTATAAAATATTTTGGTTAATTGGATTTATTTGCTATATAGATTTTATAGTAGAATATTAGAGTCTTATTTTCTGTGTATTACAGACAGAAATAAACAGCATTCTTATTTTTTTCTTCCATCACTGGAGATAATTCAGGTTTAAAATGTAAAGTTAATTTATAAGATGATATACATATAAATAAATATTGCTGAGGATCGTGGATAGGTTTGCGGTGGGTTAAGTGGACTGTAAATTGCAAAAGGTTGGGAACCCCTGGTATAGTATAGTACATCCAGTTAAAGAGCAACCTTTGGTCCAGGTAAGCTAGTCAACAGGTATGTCCAAAATGGTTTACCTCTATACTTCAAGCCTCAACATGCTGCTCCACCAATACCCCCTTTCACAGATTTTCTATGGGATTAAACACCAATGAATTTAATACGCTTCTTCTAAAGCGACTCCTTTGTTGCCTTGGCTGTATGTTTGGGTCATTGTCATGCTGGAAGACCCACCCATACGACTCATCTTCAATGTTCTGGCTGAGGCAAGGAGTTTGTCATTTAAGATTCGACCAAACCTACAAATCTATCTTTCATCAGCCCCACAATGTGGTGAACTTTTTCTGTACCTTAGAGAAACAGCCTCAAGGTAGAATGTTTCCACGTCCATGTTAAATAGTGGAAATGGTGTGTATGGGTTCAAATTCCGCATTTTTCCCCACTGTATATGAACATCTTTATGACTAATACTGATATTTAGATTTCATACCAATATTAATTATGGTTTTGTCTAAATGAGCAACATTTAAATCACATTGCCCATCCAACACTTCTTTAGACTATCTGAAATCAGCTTTACACAAATTGTCTTGGAAAAATATAAGAGTCCACTTAAAAATGATGAGTTTCTTTGACTTTACCAGATTAAAAACCTCTGGAATATAATCAAGAGGAAGATGGATGATCACAAACCATCAAACCACCAAACTGAACTGCTTGAATTTTTGCACCAGGAGTAAAGCAGCATAAAGTTATCCAAAAGCAGTGTGTAAGACTGGTGGAGGAGAACATGATGCCAAGATGCATGATTAAAAACCATCAGGATTATTCCACCAAATATTGATTTCTGAACTCTTAAAACTTTGTAAATATGAACTTGTTTTCTTTGCATTATTAAGCTATGCAAATAAATGCTATGCAAGAGAATATTTTTATTTGGAATTTGGGAGAAATGTTGTCTGTAGTTTATAGAATAAAACAACAATGTTCATTTTACTCAAACATAAACCTATAATTAGCAAAATCTGAGAAACTGATTCAGAAACTGAAGTGCTCTCTGCATTTTTTCCAGAGCAATATTCATATCGTACATAATGTTTGTGAATTTGACACTGAATTAAAAGTACTTGTGCAACTTTAAACCCACATTTGATCACAAAAATCGTATTTTATTATTAAAATCTCTACAGTATGGTGGTGTTTTTACTGGGGCATGGCTCCCACAGTGTGGACACCTCCTTAATCATCCCGGCTAAAATATCCAGCTCAAAACCACAGTTAAACATGCATGGTATTGACATGATGAAAAATAATAGGTCATATAGGTCCATATATATGCATCTAAATATATATATACATATACATATATATATATATATATATATATATATATATATATATATGTATATGTATATATATATATATATATATATACATATATATATATATATATATATATATTTTTTTTTTTTTCATTTTTCCAAAAAAATCCAAATATTTTAGAATAAATTATTTTTGATCCTTTACCTTTTTCATTTTAAAACAACTTTAAACTCACATTTGAGCACAAAATCTTTTTTTTTATATATATATATAAAATCTCTTTAGTATAGATGTTTTTTTACTCGGGCACGGCTCCAGCAGTAAGGACCCCTCCCACATACTGTAAACTATAGATTAAATCCCGAATCTGACCCAGTATTTCAGTCTAAATCAGGGTTTTATAGGTTAAAACTAACAGAGGATTGAGATAAATAGGGTTAGACTCACCGGGACCGGGTGGATAAGACATTTTTATGAGAATAACGGGGGAGCTCTCGCTGAGGATCTGCTGCTGCTGAAGCGGGTTTCTGCAGGAATTCGCTTCTAAAGCCTCCACAGATTAGATTACAAAACCCCGCCCCTCTGGAGGGGGAGGAGTCCGGCTCACAGCAAAACACCAGTAAAAAAACAGCAGTAAATCCGGACTCTGATCTTTGCTGATCTCTACAGAACATGCTGAAGCGCGTTTACCCCACAATCAGACCATTACCACCTTAAAACACGAATAAATCCAGTTTTAACACGTTTTATTCTGATATAAACCGAAGTTCAGTTGTAGACGGTGGGCGGTGGGTTTGTGTATATTAACCCATTCATGTCCACAGGCTGTGAAATACCAGATCTCCTGTCTAAATGTTTTATGAGCTTCTTATATATTTATATAAAAAAGAGCATTTATAAATTGAGTTTATTTGATTTTACCAAATTGAAATCCTCTGGAATACAATCAAGAGGAAGATGGATGATCACAAACCATCAAACCACCAAACTGAACTGCTTGCATTTTTGCAGCATAAAGTTACCCAAAAGCAGTGTGTAAGACTGGTGGAGGAGAACATGATGCCAAGATGCATGAAAAAAAACTGTGATTAAAAACCAGGATTATTCCACCAAATATTGATTTTTGAACTCTTAAAATTTAATGAATATGAACTTGTTTTCTTTGCATTATTTGACGTCTGAAAGCATCTTCTGTGTTATTTCCACCTTGTCTCATTTTTGCAAATAAATGCTCTAATTGTACAGCTCTATGTTTTCTTAAACATATACCTATATATAGCCAATTTAGAGAAACTATTTCAGAAACTGAAGTGGTCTCAACATTTTCCAAAGCTATATAAGTACTGCAAAAAATTACTGTTCGGACATAGGCTTTGTTAAAAGAGCAAAATACAGCAGGAGCTGGAGACATTCATTTATTTATTCATTTGTTATTTTATTTTCAGCTAAAATTCATTTATACATGCTTTGTCTACGTTTGTTTTGAATACTTTCTTTAAATACTTTCTAATTAAAGCCAAAATTAGTATAAATTAATCTAATTACAGATCATTTTGCAGATTAACATTTATTAGATTATATTTTATCTTGTATTTCAGTATGCACAGTTATCTTTGTAAATGTTTTTTTTTTTGTTTCATGTTAAAACTATTAGAATGTTTTAAATGATTCTTCCTCTTTTAGCATAGATTTTTCGAGCGATAATATCTATTTATTACAAATTCTTGTAGATTGTAAAAATATGAAAATAAATTGTAAAAATATTGTAATGTCACAGTAAGAGTCTACTGAGACTAAAATGCTTAAATATGTTTATATGTTAGTATAATAAATGGCCGGGTCTCCAGTGTTCATGACTCAGCTTGTTCCCCAAAGCCAATATACTGTTACACCAACCTTTTCTTATGAATTCTGAGGAAAGATCGTAGGTGTTTTCTCACCAAAACAGAAAAAGGCTTTTAATGCTGGTGTGCCATGGCACAGAGCCATCACAGGAAATGGAGCTGTAACTGAATCCTAATTACAGCAGTTTTAAAAATGTTTTTTAGCACTGTCTTTTAATGGTTTGCGGGAACTGGAGGAAGCTGAACAGACAATATAAAGTGTGATTCTGTTTGTTTAAATAAGAACATTTATGATGAGAATTAGCGCTACCTAAAATATACTCTGTGTAGCTATTTACCCTTTGTTTTTTACTTTTTATGTATTTTTATGAATTTTGTGAATTGGAAAATCAGTGTCTCAAGCACTAGGCAATTTGTTAATTGTGAACAAAACATGCTTATACTATGTTTATACTATGCTGCTGCTGAAGATTAGATTACTCAAAACTCCGCCCCTCCGGAGGGGGAGGAGTCCGGCTCACAGCAAAACTCCAGTAAAAAAACAGCAGTAAATCCAGACTCTGATCTTTGCTGATCTCTACAGAACATGCTGAAGCGCGTTTACCCCACAATCAGACCATTACCACCTTAAAACACGAATAAATCCAGTTTTAACACGTTTTATTCTGATATAAACCGAAGTTCAGCTGTAGACAGTGGGCGGTGGGTTTGTGTATATTAACCCATTCATGCACTAGCACTAGGCAATTTGTTAATTGTAAACAAAACATGCTTATACTATGTTTATACTACTTTTGTTGGACACACAAAAGCACGGCCAATCCCGCTCTCTCTGACTCTGGCTGCTGATGCAGAAGCAGCATGATATGCAGTTTAAACTGGCGATCCTCGAATCAAGATTCGCACTTCTCAGATCATACTGAGAGCATCTTAGTCCACTAAATTCTTAATTTATGGTACTAAAACTGCAATAAATTGGCTTACTTATAGTATAACAATATATTGCAATACATTGAATTGTAGGCCCTTTGTCACTATACATGTTGTATATGTTGTATATTTTATATTTTATGTTGTATATTTTAAAGTTCTTGACATTAAAAAATGTGTTTTCTTCCTTTTAGTAGATAGAACTGAGCAATAAGTCCAGCCCTGTAACTGCTTCAAGTCTTCTGAAAATATTCTGCACATACCAAAGACCCTGCATGACAGAGCCGCCTACACTGAAACCCAACACTACTGCACCTTCCACCTCCATTAAAGGTCACGTCCATCATCAGCGGTGGTGTAAAGCATTGGGTTGTTTTTTTACTGTTGTTATAACTGAAGGTGTCTGATTAAATGTGCAGGTTAAAACATGATAGAAGTATTGTATATGGGTATAGTTATAATGGGAATAAAAAGTAGTGCTCCAGGTTCCCGCTAGAGCCGAGCCTCTCGAGGATCAAAGCCTCTGATTCAGCTTCACTGCAGAAAGTTGGAACAGAGCCACTGGGCAGATTTACAGAACATGTTAGGCATGCTGGGTTCAGTAATTTAACACAGACTTTCAGACCAAAGCAGCGACCTGCTCATGGTCTCACATTTTTACCTATAAAGTGCTGCATAGAGGGTTAGAAACTTAGAAACTAGCTCTAATCTGATGCAGTGCTATCACAATTAGTTAAAGATGCACTGAAATTAACAACCTTGTTTACATTGTTAACAGCCCAGCTGACAAACCAACAAAGTACAATGCATTTTCTTCACACAAGTGCTATTACGATCATAGATTTAACTCAGTAGTGCTTTCCTAATCATAGCTTTACTTGCAGATGCAATGCATTTATAAGTCACATGAAATGTACACAGAGAAAGGCAACCAATCTTTTGTTAAACATAAAAAAAACCAAAGCTTTTTTTTTGTTGTTACTCAGCTAATGTTACTGTCCTAGCCTAATGTTGACGATAGTTATATAGTACAGATAGTGAATTACATATTTAAATCGTGGGCTTATATATATATATTTATAAGGTAAACAAATTATTAAATTAGAAGTAGTATTTAAATATGTGAGCTTATTGATTATGAAAATATTTTAAAAGATATAAACAGAGCTTTTATTTACATTAATTTACTAAATAGTCGTTTAAAGCTTTTTTATATGTCTTCTGAAGTTTCTGTTTTAAACAAGACGGCTTTATTAAACTATAAGGTGTACCTGTCTGTATTTAATTTTATGTTTTATAAAAATTGACAGATTTAAACAGAAGGAATTTTTAAAAGTAGACTAAAACGGAAGAGCTTATTTATTAATAAAATTATTTTAAAATATATAAACCGAATGCGTTTATTATTATTATTTTTTTAAAGTTGCGGATTTACCCAAATGAAAAGTAGTATTTGAGTAAGTATTTGAGCTGTCTTTAGTAAATAAATGTACAGATTTATATACTTTTATATGAAAACCTTTTTCTTTTCATATAAAGCTTTTATATTAAACTATAAATGTTATTTAAATATTTTAACTTATTCACTAAACTTATTTTTAAAAGATATAAACAGGGCTTTTATTTACATGAATTTACTAAATAGTCGCATTTACTAAATCTGAAGTGTTGGGTTGTGTTTAAACAGCGTTTAAAGTTTGTATCTTTTAAACAAGATGACTTCGTTAAACTATTAGGTTTATCTTTGTGTATTTAATCTTATGTTTTATTAAAATGTACAGATTTAAATCGAGGGCTTTTATTATGTAAAACACTGAGGGCGCCCGGAAGATTTCCCAGCGTCCCCCGCGCTCCTCCTCCTCTTCTCTAGCGCTGTGTGTCGGTGTGCGGACAGACCGAGCGGTGAGTCCTGATAAATCTAAAATCATCCGCTCAATAAAACATTGTACTGTTTTTTCACGTGCTTATTTTTGCACATAAACGTCCATTCTTCAAGAGTGCGGTCGTATTTTACACTAAATTGTGTGGATTTCGATTTATTTTTTGATATAAATGTAGTGAAGTAGCGCTGAGTGTCATGGCTACCGGTTTAGAGTATTAATGTGCTGTAACGTTACAGCTCAGTTCTAAAGCGGGTGGATTTCCAATTTAACGAGTTAAATGTTTGTTTTAACCTCGTGAATGGGTTCGTTTTGCGTGTATTTCTATTATAAAATTAAACTAGGCTAGGTAAATAGCCTGGAGCTAGTTTATTAGCTGCTAAAGAGCACATATGACATGCTAGTTAGCTTAGCTTACCAAGCTGGTTAGCTACTGAGTCAGGGCCTGACCCGTGAAAGGTTTAAATATTGAATAAATACGTTTATAAGCAGCTTCCTTTATATTGCTCTTCTATATCTAGTTATGTTTAATAGTGTGCTGGGCCTGTAGCTGATGAATTTTTGTTTAGGTTAATGTTTATAATGTATCTGTAGCCATGTTTTCTGCACCATTCACCAGTTAAACCAGTTATACTATGACTTGTCATAGTTGTGTATTTATGCTTGCATTTATGCACATGTGTATTTATTCCTTTTCTTCTATTTGTCTTTATTCCGCAGCAACCATGCCAATCCTAAGACCCCTTACGAAGTCTAACATCGTAAAGAAAAGGACCAAGAAGTTCATCCGGCATCAGTCAGACCGCTATGTTAAGATCAGGGTAAGATTTATGTTCTTTAGTTTTAGTTCATTGCTTTGTTGCTGTGACTGAAAGTTTAATCACAGTGGGACTAGATCATATATATAGGGCAGTGCCATATTGTATCACGTAGTATGTCCCTATACTATTATACATGGTTCATATGGTCAGATCCTGGAAAAGTCATGGAATTTTAAAAAAAGCAGTTTCCAGGCCTGGATAAGTTTTGGAAAAAATAAAAACATCCAGAACATTTTGGGAAAAATCATGGATATTTGGTCTATATATAATTTTAATGTTGCAGTAGTGTATTCTTGAAATTATATGGGCAAGAACACAATTATTGCTAAAATACAGTGCATTATTGTGACATGTTATTGTCCCCTTGTATAGAGGTAAATCTGTATTAAGAAAAAGTATTATAATAAACAAAATTCTAAGATTCAATTACAAATGTGTGTTTTTTGCCTTCATACTTTTGAGCCTCTGTTGTATCTGTTTTGGTTTGTTAGTGCATCAGAAAAAATCTTGTTCATGCAGAAAAATAGAGATACAACCCCTGGGAACCTCTTCTTTTTTTATGTAATTTGTGTTAAAATGTTGGGGAAAGATGTTGTTCCGTTACCAGAACTTGCTAATAGCATATCTGGACATCAGCCAGCGCCACTAATGTTGCTCATTTTACTCTTTTTGTTTTGCAGAAAAACTGGAGGAAGCCCAGAGGTATCGACAACAGGGTCCGCCGGCGCTTTAAGGGACAGATGCTGATGCCCAACATTGGTTATGGTAGTAACAAAAAGACCAAGCACATGCTGCCCACTGGCTTCAAGAAGTTCCTGGTCAACAACGTCAAGGAGCTCGAAGTGCTTATGATGAGCAACAAGTAAGATTAAGTTTTTTTTTATTAAGTGAGATAAAATAAGAACTGAGAGAAGGCTAATCAAGAAATATAAATGTGCATTCAGGTGGGAAATGAATTAAACTGGTACATTTTATTTTACTATAAAGAAGTTATAATATAAATGAGTAAACAGCTTGTTTATGTGGGAGTTAGTAGTGTTAAGTGTTTGCTATTTGGGAAATGTGCATATGAATTGCATAATAATGGCGGCATAATGTGGCGGTAAAATAAATTGTTGAATAAAATTGTTGTTCAGAGTTAGGAGAAATTTAGGACTCTGGACAGCTAGTAAAATGTGTGCAGTTGGAATTCTGCTCGATTAACTGCTTAAAATGAGTTATCTTCAAGCAGTCAGCTCATTTTTACAAATTATACACCTGAAATAGAGCTGGGCAATATAATAAACATTATAAAATAATATTTTTAGACATATATTTATACAGTTTTAACAAGACGATAAAAGGCATAAGCAGTCGCAGATTCTTAAACTGCTATTTGAAACAGATTTTACTATTTATTAATCTGTAATGACGTGCAATTGGATTAGAGTTTTTTTAAGCCATGGTAATGTCCCTGATGAGTATATTGTAGATACGATTAAAATATCATATTGGCCACCTCCTAAACGAAACGTTCCGAACTACAGCACGCAATATTGCTAATTATTAGCCTTTTATGAGACTTATTTTCACTTTTTTTAATTCAGTCCAAATAAAGCACATTTCTTCTTTTTTGTAATGTAAAAAAAAATGTATAGAAAATAGAGTAGCTGATTTCTTAACGTATTTTTGAATATTGCTAAGTGGTGCACTACATTTATGATCGAGGTTTTGTTATGCTGTGGAAGTCCACATTTAAGAGATGTTCCGAATTGTTTAAATATTAAGTATAATATTTTATGTTTGATTTATTCACGTTTGCCACATAGTTGTAAGTACCAGTTCTTTAGTGATTGGTATAAATTTGAGTTGCAGAAATTAAATATCTTAATTTAATTCATTTATTTATGAATTAAGCAGTTTATATATCTTTACTCTGTTTATTGGCATTTCTCTGCTATTTGTACCAATGAGATTGACCATTCTTGTCGGTACTGAGTGTGGAGAGAGAGTCCAGCAGAGGAGATGCCCATTCCACCGCTAGCTCCTCCTATAGCCAGCAGGTGGAAGATAATCTGCAACAGAAAGTGTGCAGCAGGAATTACATAGTTAACCTTTCGGGTATAAAGGTTCTTATTAATTTTATAAGGATTTATTATTATTTATAAGGTTGGTTCTTTAATACCGTTAAAAGGAAACAATTTCCAACAATTCTTATTTATTTTAGCTTAAGTTAAAGGTGGTGATTTTATCCTCTGACTATTTTCAGATGTCCTGTATTAAAATTGATTGAACTGCAATAAACTAAACAATTTTAATTTATTTTTTCCAGGAGCTACTGCGCAGAAATTGCCCACAACGTTTCCTCCAAGAACAGGAAGCTGATTGTGGAGCGGGCGGCTCAGTTGGCCATTAAGGTCACGAATCCCAACGCAAGACTCCGCAGTGAGGAGAACGAATGATCTGGCCATCTTTGTCTGTTCAATAAAATTGATGTTAAATCACTTTTTTTAGTTCTTTGCCCTTATTTTATTCTTTACTCCACAAATGCTTCAAATTTGTCTTAATATTGCTGTAGCTGTTTAGCTTATAGAGAGAATTAAGGCTAATGTTACAAGGTCTTACTATAAGCCACATTGCTTAAATCAGATTTATCTATCTCGTCGGTTCACATTCACTGTAAATGTAAGTGATCTGTATCTGTGTGTAATGTGAACACAGAATCTGTTCCTGAAGCGTCTCACATGCTGCACATTGATACCTGTATAAACGTCTCCTTCTTCACCAACAACAAAACCCTCATATTAGAGAGAGGAGAGACTCGTAGCTTTATAAAGGGAAATGGATGAGTTAGCAGCTCATATGTGGAGCATCTTTTGCTGGAGTGGAGAAACAGGAAACAGCTGCTCTGAAGTTCATGCTCAGGTCCAGGAGGTGAAAAAAGCACAGGCGGTTTGCTTTTGCTGTTTTTGCAGCTATAGCCCCACAGCTCGTGTGCATGCAGTAAAGCAAAAAGACGAATGAATTCAGATTGCACCATTCACGTTCGTCGCATGTCCATGGATTGGATGCGTATCCAATTTAGGACCACATATGAAAGTGACTCTCATCTGATTTGAAAAAATCACATTGGGCACATTCACACAGCTGTGAAAAATCAAGATACAAAACTAACATTAGAAGGCACTAAAATTTAATTACTTATTACAAATGTAACATTTTCATTTGCTTTAAATTATCATTCCACAAATACTTGGCATCCAGAATGATTTGCCAAAAAAAAAAAAAAAATTAATGTGATGAATATTTTGGGTTGCCAAATATTTGCTCCATCCTTTGTTCTGACCCATGGCACTCGAGTTAACTTGCTCAGACCATTTTTTTTTTATCACAACTGAAATCTGTTTATTGACAGAATTCTGCACAATTCAGCAGTTCTCAAACACAAGCTCACTCACAACTCAACTTTCTCAAGTTTAAGTCCTAGCTGGTGTCCATAGACTCCACGGCCCCTGAGATGGGGTCCCCCTGAACGCTTTCGAAGATGGTGGCCATCTCTGCGTTGGTTCTGATCTGGTTGGCGAAGTCTGCCATGACTGGACTCTTCTCCACATCGCTGATGGACAGAAGTGCTGCCACAGCACGCATCGCTGAACGCCTCAGCTCCTCCTGCTTCTCAAACTCCTGCTTCACTGATCCGGCTTTCACCTGAACGTTCAGAATATACGAGAAAAAAAAAATTAAACTCATATTATATAGATATTGTATAGATGTATTGCACACAGTAATAAAATAAGCGTTTATTTATTTTATTGTTTATGATTATGAAGCTTATAGCCAATAAAAAACAAAAAAATTGTGTCTCAGGGAATTAGAACTAGCAGTTTGGCAGCTTTTATGGAGATGCAGATTTTATTTTCCAGCAGGACTTGGCACACTGCCAAAAGTACCAATTGGTCTAAATATATAATATTCTAATTTTAATCAATAATCAACAATAAAATAAATAAACTCTTAAAATACACTTCACTCTGTGTGTAATACATCTATATAAAATATAAGTTTCACAGTTTGAACTGAATTACTTACACTTCATAGTTAAATCTGGTTTCTGGTTTAAATTTGTCTTTGGTGTGTTTAAACTTGCTCAGGTGTGAACGGGGTTTGAATTTGGTATTTAGACCCTGAGGAAGTGGAACATTTTGTAGATGTACAGGTGATGCTTTACCTTCGTAGTGCATGTAGCTCTAAGAGGCTCCACAAGTCTGTCCAGCCTCTGTACCACAGCAGACGGACACAAAGAGGCGAGTCTGGCCAGCATGATGAAGGTTAACATCTGAAAGATGTGCGAAGTCATATGTAAGTCATATGGGTTCAGAGTAAAGGGAGCTGAATACTTTTGCACATCACACTTTTCAGATTTTTATTTTATAACATTTTTTAAAACAGTGTATCATTTTCTTCCACTTTATAATTATGTGCTACTTTGCGTTTGACTATCACTTACAATCTATATAAAATACATTTAAGTTTGGGGTTGTAAGGTGACAAAATGGGAAAAAGTTCAGTGGGGAGTGAATACTTTTGCAAGCCACTGTATAGTCATGCAGGTATGGTAAAATGTGGTGAATTTGCACTTTTGCACGCTTACCCGAATGTCATAGTGGTCTTTAAGACCTTCCTCCACATGGTTGAGAAACTCAAAGATGTCCAGACAGTCCAGGCAGCTGTCCAGCAGAGTGTACATGCACTCGAAAGCTGCTTTACGCACATCTAACCCATCATCCACCGTGTGCTTAAACGGACCCATCTCCACCTGAGGAACGGGAGAAAATATTCATCTGAATAAGTGATAAATTGTGGTTTAACTTTATGTGACACACGGTGTTCAACCTCAATCACAAGAAAACACCTCATATCTTATACAGGGATGTGCGATCCTAAGTCATCCCTTCAAAAACTTCATGATCAATTCTATCCTCTGACTGTTGGTATATGATTGGAATATCATTGAATATCTGTCTCTTAAATTCTAGGTTCCGGGTTTTTATCAGTGGCGTGTGGTGTGAAGCTACCTCACGAATGAGCTCTTTCCTGATCTGCGTCTCGTTGTAGAGCTTGGGCAGAACTGAGGTCAGCAGACCACGAATCAGGCCTGGTTTATTATGAGCGGCTGAATTGAACATGACCAAGGCAACCCGGCGCACATTGAGGTCAGGGTCCTGGATGGTTTTCAGGAAATCACCTAGAAGAGAATGTATAGAAGTGGTTATCGAACAATATATTGGCATAACCTCAAATATTTTACTTATCGAGAAAGGCCCATAAATGTAAATTAGTCTGTATGTCAAACACTGGCCTGTCACGATAATTACATTATAGACTTATATATGTGCAATAAACAGATTTGCACACAGTTATTAGATCTCATTTGTTTTTTTTTAGCGAAAAGAGCCAAAATGTTGACTATAAAAACAGCAAAGGATATTAGTAGATATTAGATATTAGTTTTAATTGCAATTTAAAGGTCTGAATATTCTTAAGAATTTAAAATATTACTCTTTAAAACTATGCAATTGGATTATTATGCTATCAAATCAGTGGTCTGATCCTAGTGGTCTTAAAATAATTACAATAATATCGTTTATCGCAATTATTTCTTTGACGACATATCGTCCACACAAAAATACAGTAGTTATCGTGAC
The DNA here is from genome assembly GCF_023375975.1 of Astyanax mexicanus. NCBI lineage: Eukaryota > Metazoa > Chordata > Actinopteri > Characiformes > Acestrorhamphidae > Astyanax > Astyanax mexicanus. Next base: position 1,073,637 of record NC_064431.1, on the reverse strand, counting down.
AGGCCTAGAAGTGGTTCATTCAATTAAATCATATTTTACATACAAATGTAAGAAACGACTTTACATAATCCAACAAAATAACTTATACATTTACCAATGCTGTCCTTAAGAAGTGAGTCTATGGGAACAGGATGGTCGACGATGGTGAATTTCACGGCTGTGACGACAGTACTGCGGGCCAGAGAAGAGCCTAAAACAATAGAGTCACATATTTTAGATCAGTCAGGTTCATTTCTGTAAAGATGTGTCACCAATGACCCTGGTGATGCACCTCCTCGCTACAGGAGGTCGCACTCGCCCCAATATTAGCAGTAGCACACCTTGCCCTCACCTGTGCGTATGTGTGACTGTGAATCTTGTTCGATTTTTTGACATTAGAAGTGTTTATTCATATCTTATATTTTCGTTCTAAAATCTTTTTTCTGCCTAGACCACCTACCAACCCAGAGAGAGCCAACTGTGCTCTCTCAGGGCTCTGGCAGCTGATGACATAGGGCCAAGCACTATTAAGAGTTTATAAGGTTTTAACTGATTTTATCTTATTCAAAGACGTTGAAAACTGGTCCTGTATTACAAATGCAAATATTTCTTGCTTTTGACTTCCCTTTGTAGACTAGCATACTGGCATTTAGGCTCGATCGTAAGACGTTGTAAGGTTGGGTTCTAGAGTCAAGCATTTATGTGAAGGTTTAGGCTAGTAGATATTGAATTATAATTTTTTTGGTCATCCAATTTTGGACCAATCCATTTTGGCTAGTATTGGACTGATACCCATACTAAGTACCAGATTACCCTAGTTAAAGGTTAATTAAACCCCCAGAACAAGGCTAAAAACGATCGAAAATTTGATTGCAATGTCTAAACGCTTTGTCTGAGACGCTCTTGTGATGCTCCTTACCTGAGGACAACTGCTTCTTAAGTCTGGGCAGAAGCAGAGCTGGGTTCACCAGCGTCAGCTTGCCAAGACATTCTGCCACAACATTGCGGGTCCCCTCCTCCCCACACTCGCAGTTCTTAAAAAGCAACGTCCAGATGTTTTCCACGTGAGGCTTGAGACTCTCTTCTGACAAAGCACTGATCACTTCCTTCAGGGAATGGAGAAGCAGGTACTGTCTCTTGGGCTGAGCGCCAATCTCCTTCAGCAGGAACGGCAGGTATTCCTCTAGGTTTCCTACGCAGATGTTTCCAAGAGCACAGGAAGCTGCGGACTTCACTTCCTCGTTTGGGGAGCTGAAGGCCTCCATGATGACGGTCTTCAGCTCTTTGTGTCCTCCCAGGTTTGTGGAACGTCCCACTTCCCCGAGGCAAAGGAAGGACAGGATTCGGACCGACTCCGACGTCTTCTGGTTCTTCACCTCTTGGATGAAGTTGGCGACAGTTCCAGAAGCTTCCTTGGGACATGAAGAGGACAGAGCCGCCACACACTTCGCCACAGAATAGTAAGATTGTCTGTGTACGGACAAGGAGTCGGGCGATTTAGACTTATAGAAAGGACCGGTCAACGCTTTCATGAGGTCGCTGTAGCCTGTATTGCTGGCCTTGGTCAAGACAAGAGCATGGAAGAACTCAACGATAGAACTGAGGGCACCGCCTTGCAGTAATGGAGAGTGCACCAAGTGGAGAACTTCAGGCAAGATGGCGGCTCCAATTTTGCCTAAAGAGGACGGGCAAACTTTGGCCATGCAGGTCAAAAGCCCAATAGCCATTTGAGATACGTGCATATCGTTCTCCTGGATCAAGGCAGGTAACTCGCTCAACACCGACTCGATCATAGCAGGTTTGAGACAATCGCTGTAGTTGGTGACGATGATGTTCAAGGCCGTTAGAGTGTTCAGCTTAAGGGCGCGCTGGTTCTTGCGTAAGAACGATCCAAGAATCGGGATTCCTTCGGTCAAGATCGATCTTAGGTCAATCTTAAGCGAAGATCCTGCAATAAGCGACAAAGTCTTCACTGCCGTAAGTCTTGTAATTTCGTTCTTGAGTCTTTCCAGAAAGATCTGCAAAGTGGGCTGAAGATCGCCACCTAGCTGGTCGCCTAAGTGACTGACAATGTAGCCCATGCAGGAAATGGCCCTCTCCTTCACTTCCTGATCGATATCCGAAGCTTTTAGCCTCTTCAAGGTGCTGCCGAAGACTTCCTTGACGTAGGGCTTTGCGTCAAACGAGGACGAGGACCGTTTCTCCAGAGGACGCATTATCCTGCATATCTGCTGAGTTACTTGCAGAGCCTCGGACGTGATTTTATAGAAAGGGTCTTCAACACAGGTAATAACCGGCGGCAGGATGATTTTGATGTGCGGCTGAAAGACCTCCGGGGTGTGGCCGGACAGGAGAACGTGGAGGAAGGCGAGAGCGTCAATCTTCATGTTGGAGGAGGTGGACTTGTCTGTGAGGGAGTACACAATGCCTGTAGAAAAAAATGGAAAACGTATTACGTAAAATATTTGTATTATTTATCCATTGTTTCCCAATTTATCTAACCTGGCTAACCCACCCATTCACTAGGGCTCTCCCTCATCTCTCACAATGACGAGGTCAGCATCAGAGAGAGCATGGCCAATTGTGCTCTCTCAGGCTCTGGCTGCTGATGGTAAAGCACCTTTGAACCCCAGCCTATTTTGGTGTGTTTTTTTAATCAGTTCCCCTTTCTCTTATTATAACACAGTTATGTTTAGGAGAAAGCCACATGCTATTATTTTTCTTTATACCAGAAGACACTGAGCTGCTTAAAATGTTATTATTTGAGATGTAAATGCTTCCAGAATTTGTAAATCTTCGTGGAATTGATCATGTTTTGATCAAAATTCTCCCCAGCGCCTGTTTTTTTAAATTATTTTTTATTGTAAAGACTTCAAATCTATTCATACAAGAGTTTTCTCTTCAGTAATAGTTAGATTAGAGTGTTTATTAGTTGAAAGTACAAAGATTTCAGTGATAGTTTATTACATAGCTTATTAGGCGGAGTTTGAGTAATTTGGGCCAATATGGCCGATATTCCTACCTAATAAAAGTGCACAATTTAGTACACTGGAAATTTACTATCAGCTGCTTATAAAAACAGTAACTACTATAATTATAATATATAGAGTTCTTCAACAAATTGATCAGATAAATACTGTTTTATTATAACACACACAAAATCAAAAACTATATACAAATATACAAACTTGAAATGTAAATATAATTTAGGAAAAAAGTACAAAACAGTTATATTACAAATGTATTATATATATTTTTATATAAAAAAAGAGCACTCCTAAAAGCTGAGTGCTAGATAAGATATTCTTTAGATATTTTTAGGTGTATTTCACAATAGAGTTCTCAAAAATGCTTCAGTTCAGTTTGAGGTCATGCAAATATATATGTATATATTTTTTAGAAACAATAAAGTTCCCTGTTTTTTTACAATTTATGAATCATGTTGGTGCATTGATGCATTCTTAAGTAATTAAGCTGTATAAACAATGCGCAATTTTTGACACAATTTGGCAATTTGCATCAATGGGGTTGGTTCTAAAAGTTAAAAGACCATTAAGGTTTATATTTTCTGTAATTACTCCTAACACAATCAGGATGTGTTTTAAGACTTATGCTCTGTTGTTTAATGACATTTCCCTAGTCCCACCGACATTTCCACACCCCAGGTTGCCAGGTATAGAACACTACATCACTCAAACAATGTGTGTAGCCATTTCACACACTCATTCTCATTTTTTACTAATATGTAGCTGCACAAATTAATAAATAAACGGCTACGAGATTATACTGACAATAACAAAATAGTAGAATAAGATAACAGAGAGAAATGAGCAGGTAAATCTCACCTGGAATGAGATTAGGAATGTGTTCTCCTAGAGCTCCAGGGAGAACATTGGCCATCTCTGTGAGGATACTGAAACAGCCCTGCCTGGACTTCATACTTTTCTCTTTCAGCTGTTTGTGTAAGGCCTTTATTACTGTGGGAACCTGGAAATACGAGAAACAAAACATTATTTTATTATAGTATATTATAAACACATGCCAAAAGTTATGGGACAGAACAAATTATTTTATCTAATGATTTATTTTGCTCTAACTGTCTACTGTGGGTGGTAATGCCTTCTGTGAAGTGTTTTCTGTGCAAGTTAGGGCATTTATACAAGTAATATTATAATATGCACCAGGAGTAAAGCAGCATAAAGTTATCCAAAAGCAGTGTGTAAGACTGGTGGAGGAGAACATGATGCCAAGATGCTTGAAAAGAAACTGTGATTAAAAACTATTGTTATTCCACCAAATATTGATTTTTTTTTTACTATTAGAACTTTATGATTATGAACGTTGCTTTCTCATTTTCTGCAAATAAATGCTTTAAATGACAATTTTTTTTTAAATTTGGAATTTGGGAGAAATGTCTGTAGTTTATAGAATAAAACAACAATGTTCATTTTACTCAAACAGACTGATTCAGAAACTGATTCCTGTTGCACACACACATAAACAAATTTTTAATTGTATTAATCACAACAATATTCTGTGAATAATTATAATTAAAATCATCATTTATATTTCCTTAGGCAGACTAGATCCCTTTTTTAATTGTATTTTAATATTTTAGAGTAGTTTTAGTGTGTTTTATTTGTGATGCTGAGATGCTGAGCTAAGCTGAGAGATTTAAAAGAGGAAATAAACAATAACTAGTGTAGCTCCATATTCCACACTCTACAAACTGGAAACGTGGTTCACCCAGTAAGTCTCTTAAGTAAACATGTTTGTGATATTTATTATAATTACTAATGTTACATGTATTATTACAGGCTAATAATACATCCTATTTCTACCTGTTTCTTTAAGAGAGTAACAGCTGGGTCCTCCTTAGCTCCAGGATCCAGTGCAGAGCCATGAGGGGGTTTAGTCTGCCTCACTAAAGCCACAAAGGCCAGGAAAATGTCAGATTTTACATTCTCCTCTCGTTCCTTGAAGCGTGACACTAAGGTCGGGCACACCGAGCCGTAAAGCTCCACCAGCAGATCCCTCCGGCTGCTGATCACCGCCTCCAGACACTTTACTGACGAGCGCCTCACCTTCCAGCTCATATCATCATCATCACTGTATTCATCATCAGATTCTGGAAAACAAAACTATCGTAAACACAGTAAAATAGCTCATTTATATAATATATACAGCTCTGGAAAAGAATTAAGAGAGCACTTCAGATTCTGAATCAGTTTCTCTGATTTCTATAAACTACAGACAACATTTCTCCCAAATTCCAAATACAAATAGTCATTTAGTGCATTTATTTGCAGAAAATGCAGAGCTTTCAGACCTCAAATAATGCAAAGAAAACAAGTTCATATTCATAAAGTTTTAAGAGTTCAGAAATAATCAATATTTGGTGGAATAACCCTGGTTTTTAATCACAGTTTTTTTCATGCATCTTGGCATCATGTTCTCCTCCACCAGTCTTACACACTGCTTTTGGATAACTTTATGCTGCTTTACTCCTGGTGTAAAAATTCAAGCAGTTCAGTTTGGTGGTTTGATGGTTTGTGATCATCCATCTTCCTCTTGATTATATTCCAGAGGTTTTCAATTTGGTAAAATCAAAGAAACTCATCATTTTTAAGTGCTCTCTTATTTTTTATGTTATTTTATCAGAGCTGTATAAAGGTGATTGTGAATGATTAAAAATGCTACCCGGCTCTTCATCGTCTGCACTCCCGATGTCCATGGACTCCTCCTGGTCGTCTTCAGCATCGTAGTTGTAGTTGGGGTCGTGGGTGATGTACTTCAAGCACAGCTTAATCACCGTCGGGATGTGAGGAGACATTTCTTTCGGACATCTTAACAAGAATTATATAAAGATTGATTCATATTTATTCATATTATATTTTATATGTTGCACTGTAAAATAAACAGATTATATGTTTTAATGGTATTCAGATCAAATGATTTACCTGCGGACAAAAGCTTCAAAGGCTTGAAAGCAGTTCTCCCTCAGTTCATCATCCTCCACACTGCAGAACTTCACCACCATTGGGATGATCTTCTCCAGGTGCTCACCTTAGGAGGATATACACTACTGCTGCTCAAAAGTTTCATTTAATTACGTGGCTTATTTACTATTTTTCAGTACAATCATGATAAGAAAACAGATAGCTGAACTTAGAAGGAATTAACTGGCCAGTGGGGTCAGTGCTCAGGGGCCTTTGAGGTCAGGGGGCCCCGGGATGTTTTTTTTTTTGCAATGCCTATAAAAATTTATGATACAATACATTTTTATTTCCATTTCAAGGATCCTCTGACTATTAGGGACTAAAGCTACCATATTTCATAACAGACGTTTCTAATTTTTCCCATTTTTTCCCCAATTTACACGGCCAATTACCCAACCCACTCATTAGGACTCCCCCTATCACTAGTGATGCCTCAACACACCAGGAGGATGAAGACTAACACATGCTTCCTCTGATACATGTGAAGTCAGACTCCACTTCGTTTCGAGCTGCTGCTGATGCTGTAGCATTGCCGAGTAGCATCACAGCGCTAATGCTCGGAGGAAAGCGCAGTGACTCGGTTCTTATACATCAGCTCACAGACGCCCTGTGCTGCAGACATCACCCTAGGTGTGATGTGGGGAGAGAGCGCCATCTACCCACCCGGAGGGAGCAGGGCCAATTGTGCTCCCTCTGAGTCCCGGAAGCTTGATGGTAAAGCTGCATGAGCGGGATTCAAACCTGCGACCTCCCGCTCATAGTGGCAGCACTTTAGACCGCTGGACCACTCAGCACTGGACACTCCTATAAACAATCTTCTTCTACTGTTCCCAGAGGAAAGCTGTATAAACTCATATAAACACTGAAACTGAGGCTCAGTCTCACCGACTCGGTGGCCTCCATGCCTGATGACGGTGGTCAGGCACTGGATGTAGGTGCGAGTGTTGGCTGTAGCGCCCCCTCTGGTCATCTCCCCCATTAGGTGTTCGGTGAGCTGGGTGAAGAGGGCGGGGCTGCAGCTGGGCACCAGGTGACCCAGGGCGATGATGGCACGCTTCCTGACCGCCATGCGTGGACTGGTGAGCTGGGGGAGCAGACTGGTCAGAATGGACTGGTGAAAGCTGACCAGCGTACTGCCGAGCCTAAAAACACCATAAAACATCAACACTGCTAATAAGATCTCCTGCAGGCAGTGGTGGATTAAGGTGATCGGGGTCCTGGGCTATACTTTGAATGGGCCTTCCATCCCAAACACTTTTATACACACAATTAATTAATGATATATATATATATATATATATATATATATATATATATATATATATTAGTGGTGTCAATCACTTAACAATTAATCACAACAATATTATGTTATTAATCATAATTAAAATATTTTTTTCATGATTTATTCCTTCTTTCTAGATCCTTTTTTAACAGTTTTTTAAATATCTCAGGGTAGTTTTAATTATTTTTAAACTAGAATCAAGTTAATCATTTAATGTGATGTTAAGATACTGAGTTGAACTGAGATCTTCAATAGAGGAAATAAACACTAGTGTAGCTCCATATTCCACACTCTACAAACTAGAAAATGTGTGGTTGGGTGAAAATTAAGCGCTCTTATTGGCCGAAAACACTTTATTTACAGAATCAACTTCAGCGACTGAAACTGGCAAAATGCGAAATAATGCGATATGTGTAGTTTAGAACATGAAGTGGACTAGGCACATGTGCACATGTTGGCACATGTTCTATAAGTAGGTTTTAACAATGACAATATCATATATCAGATATCAGACATCAGACCTGACCTTCCCAGCATATCTGAGAGGATATCCAGGGCTTCCAGCTGCACAGGTACATCATCCTGCTTCCCCATGGCACCAATCAGCTGAGATGTGATCTTTTTACAGACGTTAGCAGTCAGACACAAACCTGAAAAAACAGTGGAGGAAAATAAAAATTAAACACAGTCCGGTCAGAATATTATAATCACTTTCTTGTTTCTGCACTTACTATACATAGTATCAGCTTTATTAAGTGTAGAGGACACTTTTTAATAGTCAAATTACAGACTGTAGTTCTGTATCTGTTTCTCTGTATATTTTATTATTATAAAGCTCAGGACCCACAGGATAGAACACCACAGGTTGGTAGGAGCAGTGCTGCTGGAGTTTTTAAACACCTCAGAGCCACTGCTGCACTGAGAATGGTCCACCAACCAGCATCCTGTGGTTTGTGTCCTGTGGGTAGAGTCCTGCACCCAATTATGAAGGACTAGAAGATAGGCAACTTCTGTTTCACTTATTTTATCTACAAGGTGTTTCAACTGTAGGTAGGAGTGTTTAATAGAGTGGAGGACATTAGAGTAGAGATTAAACACAGTGTTTAAAAACTCCAGCAGCACTGCTGCATCTGATCCACTCACTGAACCAACCAGAGCAACACACACTAACACCTCATACACCACCACCATGCCCAAATAATAACAGCTGCTCTGTGGTGTTTTTTTTTTATCCTGTGGGTTCTGAGTATTAAAGAACAGGGTGAAATGAGGAAAATAATAATAATAATAATAATATACAGTGTACAGAGAAACATGTACTACAGGACTACAGTCTGTAATTATTATTATAGAACTACAGAGTGAACTATATGATCAGTGACACTGATAAGATGGATAATAACTCAAATATATTGCATATGCATCAACTACATTACTTATAAAGTTAATAAAGGACTGAAAGCTTAATCTCTTTATCAAATCGGCATCATGCATTAATCAGATTAGCAGTGACTGTTACCTGCAGACGCTGGGGGCAGTTCAGCGATAACTGTCTTCAGCCCCATGCTGGAGATATCTCTGAGCTGCTCCTTATCCGACACCATGTTGGAGCACAGCGCGTCCACCATCGTCTCCACCTGATATTCCTTCACTTTACTCACCAGAGGACCTAAACTGCACACATCATTAATACATCACATCATTAACATGTAGATAAGTTCCCTTTCAAAATCTGTCTGCATGTCCGAAAGCGTCAATCAGGATCTGATCGTGTTCTGCCACACAAGGACATTAAGAAGCTCCATTACAGCACTCCAACTCTTTCTAAAGGTATTGGATGGCGCACCATCATGCCAGAGATCACAGGTTTACTGCTCCACAGCTTAATTCTGGCATCTTTATTGTTTAAGATCCACATACAGCTAAAATTCAACATGATCTGATTAAATCAATCAATCAATCAATCAATCAATTTCCCACCATTTGACGGCCAGGTTCTGAACCTCCCCGTTTTTGTCCTCCAGAAGCTTCAGGAGCATGGTCACCACCTTCCTCTCACTGTCCTCATCCAGCTTTATAGAATCCTTCTGCAGCTCCATCATCAGATCATTGGTGGCCATGAACCTGAAGCCAAACATTAAACAAAAAACATGTAAAAATACTAAAAGTGTGTTTAATGAAAGGTGTTGGAATTTGTAATGCATTATTATGTAACAGATAGATTATTTATTATGTGCAGTTTTTATATTTATTTATTTTTATTGTAGTATCTTTTATACATGTAGTTGTCATGTTCCTATTCAGTATCTTTAAAAAATGTTCTTAAATTCAGTTTACATGCATATATGTATGTTTAAATGTTTTTTTAAGGCTAGTTAAAAAAAAATGCATTATTGAACCCCTGGTTTAAGGGACAGATCATGCATTCAAATTATTTAGTAAAAAAAATGAATATACTTGTTTTTCATTAGAAACTGGTGATATGTACAATTTGTAGTTTTGTAGTATCATTTAAAATAATAAAATATATATGGATTATGTTAAAGGTCAATAATTTTATTGTTATAAGTTTAAACAGAGAATAAAACAATATTATTTTTTAGTTGTTGGATGATGAACAGCTGTGTAATATTCAGACACAGAGACAGAGTAATCTCAGGGTTTAGTAAAGGGTTAAACTGACAGGTCTGCTGTTAACAGGACAAAAGAAAAACATTAAAATATTAAAATAAAAGTTTATTAACAGTAAAAAGTATTTTTTTTAATATTAGTCACTTAATTCCACGCCCGCATGCGCACACAGCCTCTCTTACCGAAAGTCTTTGTCAGTTGAGGTCATTTTTTCCAACAAGTTGGAAATATAATAGGTGATATTCGACATTTTGACTTTTTTAAACTCTAAATTAACACTAATAAAGCGAGATTATGGTCTGAACGGGGTAAAAAGAGAGAGAAGTGTTCAGGTCAGGATCATAACGCGTGATTCAGAGCGGCTCTGTGGCGCAGAGTAAACTCAGAAACACGACACTCAACAGCACACAGATATTAATAGAGCGATATTACTCAGGGCGCTCCAAACGGAACACATGCAGCCTAACTAGGGCACTTAAGAAGCAGGAACTCTCTGCGTAGTGTTACAGTATAGGGTGAGAGTATGGAGGGAATGGGACAGGGCCTGCAGCGTTAGATAGACTGCCACCTTGTGGCCACTATACAGATTACAAGATTAAACATAAAATACAATACAATACAACTCCTGATCTCCGGACTGAGATTTATAAATGATTTTTATTAATTTATTATACTTACGGAAGCTCATTCCCACCACCTAAAATTAAAAAAGAAAAACATTTTTTTTTTAGTATTTTAAAATTCCAAGCCCTTTTTTAAATACTAGTAGACTGTACAGAGACCGAAGCAGGTAAGACAAAGACTATATCAAAATAATGAAATAGTAGTTGACTTAAAAATACAAATTAGAGTTTTTTATATTGTAGGCGGCAGGAATGGGCTTTTAATAAATAAAATATTTATTATTATTATTATTATTATTATTATTATTATTATTATTATTATTATTATTATTATTATTATTACTGTTGTTGTTGTTATTATTTTTTATTAATTTTACTGTTACGCTAATCATTAAACTGCGGGAACAGTTTATTAAATAGTAGTAATTATTTATTGAAGTCTATAATTTAGGACACTGAGAGAACATTTAGAAAAACGAGGGGAGGATTTATTCAATTAAATTGAGATAATCCTTTATTAAATTAAGGGGAAAAAAATATTATTATTGTTATTGTTAGTAGTAGTAAGAGCAGTCGTATTACTACTACTTTTCATTAAACTGGTGGAACAGTTTATTAAATTTAGGTAATTATTTATTAAACTCTAACGCTCTGGATGACATATTTCATGCACCGATCATTTATTAATTCTGTTAATTTCAATGTTTAAACTAAATTGTGCTGAAATCCAGAAGCTTCGGAACTATTATTCGGGTCCGTGTCTCCACCCGGAACCTTTATGAAACCGGCGGTCTGTTTGCCACGTAGAGATCAGTTCTGCCCTTTGGCTGATTTTCTCTCCGGATAAAGTTACTGTTTTATAGTTTCTCTGGATCCGGATTAATAAAGGAAGATGGTGAGTATTAAAGCGCTAATAATCTCAGATTAATCCCGCTGTTTCTGACCGCTGTCTGTGTTTAAACCGGTAAAAAACGCTGTTATTTAGCGGAGAGCTAACAGGCTAACATTAGCACCCGGATTCTGTAATATAATAAATAAAGAGCGTAAAACCGATTATAACCTTTATTTACAGTAAAGATACACTTTTATTAACTGGTTGTGGATTAACTGCTCGTGTTTAAGGTTAAAGATGATCTGAATAAAAGATGATTAGTGTTAAAGTGACTAACGGAAACATTAGCCTAGACTTCCATTCATTTCAATACAAAAATAATAAATAAACTGAAATAAACTAAATGTGTTGTTTTAGCTTTAATTAAACTTTAATTCAGGTTAGTTTTCGTGAATTATAGCTTGTTTATTTAAGTGTACTGATGTTGGATAATTCTTAAGCTGTATATCCAGTATTATCCACGTAGGCATAACTCTGCAGCCAAACTTATTAAATAAAAAAAAATTAAAGAAGTAAATATGGGTTTAAAACAGCCAGAAGTGGCCCGTGACGATACGTTTAAAACTTATGCATGCTATTAGAATTGTCAGATATCATAGTTTAGTGAGTGATCTGGAGTCATATAACTTATACAGAGCTGTGATAAAGTAAGTTATTTGTCGCCTACAGATTTCTTTAGTTTTTGCTTTCTTTTCTGATTTTTTTTCTTTTTCAGCAGACACCACCCCCACTTTAAATGAATAATTAGCTTTATTAGTGTGTATACAGAGGTATAGTTACTGTGATCATGGTGCATATAATAGAGAGATAGTAATAGAAGCAAAATAACAGGCCAAAAAGGGGAGAGACAAAAAAACCTTACAAAATATAGCAAAAAAAAGTCAGATATTAAGGAACAACAACAGCGAAAGTATAAGAGCTACAATAGAGAAACAAATACGTTTTTGTATAATATGTGGAAATAAATAGAGAGAAAAGAATTAGAGAAAGAGATAAGTATCTGCCATTTCTCTCTCTCTCTCTCTTTCTTTCTTTCTTTCTCTGTCTGTGTGTGTGTGTGTGTGGGGGGGGGGATTAGGGCTGCAACTAATGATTATTTTGTTAGTCGACTAATCTGATGATTGTTTTGTGGATTAGTCGATTAGTCAACAATTATTTCTGTCATGTTCTCCATCTCTAAAAACAATAAAAACAGTTACAAATTATATTTAAAAGGCGTTATTTAAAATATTTAAAATTATATTTAAATGTCTGGATGTTGTGAAAAGTGCTGATATTTAGTGAGTTAATTTGAAATCTGTGCATTTTTGGGCAATTTGGGCACTTTAGGAGAGGCAGACGAAGTTAAGACGTTTACCCATCACCCATTGCGCTTCTGTTCCCAGCCCTTTGTGTAATGCAGTACTGTTACAAATGAACACTTAGTCGACAATTAAAATTTGTAGTCGACAAATTTAAATAATCAACACTGTCGATTATATTGATTAATCGTCACAGCCCTGATCGGAACATTCAGGCAGAGGTTTTGGATGTATAGGAGGATTACCTGTGTAATGGTTGTGTTAGTGGTGTGTTGATCATCTGTGTGTGTGAGAGCTTCGTTTTTATTATACTATTATAATTTTTTTATTATACACTTTGAATAGTTAATTCTCCATCACTCATTCCTTTCTGCTCTTGTATTTCAGGTGTCTGTAATTAATACAGTGGATACCTCACACGAGGACATGATCGTAAGTATTGGTTTGGTGGTTTTAGTGAACTTTGGTCTATTTTGTGTGCCTGATTGAGAATTCTTTAATAATCATTATCATCATCTTTATCTTCTCTTTCTTTCTCAGCATGATGCCCAGATGGACTACTATGGCACACGACTGGCGACCTGCTCCTCTGATCGCTCTGTGAAGATCTTTGATGTAAAGAATGGAGGACAGATTCTTGTGGCTGATTTGAGGGGGTAGGCAGTTTTATTTTTTGGAATATTCATTAATGTTGCTATAATATTATTACACTGTAAACCCATACAACCCATAAAACTCAAATGATTTAAGTCTGTTTTACATAAAATTTGATATTTCTAAACAATACTCAACTATTGACTATTTTGAGTTAGTTGAACTGAATTTGTGAGCTCATATACTGTACTATTCAAACTGAGTTCTTTGAGTTGAACCAACTGTTAATAACTGAGTTTAGTCTATTTTGCCATTAACAGCTTCTTTTCCATTGGCTTCTGTCACAATCTATTTGCATACTGGGTGTGTCCAACAGTTTCTGACTAACACTCACCATCAGTGTGTAGTGATTCCCCCTGGGCTACCTTACAAATAAATCAACTTCTCCTTTAGTTGTAATAAATTGATGTTCTAAGTTATGATAACTTAAGTTTTCATCCCCCATTACTTTAATTTTTTGAGGCAACCGGTTTCCTCAAGTTTTTGAAGTAAATTCAACTTATCCGGTCTTACAGTTTAGAGTCATTAGGTCATTTAATCGAATATTTAATTTGAAGTGAATGAATGCTTTCAGCACAAATTTATTCATTGTTCTTGATTGTATTCATCTTTTTTCTTTATCTTTGTTTATACAGGCATGAAGGTCCAGTGTGGCAGGTAGCCTGGGCTCATCCAACCTACGGCAACATCCTGGCCTCCTGTTCCTATGACCGAAAAGTCATTATCTGGAAAGAGGAGAACGGGACATGGGATAAGATGTACAAATACACAGGCCACAACTCCTCAGGTACCTTCTGCTGTGTTTATGATTTAATGGACAATAAATTATTTTAATGGATAATAAATTTACTGTGATAAACAATTTAATATTTTTTAAATAAAGTTGACATATCAGTTCATTCAATAGAATCTTCTCAAAAAGGATAATTTTACCATATAATGATACACCAGTGACCTGATAGAGGTGTTTGCTGGAGTGGTAGAGTTGAGGGGGGTGGAGGAAGGTTCAGTCTCATTCCCCAGGAAGCCCATTCACATTTTCAACAGCAGATCTGGTTTAGTTTGGGTGAATAGCTAGCTGACTGAGAGACCACATTTTTCCAGTCCAAATGCGCAGTGAAGTTTGGACAGGGCTCGCATGAAGTTCAGCAACTTTCCCAAAATCTGTTTTAACTTGCATTGAAACAGAAGTTACGGATGTCTGTGCATCACTTTAAATTACGCTTACTGTTATTTTGTTATGTTGCACATTGCTGTTTTAATAGTGCACACTGCTGTTACCAAAAAAGCCACTAGATGGCATTACATATATATATATATATATATATATATATATATATATATATATATATATATATATATATATATATATCTTAATTAAATAATTTGAATTTGACCATTAGTGTCTAATATGGTGTATTATGGATCACTTGTATCACTTTGCATCACTTATATCAAGCCCAACTTTTGAAATAAGATATTGTAAATTTGATGAATCAAACCAATGACTGACCATAGACTAATCTAAAACTGCTGTAAAAAAAGAAAATAGAAAATCGAGAATCGAATCGAATCGTGACCCTAAAATCGGAAATAAAATCGAATCGAGGATTTAGAGAATCGTGACACCCCTATTATCAATATGCCTTTCAAGGCACAGTAGGATGCTTACAATCAAATTCTACACACAATCACCTACACTCAGCACTCAAACAACCCACACCAATAACAAGCGACAGCCAATTGCGCACAGCGTACTCTCAACCGGAAACCACCGTCCATCTGGAGGTGAATTGCATCCAGCACTGAGGAGTGAACCCAGCACAAATCCATATCTGGATATACAGTCTCACAAACACATTCTCACACTCATTTACACTCACAGCATCAAGTACCCGAAGTTACCTGATCTCCATGTTTTTGGACTGTGGGAGGAACGTTGTTTAGGTTAATGATGACTTTCGTAAGTGATGTTTAAGGGTTACGTTAATTTTGCATGTCTGTTGTCCAACAGTGAACTCTATCTGCTGGGGGCCGTATGAGTTTGGTTTGACTCTGGCTTGTGGAAGCTCTGATGGCGCGATTTCAATTCTGACCTACACCGGTGACGGACAGTGGGACATTAAGAAGATTAATAATGCACACACTGTGAGTATTCACTATATTAACAGCACTTTTATTTTCATACAGGCTGTAGCTCTGTTTGCCTGATAGCTTCATCACAAAATAGAACAGTACAGTTTATTACATAGACAGACATACTAGAGGTGGGCGATATGGTCCTAAAATAATGATACCTTTGGCGATATGACAAAACAATTCAATTCGATTCAGTTTTATTTATATAGCGCTTTTTACAACAAAAGTTGTCGCAAAGCAGCTTTACAGAGAAAAACAGGTCCATGCTTCTTATGAGCAGCACCTCAGAAATGCCAATTAAAACACTGAATTAAAAAAATATACACCCCATACTGAAATATTAAAAATACAAGAATTTTATCAGATTTACAGTAAAAGAAGTCAATGATCCAGAATATCATGATACTAATAATAGTAATGCACTCCAAATATCTTCATATATTCAGGATTAAAGTAAAATAAATGATACTGGACAGATATAATCTGTCTCTAGTAGATATATAAAGAGAAATGAGAACAGTGTGATTTTTTCTTTTGCTTAAAACAGCAAAAAAAAAAAAAGTAGAATCCTGATGTGATACAAGTTTACAATTAGTGATGGATGTACAGCTGAGTAGTGGCTAAATAAATAGAAAAATGGGGAAAAAAATCTAAATAAATGTATTCAGAAAAAGGTAAATTAATTTAATAGTTCAGTAAGACCATTCAAATTTTCTTACATGTTTGTGTGTGACTTTAATTTTAAATGCTGTGATAAATATTTCATTTCATTCGACCATTTCTCTCTCGTGTTTCTGCCAGATTGGCTGTAATGCAGTGAGCTGGGCTCCAGCCGTGGTTCCAGGAAGTCTTATAGACCAGCCCACAGGACAGAAACCCCTCTACATCAAGAGATTCGTCTCCGGGGGCTGCGACAACTTAGTCAAGCTGTGGAAGTAAGAATTTGTGCATGTCTTAGCTTTTCTTTTTATAATTATAATTATAGGTGGGCTGAAATCAAAAGTCTGGTCAATAATTTTAATTATAAGAAGCTGCGGAAAGAGTATAAAAAATAGTTCTTATGCTTCTGTCAATTTATTTATAAGAGAATAAAGAAGCAGTGTTGTAATTATGTTTTTTTTTAATTATTATTAATGGATTTACTATAAGTGATTCATAATTGGCACTCTGCAGGACAGTGATTGGCATGGTTAAAAGTGTGCAAGACGCTCCTGTAGGCACTTTCAGAATGGCATTTCTTATCCACAAATTGATCAACATAATAATTTGTTGATTTATAAATAATGCTCGTCACGCTCAGTCATGCCTTTACCACAGTATTGAGCTTTTAACTGAACTGCTGTCGTTTTATTTGCTGATTTTTCTTCACAGAGAAGAGGACGGCCAATGGAAGGAGGACCAGAAACTTGAAGCTCACAGTGATTGGGTGAGAGATGTAGGCTGGGCTCCATCTATTGGACTGACCACCAGCACAATCGCCAGCTGCTCACAGGTAAGAAAAAATGACCAGTTTCTTTAGCTCATTAGTAGCGTCAGTATTGTAGTCTAATAAAAATAAAAATGCCTAGAAAGTTTTGGAAAAGTCATGGAAATTTAGTCTACAAATTGTTTCAGTTTATCAATGGCGAAAATCTATTTTGAGCTTAAAAATACGTCAGCTCAGAGTTAACTCAGTAATTTAAGCATACAAACAATGAAGCTATAGTCACAATGAATACTATACTCAATTTTAATTGTAATTTTAGTTGATTTTTGGTTTTATGGTCTGTCCATGTCTGTACTGGTTTTAAAAAACTTATGGTCATGAAAATTTGCCTTGAAGGCGTTGAAAAGTCATGGAAATCTATTGGTTAAAATGTGTATGAACCATGAATAATATACAAGCCTATATCTCTATAGGCTGATTTATGTTCACTGGTGGTTCCGTGGGCGGGGCATGCCGAAATCTGATTTGTTCCCCCTAAAGTGCCAATTGTGCAAATCCATGCATAATCACTAGTGGGCTCATTAATCACTAATGAGCTAAATAGAAATCTCTGTTATGCTTAAAGCTAGTGTATGAAAGATCTTTGGATGGTCTAGTAATGTTTGGATTGTCCAGTGGTCTCTATAATAAGGAGATTGCTGGTTTGAATCCAGGTCATGCAGCTTGCCATCAACTGTCGGGAAAGGGCGTGTCCAATTTGATAATTAGAAGCTTTGCTTTAGAGTATTTTCTAGAAGAAAAACTGACATTAGAAGTAGTAGAACTAAAAAATGACATGTTATAATGACTGTGTAATAACTATAATAATTAATCTGAGACTGTGAGAAGCTTGTACTGACCTCTACAGTCTCTCTCTCTCTCTCTCTCTCTCTTTCTGCAGGACGGTAGGGTGTTTATCTGGACGTGTGACGATCCCTCCGGAAACACCTGGACCGCTAAACTCCTGCACAAATTCAGCGACGTGGTCTGGCACGTGAGCTGGTCCATCACCGGGAACATCCTGGCAGTATCTGGAGGAGACAACAAGGTCAGTTTGTTTGTTTCTTTGTTCAGATGTATATTTATTGTAGTAATAATAGACTCAGTTTGAGATTTATTATGATGATGGTAAAAGTAAAAGTCTTAAGTTGTCGGATGCTCTGTGTGTATTAAAATAAAATAATTGTATAATTTGTGTGTAATATTTAGCACTGCTTTGGGTTGAATAGATTTTGGATGTACTCAAAAAAATAGTTTAATATTGATTTAAACTTGATTTAATTATTGAGGCTTATTCTGGATGCTGGAGCAAGAGTTGGCTAATTGACATGCAGCCACTTCATTTATGAATAATTTAGCAAAAAAAAAATCAGTCGGCTAAATCATGTTTGCTGTCTGATTCGTACTACACATTGTAGTTCACTGACACCACCATGCTCAAAAATATATTGAACAGTGTTATTCATACCCGATTTGCTGTGCAGTGTTAAATATCTTTAAATTGATATACTAGTGCATCTCAAAAAAGTAGACAGATCTCAGTATTTTAGTAATTCATTTCAACATGTGATTTTGATTATGAAAACCCAAAAATCAGTTCTTTTAAAAAATTAGAATATTATATAAGACCAATTGGTACTTTTTATCAGTGTGGGCAGTGTGCCAAGTCCTGCTGGAAAATGAAATCTGCCTCTCCATAAGGGAAAACAAAACTGCACTGACTTTAGACTTGATAATAAAACACAGTGGATCAACACCAGCAGATGACAGACATGACTCTCCAAACCATCACTTTAGATGAAGATGTTTAGGAGTTTAAAGAAGCTTCAGGAACACGCGTTTCCTTCTTGTTGCTAATTATATAGTCTTGTTAAAACAGGTGATAAAGGGAAAGAAATGCATATTAATATTTAACACCTTATTTGGTGAATAAGGTGTTAAATTTATTCCTTCTTATTACAGAGATAAGGAGGTTGGGATGTTGGAAATGTACTTAAGAGCGAAAAGGCAAAGCGAGGTGCTCTCTCTCTCTCTCTCTTTCTTTCTCTTTCTCTCTCTCTCTAAGAAACCCTTGATTCTCTGCTGCTTTGGGTTCAGGGGTTAATGACGGCAATTATTTCACCTGGGTTTTAACACCCCGGCCGAGTGAGGGTACGGGACCGGCTCCTCCAGGCCGTTCTTCATTTAAGCGAAGTTTCACATACAGCACTCTGCACTCGCGCTGAGAGCTCCTCTCGTGCAATTATTCAGTGTTTTATCCACTTTTTCCTGCGTCTTTTTTTCCGAGACAAATGCACCATTAGCGAGTCCATTTGTAAATCGAAACATATTCCAGCTGCTTTATAATCTGCACGGGGTGCATGAAATTGATTGCCACTGAAATAAATCAAAACATTCCTAATGCACTTTTAAAGCAATGGCTTGACTAGGGGAGTATGATTTCATTTATTTTGTTTAGTGCGCTGTTTCAGGAAAGGTGCTGCATTTTAAATCCCCCAGCACCGTGCATCACATTAAAATACTCATTTAATGCTTCATAACAAACCCAACCCAAAGCACTCTAAACTGAACCTGAAAACTCGCAGTGTTTTCAGTTGATGTGTGATTTGTGTGTGTTATATAGATTACCTGATGTTTAATGCCATTAAAGCGGTTTTGTGTAGCAATCGGCATGGCATCTTTTTACTGCTGGGAATGCACAATGATATCTGAATTATATCGATATTGGGTGATAACATTTTATTTATTTTTATTTATTTATTTATTTATATACTCAAGAGGAAGATGGATGATCACAAGCCATCAAACCACCAAACTGAACTGCTTGAATTTTTGCACCAGGAGTAAAGCAGCATAAAGTTATCCAAAAGCAGTGTGTAAGACTGGAGGAGGTGAACATGATGCCAAGATGCATGAAAAAAAACTGTGAAAAAAACAGGGTTATTCCACCAAATATTGATTATTTCTGAACTCTTAAAACTTTATGAATATGAACTTGTTTTCTTTGCATTATTTGAGATTTATTATTTGAAAGCTCAATTGTTTATTGACTCATCGGCAATTGCTGATATGGTCAATATTTCAAATCAATACTTGCTGATGTATTTATTTTATGCTGAAAAAAAATAGTTTTATACTTAGTTATACTGGGGTGTATAGTCTCTCTGCAAAAAATATTATTTATTATAAAGGTGTATATCGGCATCGGCAGATATATACATGTGTAATATCGGATATCTGCATCAGCCCAGAATTCCCACATCAGTCCACTTTTTATAAATATAATTTGTATTTATAGCATGAATAAAACAAACATTGCAGAAAAATTTAAAGTCATTAGTTTGAGAAAATGCATAAAAACAAACACAAAAACTGCTAGAAGAAGTGTTTTCCTGACGCTTGGTTGTTGTTGGTTTGGGCTGCAGGTGACGCTGTGGAAGGAGTCGGTGGACGGACAGTGGTCCTGCATCAGTGACGTCAATAAGAGCCAGGGGGGCTTGTCCTCCATCACAGACACCCAGCAGAACGAGCAGTGAGGCGGAGACCTGCGGAGAGCGTCTGGTGGAGAACAGGCCACGCCTCCACGGACAGGATGGATGAGGCCCGAGAGCCTAAAAGACTTTTCCAGAACATTGTTCTATCGTTCATTCAGACATGAATCCATGTGGCGAGACCAGTCCTAAACTCTCTTAATTTTACAATTCATTTTTTCTTATTTTTCCAATTAAATTTCCTCACAAAAGATAACTTTCAATAAAAGTATTAATAAGTTAAATGTGATTGATTGCTTGTTGTTGTGTGTGATTTTTTTTGTTTTTTGTTTTGGATGTAGGTGCTAACACATTTCTTTTAAAATATAAATGTAGTTTAATTGGAGTAAAATTGATGGAAACCCACAATAAAAACAGTCATGAATAGCATGAATGAACATGATTAAAGGGGTGTAGGCTGAAGATGTGGATTTATGTAAATGTGTAGGAAAAACTGATTTTAAACAGAAACGGCACATTTTAAAGCCTTAGTGGCGTACTGAAATTTCTATTAAAAACGTTCTGCAGTACATGGCTAGCCCCTTGAAAGAATAAGCAGATTGTTTAATGTTCCTTTTAAAAATTAAGAAATTATCATGAAAAACATGAAACAAAACTACATTTTCTTTTTATTCAGACAATTTGTTTTTTTTCCCCCCAGCATTTCATTTTTTACCAATGTAGCGAAGTAAATTACTTGTATCAAAATGAACTTAAAAACTACTTAAAAATTACAAATTACTCATAAAATCTACTCAATTACAGTAAAGTGAGTAATTGTAATTAGTTATTTTCTACCTCTGCACACTATTAATAAAACCTTCATAAACTGCCTTAATGTAATGTGATTTTAAGCCTATTTAAGATTTGCTCGAGCGGACTCTTTAAAGCTATAGGCGTGGATGCCGGTGTTCCCCTGAGCTCAGTGCATGTGTTATAAACGTCAGGTTAAACGCAGCAGATGCATGCCAGTCTCCATCATGCTGATGAGTGCCAGTCTGAGTGCCCGCTGATGGATTTTGGAGGAACGCGTGTTTCGCAGAAGGAGATAAGTCAATGTCACGTTACCAGTTGCCACTGGGTGTTTTTTAAAGCCGCCCCTTTACAGTGATTCACTGTGAACTCTGAGTGACCCTGTGAGAACTTCAGTGAGAGTCTGAGGATACAGGAGAAATCAGTGAGGTTTATTCTGTTTAATTCCCTGCAGTTCCTCTTAAATCACTGTGATTAATAATACAGTAAAACAACAGAGGATTTTAACATTGAATTGGTTTGATTGCAGGTTTGTTCATTATTATTTCTGTCCTAAATTAAAAGTTCATGCTCTGAAGACTACTCAAGCTACTCCATCCACTATCTAGGAGAATCAAAAGCATCATAATGATGAGATCATCTTAAAAGAACATTTAAAAATAAAATCCAGCCAATCCTCCCAATTTATCTTGCTAATTTTACCACTTGTCAAGCTGCAACTCTTAACTTAAGCGGCTGTGTATCACCCATCACTAGTAGAGCACTAGTAGATTCTCTGTCCAAAGCCTGACCCGATTTCCCTCCACATTCCTCGGGCCAAAAGCAGTGTGTAAGACTGGTGGAGGAGAACATGATGCCAAGATGCATGAAAATGAAAATGTGATTAAAAACAGGGTTATTCCACCAAATATTGATTTCTTACTCTAAAAACTACTTTATGAATATGAACTTGTTTTCTTTGCATCATTTGAGGTCTGAAAGCTCTGCATCTTTTTTATTTTATTCCAGTCATTTCTCATTTTCTGCAAATAAATGCTCTAAATAACAATATTTTTATTTGGAATTTGGGAGAAATGTTGTTCGTTGTTTATAGATTAAAACAACTCTCTCTCTCTCTCTCCCCCTCTCTTTCTCTTTACTCTCTCTATATTTACTCTCCCCACTCTCTATCTCTCTCGCTCCCTCTTTTTCTCTCTCTCTTTCTTTTTCTCTCCCTATTCTCTCTCTCTTTACTCCCTCCATCCACTCTTTCTTTCTCTATTCTCTCTCTCTTTTTTCTCTCTCTCTTTCCCTCTCTTTAATCTCTCTCTCTATATTTTGTCTCCTCTCTCTCTCTCTCTATCTCTCTCTCTTTATTTCTCTATTCATCCCTCTCTTTACTCCCCCCCTCTCTCTTCTCTTCTCTCTCTCTTTTTACTCTCTCTTTCTCTCTCTCCATATTCTCTCTCTTTGCCCCCCCTCTCTCTCCCTCTTTTTACTCTCTCTCTCTCTCCCTATTCTCTCTCTCTCTTTACTCCCCCCTCCTCTCTCTCTCTCTCTCTCTCTCTCTCTCTCAGTTCCCCCCTGCGCGGATTGTGGACCGGGAGGACCGAGTTGAGACCCGGTGGTTCGGAGCTCATCCCTCGTGTTTTTGTTCCGGATCCGAGTCGCTCGTGCCGCGGCTCCGGAGCGCGCGCTGGCCATGCCGAGCTGGAGGAACCTGACCTTCTGTCTGCAGAGAATCCACGAGGACGGTAGGAGAGCTGGGTTCTGGTTCTGCTGCTGGTTCTGCTGCTGGTTCTGGTTCTGGATGAATGGGATGACGCTACTCTTCCTCTCAGGATCAGGCTGGGGGGTGTGGCGCCAAATTCAGCACAGGTGCGCGTGGTTTAGCCCAGAGCGCACGTGTGTGACAGGTGTGTCTCGAGGTTTTGTGTGTTCTGGAGGTTCCAGTGGTCCAGTTGGAGTAGAAAGTCTAACAGATAATACAGTGCTGTCATAACAACAGGAAAAGTACATATTGTGTGGCTTGAAATGCTTAAAAGTCATGCACTAATTCTCTTCATTAATTTTTGGTGTGGTTAATTTTGGGCATAACGTGAAATAATAAACCAATCAGAGTGTCTCTTGCTCATCATTCCCTTTAAGAGGATTTTGGTGGATTGCTATTTTAACGGTGCAGCTACCTGGACGTGTCCAACAAACTGGTTGACGCTGTGAAGGAGCTCCAGCAGCTCATTTACGGGAACAGCAATGTTATTTTATTTACTGTTCTGTTTATTGTTGATGTAAAAGTTGGGTTTGTGCACTGCTGCATGTCCTTGTGTATATATAATGGGCGTGGAGGTACGCGCATTGAGCATGCATGATGCACCTGTGTTACCAAGATAACGATGAATGTCTGACTGTTGGCGTCTGTCTAGGTTGTATTCAGTCAGTGGAGCTCCTGTGTTTTCTGTTACCAAGATAAACAAGATAAAACTCCAGAAATGTACCTGAACACACCTCATTTCCAGAACACCACGCCCATCAGTGTAGATATATTCAGAAGATCTGCTGCTATTGTGTAAGATAGCAATAAGCATTACGATGCACCTTGCACAGGGTTTTAGGGAGTTTTGGGATACCCCTGCATCCTCCTCAGATCGAGACAAGAATTTCCTTATACAAATTCTTCATGAAGATGCTTCCTTTTTTTCTCCACTTACAGCTTCCTACCTCATTTACTGGAATCACACCTCTCGTTAGTTTGCTGATTCGCGCTTTGCTGAGCTGGTGAAAGGTGTAGATGGTGTTGAGGTGGAGCAGAATGTGCTGCTTTCTTCTCTGATATCTTTGTTTTCACTGTCAGTGTGATGCTATGATACAGAATGATGTGCTGCTCTCATAAAGACATTTTATTTCAGTCCACTGCTCTTAACATCACATCAGAGGTCAGAGCATATTTATCTTTTAAGGCCAAGTGGTGAACTCCACAGACTGATCCTAGAATAACAAGTCTAAACCCAGAGTGAACAAGTGACAATGTAGAGTCACACCTATTAAGTAGTGCTGCACAATGTATGGTTTCAGGTGCAATTTTAAATAGAATTTTGAAATGCTTTTTTAATACTTTTTACTGTGTGATGCAAAACTAGTGTGAACTGTTCATATTGTACCTAATATTTACAAAATTTCATAATTTCTTTATTTTTTTTACCAAATGTCATCATTAAACAACAAAATATTGCAATATGATTTTTTTTTACCTCTTAATATCGTGCAGACTCCTTTCCGAAGGATTGTAAAGTCCTAGACAAGAAACTGGATTCAAGGTCTTTCTACTTGTAGGTAGAGGACGCGCAGAGTTGATGCAAATGCATCAATATTTATTTTATTGTTTTAGAACAAGGAATACAAAGAAAACCAACAACCTAACAGATGTAACATAACGTACAAGAACTGACAAACTAACACTGAAACCAAAGGGCAATATACTGTATATGGAAGAGGACAGGAAACAGGAAACACCTGAGCAAAGGTAACGAGGGGGCGGAGCTACAAATGAATACAGGTGAAGACACTTAAGGTTATGCGCAGGGGAAGGTGAATAAACAGGAGGGCAGATCGAACACGGAGACAGAGACAGGACAGACAGGACGTGACAACTTGTATATGTCTGTAAAACTGAAATAACCATAGACGTTGTACTGAGCATGACAACATATATAGATAGCTTTTTTAGTTTTAGTAGTATAGTAGATTAATTTAATACACTATTATAATTACTATAATAACTACCAGTTTATTACCGGAAAGTAATTTACATTAATTTAATGTACTATTACATTTAGTAATAATACATTAAATATGATACAAAAAGTTATTTAAACAATGCCATAGAATCCAAGTCTTCAAATATGGACCTTGAATTCCTTTCTCAGTTCTGGAATTGAAGGAAAGTTTGTTCGATTGATTGGCCACTTATGAGTTTGTTCAGAGTTTTTAATAATTTTAAAGAATTTTATAGAATACCCATTTTTGGTTTAATAAAGAAGCATATAATTAAAAGAGATCTGCAAATAGGCGCAGTACCAGTAAAAAAAAATAGGACACTTCCTTTTTTATTGCATTTTTGCTTTATTTGTATGATTTTCTTAATTGTAAATGAACACATATGGAATTATGCAGCTAACAACAATTTTAAACAATATAGAATATCACAATAACATCATTTATTGCAATTGCAATTTATTATCCAAACAAAAATAGTCATTGTGACAAGATTGCATTTCATCAAACGTGATTCTCCTATGGCATTTTGCTTTAAGAATCTGTTGCAGCACCTTTATTTTTAAGAATGTGCCACTGGCTTCTCGGTTTACACCAACACTAGGTTTAATCCGTGACTGGGAAACTGACCTCACGTAATGGTCACAGTCCTCAGTCAGAAAGGTCACCGGACGTCCGTGCGGTATTTAGTTTGTTGAGATGGTGTTAACTACTGCTTGTACATAACTGGCGACTTGGTGTAAAGTAACTTTTGTTAAAGGACACCATGTTTGACACGTTTGAGATACTGTATCTTGAGTACCAGAACTTTACCATCAGTACCTTTCAGCACCAGCATTCAGTATATTTGCAGTTATTTGGTTCATTAGTATATACTAGTGCATCTTAAAATTCATTAACATCCTTAAATGTTATTTTATTACAGTAATTCAGTCTGAAAAACTAGTGTCTCAGAAAATTTGAATATTATATAAGACCAATTGGTACTTTTGGCAGTGTGGGCAGTGTGCCAAGTCCTGCTGGAAACTGAAATCCACATCTCCATAAAAGTTGTAGCAGCAGAGAAAAGTTCTGTAAGATTTTGATGGAAAACAAAAAACTGCATTGACTTTAGACTTGATAATTAAACACAGTGGATCAACACCAGCAGATGACAGACATGACTCTCCAAACAAACCATCACTGATTGGTGGAAACTTCACACTAGACCTCGAGCAGTTTGGACTGTGTGTCTCTCCACTCTTCCTCCAGACTCTGATCCCTTCATTTCCTTTAAATGAAATGTAAAATTTACTGATGATCAGTGATGGTTCGTTTGGAGAGACATGTCTGTCATCTGCTGCTGTTGATCCACTGTGTTTTATTATCAAGTCTAAAGATATATGATATATGATGTATGATAAATGATATATTGTGTAACCTTTTTGCCTGTCATTATAATACATATAGAGTTTTAGGCAAATAATCTCAGATAATCAAATTCCTGCTAAATAAAAAACTTTTGATACCTCGTCTTGAGTGCTCTCTCTCTTCTCTCTCTAATTTGGTGAATCTATTAAATATTGCACGTTAAAGAGCTGCAACATGAGGTGCCAAGTAGCGATGCGCCCCACAGGATGCAAACGCAATAATTTCGCATTCGCTCCCATTTGCGGAGCAGCGCTGACGTTTTTCTGCAACATAAGGATGGAGATTACGTTAATTGGAGACACTTGAGAGATTTGCATTTTCTCAGCGATGCTCTCGCAGCGTGAGAGCGCCACAGAGAGCCCATTTTTCGAGGCCCGGAACGTCTCGGCTCGCCGAGCAGACGTCTGCGGAGGAACGTTTAGTCGACTGCAGAAATCCTGTATCAGTCCAGGAAGGAAAGGCATGGAGATAACACAGAGGACACTTCTATCTCCGCGAGCTGAGGAACGATTCAGCTGTCCGTACTCTCAGCGTGGGATTATTGAGAGTGGCAGCTTCTCCCTTCCAGCGCTCCTCTCTCAGCTGATGTGGAAGCTTTAATTCATGACCAACACGAAACAGAACGCCCAGCCAAATGTCAGTCAGACATTCTGCCGGCTACAGTGAACAGAGGCGCTGCGATAAGTCGGAGAAAAGTGAACAGCGCTGCTGAGTGTCGGGGCTTTAGAGGACGATGTTGTACATTTGTACAGATTCTGTGCATGGGCCCAGAATCATGAGTCGTGGATAAGGGTTTGAGTCGTGGATGGGCTATGATTTTCTGTTGTTATCACGCTTTTCAGAGAGATGCACAATAGGGCTGCACGATATTGGAAAAAATTACATTGCAAATGTCCTTTTTCAACAATATATAAACAATAAGCGATATTAAACAACGCTGTCTCTCGTCCGGACCGATCAAGAGCTGAGTAAGTGCTGAGCACTCAAAACCTGAGAAAACAGCAAAACAACATTAATCTGCCCTTTAATCAGAATTTAAACGTCTTTTAAAAAGGTAAATAAGAGCATTTTTCTGTTTTTCTGGGATTAAAAGTGTGAATTCAGCTGTAACTGGAAATATCTGCACTGCTAAACTGTGCTGGACTGAGGAGCACAGCTTTCCACACGTGCTCACGTTTACAAGCACGTGCCCAACCATGTGGATGATGGAGGCCATGCGGTTACCTCGTGCTTACTCCTGCTCCCCCTCCCCTTCCCGCTTCTCAGGCAGCAGCAGCCTGTTACTCACACAGACACATAGACAGCGCTGTGTACCTACTTCTTCTTGTGTCAAGAATCAAAACATTGCAACATGACATGTTTGATGTAATTGCCTTAAGTGACATCACACGTACTGTGATGTGAATATTGCGCATGTGACCATTGCGCATGCGCACATCGCGATGACGATGCTTAAGCAATATATCATGCAGCCCTAATGAACAGCGACCTCAGACATTTGTGCAGATATTTGCTTAAAAATAAGCAAATCCTTTTAAACAATTAGGCATGCTGATATAAAACGCTGTATTAATGTTTTGTATTGTAACCTCAGCTACCTAACTAAATACCATGACATAAAAATCCTTTAAATAATTACGTTGTTTAGGCTAGGCTAGGCTATGTAAACCAGCCAATCAAGTTACTGTTTCATTGGTTTATAACTTGTTCATTGGCTGGCTCATGGTCTATTTTGATGAAACATAAAGAAAATATATGATGTCCATTATAATTGATGCAGGGTCTAAAAGGGTTATTAAAACAAATTCTAAGCTAAAAGCTAAGGTTATACGGTATTTTGTGGCAGATTTCAGTAAGAATAATGTGTTTTCGTTCACAGCTCGTTCCACAGAAACACCTCAGATTTGTCAGACTCCCAGAACACCTGCAGCTTGTCAGATTCACAGATTTACTGACTGAACATCAGGTTCAGATGTAATAGTCTAATCCAAGAAATCTCACAGAAAACACTCAATTAGCTGGTTTCAGATGATTATAGAATGTTTTAGATGGTTTCAGATGGGTTTAAATGGTTTTACTGTACTGTACCCACCCAGAGAGAGCAAGGACAACTGTGCTCTCTCAGGGCTCCGGCAGCTGATGGCAAGCTGAATGACCGGGATTTAAACCAGCGATCTCCCGATCATAGTGGCAGCGCTTTAGACTACTGGACCACTCAGAGTGCCCATTGGTCAGTTTTTTATCTGAAAAATCATTACAGATCCCAGTTAGTGAATGGTACGTGTGTTATTGCAGTATTTACTGAACATAAATTCAATAAGAATGGCCTTTACCAACCTGATACCCTTTACACAGGTCTAAACTGTGCGTAGCGTTATTAGCAGTTCCATCTTACAGCACTAGAATCAGCTTAAAAGGCTGTTAGTGTTCCTCAGATGCTCGCCACCAAAGAGGGGTTGATTGCTATAACTCTATTTATAGAAAGGTCTGGAATTGCATACATGTGAAATGTCAGAGGTTGTGCCGTGTGCCAAAGTCCAGTCATAGCAAACATTGTTCATGTCTGGCACATGGCTAATAATTCCACTACGAGCGATGCTGGGGTTTAGAAAGAGATTATCGCGAGTAAAGCTCTGTTATTTGGGGTAAATTAAGCCTGATTAGTCTGATTTGTTTCTTCTGGGTTTCTTTTATTTGGAATACAGACTGAAATGACTCCCAGAGCACTTCAGTTTCTGAATCAGTTTCTCTGATTTTGCTATTTATAAGTATATATTTGAGTAAAATGAACATTGTTGTTTTATTTTAAGAACTACGGACAAAATTTCTCCCAAATTCCAAATAAAAATATTCTCATTTAGAGCATTTATTTACAGAAAATGAGAAATGTCTGAAATAACAAAAAAGATGCAGAGCTTTAAAAAAAAAACAAGTTCATATTCATTTTTAAGTTTTAAGAGTTCAGAAATCAATATCACCCTGGTGATTTTTAATCACAGTTTTTTTATGCATCTTGGCATCATGTTCTCCTCCACCAGTCTTACACACTGCTTTTGGATAACTTTATGCTGCTTTACTCCTGGTGTAAAAATTCAAACAGTTCAGTTTGGTGGTTTGATGGTTTGTGATCATCCATCTTCCTCTTGATTATAATCCACAGGTTTTCCAGAGCTGTATACACACAGACAAGGACCACCTGGGCAGATAACAAGGGGGCGGGGTTACAAATGAGACAGGACCTTTACACCTTAGCCTACAAACATAGGCTAAGATGTAATAGGTAAAGATCACACTAATGTTAGGTCAAAAATGGACAATTTTCCATCTGAATATTCATATTTTGCATTTAGATTATTATCAATAATAAACCTGTTCTAGTAAATCTGATGTTGGAATAAACTCAATCTTATCAATCGTCTGCAATCATCTGTTAAACTGCACACACAGTTTAGAGATTAGATATTTTATTAGATACATCATAAATGATTGAAGTGGCCTAAAATAGAGAAACGTGTTGCTACAGAGCTGCGAGATTCTCTGCATCATTTAGCATTTCTCATCTATTTCAGAAATGCGATAAAGTGTCCCATTTGCATAATCTCCTTTGGTGCCGCTCTTAAAATCTCTCTCCTACGCAGATCTTCCTAATAAAGCGCTTCATCAGCCTCTACAATTAACATCGGCAGCAGAAGCTTCTGTCACATTAGTGTCTGTGAATCCACTTCCTGATCGTATCTCTCTGTTCAGAAGATGCGCCGCGCCGACACTTCACTTCACATCAAGAGGTCATCTCGCAATAAAACCATCTGTTGGATTTATATGAAGAAATATGTGCATCGTTTGCACATAATAAAGTTATGTTTCATTCAAAAGTATGTAAGTTTTCATGCTGAACACGTATTTTATAGTCCTATAGTAAAATATATACTATATATAGACCCTGTGTCCTCATATGTGGACACTACATTTCTGCTTCTCTGCACCATGATACATCTTTTTGTTAAACGCTGACCCTTTGGTCTGATATGGAGGCACTGCTGGTACCACCTAGTGGTCACAAGATGACATTACACTCAACTGATTGAAAACAAGATGGCGGGAATCCCAGACAAAAGTTTCTACAGCCAGTTGAGATGTGAACGTGGGCCAGGTAAAAATCCTCATCAGATTTTATTTTAAACCAAGTTAAGTTCCTTTCTTTAGAAAGCTGAAATTATTGTTAAATGGTAAAATAAACTATGATTCATATATGAAGACTTTGTTTTTTGCAATGTTTTTTTTTTACACTTGTTAGGTCAGTTTCACAGGGGTTCCTGGGGTAATTCTCTCTTTTATCTCTCTTTTTACCTACTGTTTTTCTCTGAACTCCGTGGTCCTCCGGTAATTTTAGTCTCGTCCAGAGGCACATCTCTGAGTTTCGTCTCCTCGCTATTTGTCCACTGCTGCGCACTGTAATTACACTTTGGGTGCGCCACAGTTTTTACGGAGATCTGCGTAAAAAAACACAACAGCGAGTGGAAATGGAGGAGCTACTGAATGTTGTGATGTCATGTGACTGAAAAAAAAAGCCTAAAAACTCACTGATTCTGCTGTTTTTTCAATTGCAGTCCGGATGCAGGAGTTTTATCACTGTATCACAGTAGAAGTGTAAAATATTTTTCACAAACGACCCCCTGAGATATGTGATTAGCCGGTAATGCACTGTAACCGAAGCTCTCCATGTATTACTCCGCCACATACAGGTAACGTAGCATCGATGCAGCGCTTACAAGCCAAATAGCGCAGCTACAAACAGAGCAGCAATGGAACTATTTTAACTGGCGGAGTTTTATAACCAAACAGATCCTATTTTCTCCTCCTCTTTAACTCTTTAATATCTTTAAATAAACAGTGATGATAATGGAAATGTGGTATAATCACAAACAATAATGCACTCGAGGTTTGTGCTATAAAGTGCCACACCAGCATGTGACTCAAACCCATAGTTTTCAGTGTGGTGTGAATTGGTGTGGATTGCTGGGATTGGTGTGGATTGGTGTAGATTGGTGTGGATTGGTGTGGATTGCTGGGATTGGTGTGGATTGCTGGGATTGGTGTGGATTGGTGTAGATTGGTGGGATTGGTGTGGATTGGTGTGGATTGGTGGGATTGGTCTGGATTGGTGTGGATTGGTGTGGATTGGTGTAGATTGGTGGGATTGGTGTGGATTGGTGTGGATTGGTGGGATTGGTCTGGATTGGTGTGGATTGGTGTGGATTGGTGGGATTGGTGTGGATTGGTGTGGATTGGTGGGATTGGTGTGGATTGGTGTGGATTGCTGGGATTGGTGGGATTGGTGTGGATTGGTGTGAATTGGTGGGGTTGGTGGGATTGGTGTGGATTGGTGTGGATTGGTGGGGTTGGTGTGGATTGGTGGGATTGGTGGGATTGGTGTAGATTGGTTTAGATTGGTGTGGATTGGTGGGATTGGTGTGGATTGGTGTGCATTGGTGGGATTGGTGTGGATTGGTGTGCATTGGTGGGATTGTTGGGATTGGTGTGGATTGGTAGGATTGGTGTGGATTGGTGTGAATTGGTGTGGATTGGAGGGATTGGTGGGACTGGTGTGGATTGGTGTGGATTGGTGGGATTGGTGAGGATTGGTGTGGATTGGTGGGATTGGTGTGGGATTGGTGTGGATTGGTGGGATTGGTGTGGGATTGGTGTGGATTGGTGGGATTGGTGAGGATTGGTGTGGATTGGTGGGATTGGTGTGGGATTGGTGTGGATTGGTGGGATTGGTGAGGATTGGTGTGGATTGGTGGGATTGGTGTGGGATTGGTGTGGATTGGTGGGGTAATATAAATCACAGACAGTGGCCTCTCACACACAGGGCGCTCTTCAGGTTTCCTCTCCTGTTGCACTTGATTTGCTGTTAGAATAATAATCGCGGCTCTCTGAGGGACGTGGACAGAGCGTGCGGAGGCCGGTAATGAAGACGTGTCAGATTTTATGGTATGAATGGGTAAACAGGCGTCTGAATCCGCTGGAGGAGCGAAGGCGATGTTATCCTTAAGCCGGCCTGAGCAGACGAGCTCCTGGAGTAATGAACTCATCCTGAAGACTATCTCTGTGAAATTACTGTCAGACTGCGTATGCATATGAGCAGATCACATTATTTACAGACGCATTGTTCTGCATTACAACAGCGGCTCAGTTGATGGCTATATTTTCTACATCCTTCCTGCATTATTATTAATATTAATATTATTATTTTCACTAGGTTACCAAAAAGAACATTACTCTTTTAAAAACACTGCAAAAAATAGTTTGAAGATTAGACTGTAATTCTGATGTTTCGTTCTGATATTAATGTTCATATCATCAAGTTTAGTGTTGAGAGTCTCCGAAAAAAATTAGAATATTATATAAGACCAGCTGGTACTTTTGGTAAGCAGTGTGGGCAGTGTGCCAGGTCCTGCTGTGCCTGTTGTCAGCAGCAGAGGGGAGCATGAAGTGCTGTAAGATTTTTCCAGGAAACACTGCACTGCGTGCTTCTCTCCGCTGAAAACAACTTTTATGGAGATGCAGATTTCATTTTCCAGCAGGACTTGGCACACTGCCCACACTCCCAAAAGTACCAACTGGTCTTATAATATAATATTCTATAATTGTCTGAGTCTAGGACATTAAATTGTGGGTTTTCATTGGCTGTAAGCCATAATCATCAACAATAAAATAAATAAATCACTCTCTGTGTAATACATATATAAAAATGATGCACTAGTATATTCCTATATACTCATATACCATCCTGATATGAACAGCAAAGCCTTCTGGATCCCGACATGCTGTATATGTTGTTCACCTCAAACCCATAAGCAGGGAAGTATATAGGCTGTGTGTTTGTGTTATATAAAGGGGAGGGGTGAGCTGGAATTGTGGGTAATGTGATTTGATGACTCACCACAGCAGAAGAAATTTTTACATCTCATTTTCTCTACAGCGACTCGCCGACACTGCTGCAGCTATCATCAGCCAGAGCATCTTCCAGCAGTGCACTGACAAAATCATCACCATCATCATCATCATCATCACCATCACCATCACCATCATCATCACCATCATCATCATCATCATCATCACCATCATCATCATCATCTGTGTTCCTGCATGGGGTGCTCTTCTCACTTCGTCATCTGCAGCACAATTTTTATAAAACTTTGTTTATCGAGTCTTCAAAAAATATACATCAGTTATATTAATCAAATTCATGACAGTAGAATTCTGTGATTAATCACACCTTTACTTCCTTAAGTCTAATCTTTTAATTTTGGGTATTTAAATGTGAATTAATGAATCAGTGTTAAAAACACTTAAATTTATATTATTGGTGCCAACCCCCTAAAACATAATTGTATTAATCACATCAATATTCTGTGATAAAATCATGGATAAAATCACGATTAAATTTTTTTATGCTGGTACTGAACTGTATTTTTGGGAAGGAGACAATAAAAATGGTTTAGTCGTTTTACTGTATTATAATATCTCAGGTAGTTATAATATATAATATCTCAGGGTAGATTTACTGTATTATAATATCTCAGGTAGGTATAATATATAATATCTCAGGGTAGATTTACTGTATTATAATATCTCAGGTAGGTATAATATATAATATCTCAGGTAGGTATAATATATAATATCTCAGGGTAGTTTTACTGTATTATAATAGATCTTATTAATACAGTTCATATACTGTATAGTATGATAAGTAAAATATAATTATTGTGACAGGCTCAAGGCCTGGATGACACCGCTCTCATATTAGCGATAAACCTTGATAACTCTTAGATAACTGAGCTTCAGTATAGTATGTAGAGGGCACCAGTTAGTGGGTCAGAGTTCCGGGTGTTCTGTGACAGCGGTCAGATCTGCTGCTCGTGTGATTCACGTGTCCCGCTCTGGTTGGACGTGACATGATGTTACTAAAGCTGCGCTGTCTCAGAACACACGCTGGCTCGCGTGTCCACTTTTATTCAGTAAGACTTGACTGGAGGGAGCTCACGCGGACGCCGAGTCCAGATTCAGGGGGTTTGGCCGGGTCTGACCTCGTGGAGCGGTGGCCCGTGAACGCTGGAGAGCACAGAGCAGCACAGAGCAGCGCCTCCAAGACTCTGAACAGTGGAGATGATGTAGTTTCTGGACACGACGCGGTTCGTCAGAGAGCAGAGGAGCATCTAGTCACAGATAACCATTTACATTCTCATTTGTTTGTGTTTAGACCTTTATAGAGATGCACTGAGTCAGACTTGAACTCCTGAACCTCTTAAATATTTCAATATTCCGGCTTTTTGCATCAGATAAAAAAAAAAAAATTCCACAAACATGAGGCCAATTCTCAGGACAGGGATCAGGTCGAGTAGTAGACAGAGAGTTTTCCTTTTAAATAGAAAATTCTCATTTAAAATTAAAGCTTAAGTTAAAGTATACTACCCAGTATGCTACCAACCAGCTAGAACTCTGTAGTTAACGCCTACAGCACCACAGGAACCGCATAGCAACCACCTAGTTACTAAAACACTAGTAACCACAAAGCAACTCAGCTTTGTAACACCATAGCAACCACACATACTTTAAGAACATTATAACAACCACTCAGGAGCACCAGAGCATCCGCCTGGCAAAACCATACCAACACCTTAACAACCCCGAAGCAACTCAGTGAAAACCACTTACAGTTACATTATAGCAAAAATCTTGCAACTACTTTGTATAGGTTTATGTTTGAGTAAAATAAACACGGTTGTTTTATTCTATAAACTACGGACAACATCTGCATTTATTTGCAGAAAATGAGAAATGACTGAAATAAAAAAAAAAAGATGCAGAACTTTCAGACCTCAAATAATGCAAAGAAAACAAGTTCATATTCATAAAGTTTTAAGAGTTCAGAAATAATCAATATTTGGTGGAATAACCCTGGTTGGTTTTTAATCACAGTTTTTTTCATCCATCTTGGCATCATGTTCTCCTCCACCAGTCTTACACACTGCTTTTGGATAACTTTATGCTGCTTTACTCCTGGTGCTTGATGGCTTGTGATCATCCATTATATTTCAGAGGTTTTCAACTTGGTAAAATCAAATAAACTCATAATTTTTAAGTGGTTTCTTATTCTCTTATTTATGAGTATGAGTAAGTACATTAGTATCTACCAGTATCAGTATTCGTGCGTCTCTTGCCTGATTTATCCGTTACGTATCTGTTGTATTGTGTCACACTGCAGAAGGAAAGGTTAAACTGCATTGTTTCGTTTTCTCACTCTTCAACATTTCTCACTATTTATTAGTTGTAAAGCTGATTGAGAGAGATAAGAAACAGAGGTCTGGCAGGTCTCGCTGCTGCAGCTCGATATATTAGACGTGTTTATATTCTGGTGGACGCGCTCGTCCGTCTCCGGGGCCGTGCTCGCCGAGCCGGGCAGCAGGGCCGAGACAAGTGTCCGCAGCAACTCATCAGCTGCTCCGATGGCAGAGGGTGTCGCGGGGGAGACAATAAACGTCTCCCTGAGTGAATTTATAGGCAGTCGATGTCTCTGTCTCACTTTCTTTCTCCTCCGCCGCTGTCAGTGGAGCGTGAACGCTGCAGTAGATACCACCGGAGGTGTTAATATCAGACAGCAGACTGAAAAAACAAACATGCCACCATGTTAGAAAAGTTTATTAAGCGTTTTATTAAGGTACACATGCAAGCAATTATGTAATTAGACAGTTGTGGCAAACGTGCAATGCATAAAATCATGCAGATATGGGCCATCAAGATTCCTAGTGATTTTAAATGTGGTAAACGAGAAAGTTGGTGTCAGAAGGGGCTTGTTTGAATTTTAGCAATACAGTCTCTA
Organism: Astyanax mexicanus; assembly: GCF_023375975.1. Classification (NCBI taxonomy): domain Eukaryota; kingdom Metazoa; phylum Chordata; class Actinopteri; order Characiformes; family Acestrorhamphidae; genus Astyanax; species Astyanax mexicanus. Next base: position 1,037,343 of record NC_064431.1, on the reverse strand, counting down.
GAGTAATGTTGAAGTCAAATCCGCTAGAACCAAGTCTGAGCCAGAACCAAGAATAGGCCTATTTTAGAATAGCAATTTCCAGGCCTCGCTTGATTTTGGAAACAAATATATAACCAGGAAATTCATGAAAAGAAAAGTCATGGAAATTGGAAATCTATGTGTACGCTTGTGTACGTCAACTGAGTAAAGCTTTGGTTTTGGTTTTAAAAATAATTGAATGTTTGGGTAAATAAATTACTTCACTTCGCATTAGCTAGTGAGAAGAATGCTGATTTAATGCTGTGTGCCTTCATTCAGACTAATATCAGGCAGAGACATGTCAAATTAGTGGCAATTTATAGTTTTTATAGTCAAATTATTTTAGGGAACATATAAGACAACTATAATCAGTTTAGGATAGACACAGATTTGTAGTTTTATTGTCCGTGTCTGTGCTGAAGATTAGCTGTAAATGCATGAAAACGTCATGGAAATGTATTGGTTAAAAAGTGTATGAACCCTGAAACTTTCTATATAGACAATATCTCATTTTTTATTTTTATTATTTCTCCTAATTTGCTCCACCCCTACTCATATCTTCAGAGTAAGGGGTGCCGTACTGCACTATTTTAATCTCTCATGTTCCGTTAATCAACAAATAGAATAATCTGTAAATACCATAAACATAAACATAATCATAAACAAACATGACGAGCCAAGCTAATTCCATTTTTATGGAATCCCACCAATCAATAGGTCTTCAGTGCACTCAGCACATCTGCTGCTCTGGCATTAATAATAATAATAATACCAATAATAAATGATGGGCCTTTAAAATGAATTATCTTTCCAGTCATTAATAGAGGTGGTCATAGGGAAACACTAGGGCTGGCTAATAATAACACAATTAAATATTGTGATATATAATTTTACAAATATACCACAATATCAGATGAGATTTGACCAAAACCATCACTGATCATCAGTAAATTTTACATTTCATTTAAAGGAAATGAAGGGATCAGAGTCTGGAGGAAGAGTGGAGAGACTCACAGTCCAAACTGCTCGAGGTCTAGTGTGAAGTTTCCACCAATCAGTGATGGTTTGGAGAGACATGTCTGTCATCTGCTGGTGTTGATCCACTGTGTTTTATTATCAAGCTTAAAGTCAGTGCAGTTTTGTTTTCCCACAAAATCTTACTTTTATGGAGATGCGGATTTCATTTTCCAGCAGGACTTGGCACACTGCCCACACTGCCAAAAGAACCAATTGGTCTTAAGTGGTCTTATATAATATTTTAATTGTATAAGACACTGATTTTTTGGGTTTTCATTGGCTGTAAGCCATAATTATAATCAACACTAAAAGAAATGAATGCTTAAAATAGATAATATGAGTTTCACATTTTCAACTGAATTACTGATATTAAGTAAGTTTTCAATGATATTCATTTTTTTTTGTATTTTTTGAGATGCACTAGTATATAGGGTGAATCCCTTTTATCTCTGGGTTTCATTATTATGCCTATAATGCTTATAATGATACTCCAGTGGTCTTTCTGAATGAACTAATGAATTGCATCAGTAATGCTAAGGCGAATGAAGAGTTAGAACATCTCTTCATCAAGACTTATCTTGTGGGTGTTCGTGGTAAACAGTGATCAATAAGCCTATATTTTTAAAATATAAAAAATGTTTTATATTCTTAAACATTGTTGATTATGTTAGAGTATGGGGTAATCTGTTTTTAATAAATATTGTATGATATAATAGGTCTATGCTTCTTTAGTGTTGCAATGTTAATAAACATCATACTAAACGGATTTCGCTTGTTTTAAACAGTCCCAAAAATGATTTTAAAAAGCTCTTATTGTTTAAACGCTCTACTTACTCAGAAAAAAAAAAAATTATTGTTTAAATCAGGCTCGGGCTCACAAAGACATAAAGTTTATAGGCTGGGCAGAATGTGTATATAAGCTCTAGTGCTCTAAAACCCTGTTGGATTCGTGATTTGCATTGTTTTTAGTGTTTTCTGCTGTCTGATCACCCCTAATTAAAGCCCTGAGCTGATTATCAATCAGTTCATTGGCTGAATTAAGACTCTTAGAGTGACCGTGACTGATCATCACCATGAACTCATCCACGAATTCATCCATATTCAGTAAAAAACGAAAACAACCATTTATTTTCCCATCCCCCCACACACCATACTCCGGTTCAGACCGGCGGCCTCGTTCCAGTTGAGTGCCCATGCCCCGTATCCTCATCTGCCCCATGCTCCTCCTCAAGTGGACCATGAGGAATCAGAGGGAGGAGAAGCTACAGTGTGCTGGAACCTCCGGGAGTCGGGGGGATCTGTTGGAAGCCGCTGCCTCTTCGTGGGCGGATGTTAAAGGGACCTTTAGGGCCGGAGAGGAGCCGGCTCGGCGCTCTCTCTGGGAGATGAGGAATATAATCTAAGATGAAAGCCTGCGTTGTGAAGGCGAGTCTCTAACCCATTCGCTGTCGGCTCGGTAAAACCGGCGGGAGCCTCTGAAGATGCTGTGTTGGCAATCCGTTGCCGAGGACCCATAAGAGCACATTGAATATTGAATATACAGGTAGAATTGAGGGTGGCTAGAGGAACATGAGTTGGGCTGATCACCCAGAATAAAAAAAAATGAAGATTTATATTGAATTTAACACTGAGAAAATAAAGTACTATATAAAAAAGTATAAAATGTGTTCTGCTTTATTTAACACTTTTTGTTAAAGAATACAAAAATTCAGCATGTGTTCCTGTATAGTAGGGTGGTCCTTAATTCTGTGCAAAAAATAAAATGCCTTATTTATTTACAGCCTTATTAAAACTACAATGAAACTAAAATTACAATGAAATGACATATACAATTAAAATATATAAAATATATATATAAAATTACACCTAATAACGATCAGTGCTTGAATTTTCTCCCGACTACAGACTGCAATTTTGCGTCTGCAATATTCTGTGATAATCTCGTAACGTATTTTTCGGATTATAAAGCGCACTATTATTAAACGTCTATTTTCATACATAAAGCGCATTAAGCAACACTAGCAGGATGCCTAAAATCGACGTGAGCAAGGGTGTCACCATGTTTCCCTTCTAAAAAGTAAACAAAACTATAATTCTTAAAAAAAAAACTTTTTTGGGATGGTAATCTACACTGATTTTAGATTTCTCTCCTAAAAAAAAACGTTTATTTGGGTGAGTAAAGTGCTTAGGTTTATGCACAGTTTGCTTAGATTTCCAATATCTTGTCTAAGGATGAGTTTTCAGGGTTCTGGCAACACAGAGCGCTATCAGCTAGCGGTTCATCCCAAGTAGTAGCTTGTTTTAACATGGTAAATACGCAGACTACAGTCTGATATACTCGCTTCTGAACGGTGTAAGAGCTAGCGGTGCGGTTAGCGGCTAATGCTAATGCTGCTGCACCCAGCCTTAGTGTTGGAGAAACTTCACTGAAAACTTGGCATTATAATGCTGTACTTCAGCTCCTTAATACTGCTTTACTGCTCCTTAATACCTGAGTGGTAGAATTCATACGACATACCAGTCATACGACGCAACAGATTATAAGGAGCGTTTTAAAAAATGTAAGATTTTTAAGTAATTTTAACTGATTTTAAGTGTGCCTTATTGTACAGAAACTACAGTACTCTCAATCTCATCATCCTGAAGCTTTAAAAGAACAAAGATACGTGTAATTATAATACATGCAACAATAAACTGAAGCAAAAATCATTCACAGTAGTGAATACATGCTTTTTTTTTCATGCAATTCTCAGCATGCGCTAACAACGCTCAGTCAATGCGCTTCTCTGAACCATCGTCATCGTAAAGATTTCCTGAAGTAGGTCAGTGTCAGTACAGAGCAAAGTGAGACAGACGCTGATTATTGTCTGAATTTCTGGTGCGTAATCAATAGCACTTGCTCGCAACAGCTTTTTTTATTATGATGCTATTGATCATCTTAAATGGCGTCTTTTTTTTTGTTCAGGTTACTCGAGGAAGTTTCTCTTTGGTTGCTCAGTCTTGGTTCTTCATTCACAAAAGCCCGGAGTCATGATAAGTGCAGGGATTGGATTTTGCGTCGCCATAAATGGGCTCCCTTTTATCCCAGCATTTTTTGTTTTTTTTACCCTGTGAAAGCTATTTGACTATCTCGTCCAGGCTTTGTTGTGGGAAGCCTTGGGCTGCCTGCCTATTGTCACAGAGTCTCACAGGCAATTCTGCCTCACCGATAGTTTCTGAGTTCCACAGAAACCGATAAATTCCCAACTGCAGAAGAGAAGAGTCTCCACAGCGGGTCGCCCCAATCAATTCAGTATGGACTCTGCCAGGCTGCATTCCAGCCCTAATGGAAGCCAATATCGCCTCTTCCATTACAGCACACAGGTCTACAGGCCAAGGCACTGGTTAATGACTTTAACTGGTGTTGCACTGGTAGCAGGGATGCACTAGATTTAGTTTATTCTCTTACAGAGTTCAGAAAGATGGGCGACAACAATATGTATCAGTAAAAATGCTGTAAATGTATTTTCTAGATTTTACAATTTAATACAGTAAAAAAAAGGTACACAGCCAACGCAAAGAAGTTTTTTAGGAGTAAAAAAATTGATCCTAAAGAGGTACCTCATGCAACAGCTTGGGAACCGAAGCCATGCAAAGCTGTACAAGTTGTGTGGTTTTATCTATTGAAAGAGCTTGATCTCTGACCATTTGGGAGGATATTTCTTGTATATAATGGGAATAAGCAAACGAAAGGCATTATGGTCGTGAACGCCGGAGTATAGCTATAGAGTTATATAGCTCTGAAAAAAGTTTGAGATTAGAGAGAGCACTTCAAAATGATCAGTTGCACCATGCATCTATGGATGGGATATGTATCTGATTTAGGACCACATATGAACATGACTCAAATCTGATTTGAAAAAACAAACAAACAAAAAAAATGGATTTGGCACGTTCACACAGCCATGAAAAAATCAGATCTAAACCACATTGAGAAAAAAAGAAAATCAGATTTGAGTCAATTCAGGCTGTTAATGTGAACGAAGCCTTTTTATATGTGGTCCTAAATTGTACAGGTATCTGATCAAGGGATTTCATGTGGGTTTTTTTCGCTTTTACTAATTAGCATTAGCATTTGTGCTACGTGCTTCTCTTCTCTCGTACCCACACTACATCTCTTCTTGGTGCAGCTGTGCAGCTACAGCTGCTAAAAAAAACAGCAAAAGCAAACCGCCTGTCCTTTTTTCACCTCCTGGACCTGAGCATGAACTTCAGAGCAGCTGTTTCCTGTTTCTCCACTCCAGCAAAAGATGCTCCACATATGAGCTGCTAACTCATCCATTTCCCTTTATAAAGCTACGAGTCTCTCCTCTCTCTAATATGAGGGGTTTTGTTGTTGGTGAAGAAGGAGGCGTTTATACAGGTATCAATGTGCAGCCTGTGAGACGCTTCAGGAACAGATTCTGTGTTCACATTACACACAGATACAGATCACTTACATTTACAGTGAATGTGAACCGACAAGATACACAAATCAGATCTGAGGAAAAAATCTGATTTGAGCTTATAATGTGAACGTAGCCAAAAAGACACAATGGGATTTTTTTTCACTAATTTTATTCCCGTTTCTCCCCAATTTTGAAGATCACGTTTTTCAAAAGCAACTTTTTTAAAAAAATAATCAGACTTTTCATAGGATTGTTTGTTTCCAGTCACCAGCCACACCTGCCCACTCATAAATTTCTCTGATATTTTAACTTTCCCTCCTTGATTTAGCATTATAATATTTTCTAGCGATATTTGCGTATTTTTCTAATGTTGAGCTTTTTCCCCGCTGTGTTGCTAAAACAGTATTTTGCATGCAGTATGTATCTGAAACAGAGTTGTACCTCTAGAAGATAAAGCAGCTCTATCAGCGTGTAAATTGCCTGTCTCAGCAGGTGTAAAAGCGGATGCGGGTGCGCACTCTTTAGAATCTGAATTCTCACAGACAGAAATGATTTATTTGTTTGCTTCTCTGAAGCCGTATTTCTCGTTTTTCTCTCTGAGCTCCACAGTGAGGAAATGCTTCCTGCACAACAGGCGTGTGCTATTACACTAATGTATCATGATAATATGTCAGATGGGCTTCCAGAAATCCTGCGGACCGAGTGCGCTCAGCTCGCTGTTCCAATTCCTCTTTGTTTCACTGAGAACTGATTCCACTCGACGGCTTCGTCTTACATAAAACCGTCAGCCTGATCTCGTCTGCTGCTCCTCAGCAGAAGGACGGTGTGAGAGAACAGAGTCACACTGAGCTCAGGTGCCAAAAACCGTGTTCACCTGAGTTTTACTGAGCTTTACAGCTACGTTTAGCATCTCAGCTCATTTTACTGCATCGTTTCCTACTATTAACGTAGCTAACAGCAGAATAACAGCTGGATGTCTGATTTATAAATGTGATTTTGACATATTTGCCATTTCAGTCTCAGTAAAATTCAAATGTGATTTTGAGGCACTATAAACTATAAACCAAAATCATCATAATTTACAGTACATTTCGCAGCATACTACATGAGGTAAATGTGGACCAGAATGCATTGCTTTTTTGCAAGTTTTACTACTAAAGACTTGCAATACTTTACACTAAAAAACATCTGCAATCAGAATTGCACATTATATACATGCAGGAGCAAAAAAAGAAACAAGAAAGCAAACCAGAGATTTCAGAAACAAAAGACTTTAGCAGCAAAGTCCACAAAAAAACACAGAAAATAAAAAAGAAAAAACTAAATTATAAGCAAAGACTGACGAAATCAGTCAAAAATAATAGTGTAAAAAATAATAAAGAATTAAAAATATATATTTGATATAAATATTTTATTTATGTTTTGAATTTGCAACATACAATTTTTTATTTTGATTCTTAACATTTTTGATTTTTTGGTACTTTATAAAGGGTTTATAAATGGTTTACAATTAGTTTATTAATGGTTACTAATTAGGTTGTAAATGCCTTAAAAAGCATTAATAATCAGTTAAAACACATGAATTAGCAGAAAAAACATGGGCCACCCCTGTTCCTTACTAGTGTCGCATAAAATGCATCTTATAATCCATTGCGCCTTATAGTGCAAAAAATACAGTATGCTTTGTTCCGTGCATTTCCAAGCAGCACAGCAAATAGAAACAGAAGCAAAAACAAGCAACAAGAAAGGATTTTAGAAGCAAAAGACTTTAACAGCAAAATCCACAAAAAACACAGAGAAAAAAAAGACTGGCAAAATCCAAACGCAAACAATTTTCAAATAAGTGCAAAGAATGATAAGTTTTACAAAATATATATTTAATATAATTTAATTCTGTTTTTAATTATTAATATACATTTTTTTATTCTTACATTTTTAATTGCAGATTAATTTGGTGGCAAGACCTGCTGAATTAGCAGAAAAAAACAACATGGCGACACCCCTGTTCCTTACTAGTGTCGCATAAAATGTGTCTTATAATCCGGTGCTCCTTATAGTGCAAAAAATGCAGTATGCTTTGTTCCGTGAATTTCCAGGTCCTTATTAAAAGCAACATAGAAAATAGAAGCAGAACCAGTAACCGGGCTAACGGGTCGACACCACCACAGAACTCAACGGTGCGGCTGTACCAACCCTCCAGCTTTACGGAGGAAAAGATGCTGCAGAGACATTAAAGTGTTCCAACCTCTGTTTCTTCTACAATGGTTACACTGTAAAGGGTTATCTTTGAACAAGTCCTTGAACTCCAGGAACTCTTTGAAGACTGTATTCACTATCAGTTCACTGTCTTCTTTCAAAGGGAATAATGCAATTTATTCACTTCTTTTTTTTCCCTCTCCGTCCACACAGAGAGAACGAGAAGGTGAGGAAGGTTCAGGATCTGGTTTCTGGTTTCTGGGTCAGTGTGGCATGTTGGTGTTTATTCACAACCGAACGCTGATATCCTCTCTTTTCTCCCGCAGACGTTTCAGTGCCGAGCGCAGATAAACTCTTCTCACACCATCAGGTGTTAATGAAACCTCACGGAGCCGCGCCGAAAAATAGACAAAAGCTCATTTTCTCCCGAACGGCCCGGCTCGTCTCGAGCAGCTGCTGAGGCCTGATAGAGAAAAGGCTTAGAGTGGACTCCACACTCCTTATCTTCAGCCGCGGTGTTTCTGCAGAAAAACGCTCCACACTGCAGCTTTTCTTACAGCACAATAACTCAACACAGGGGGAGTTCTGTGTTTTATTTGCTGTATTTTTCTCTGTTTAATATCTGTTTATTATCACTAGAACTGTGCACTGGTGAGAACTTATTGTTTCAGTGATACGATACGTATTACGATATGTGTGTTCAGTTCAATGCATCACAATTTTTTAACTATCAAATACAGGCAACAAACCAAAATATTGTTTATTCCACCATACCATACCATTTTACCAAATTAAAAACCTCTGGAATATAATCAAGAGGAAGATGGATTATCACAAACCATCAAACCACCAAACTGAACTGCTTGAATTTTTACACCAGGAGTAAAGCAGCATAAAGTTATCCAAAAGCAGTGTGTAAGACTGGTGGAGGAGAACATGATGCCAAGATGCATGAAAAAAAAACCATCAAGGTTATTCCACCAAATATTGTTATATTTCTGAACTCTTAAAACTACTTTATGAACATGAACTTGTTTGTCTGAAAGCTCTGCATCTTTTTTTTTTGTTATTTCAGTCATTTCTCATTTTCTGTAAATAAATGCTCTAAATGAGAATATTTATATTTGGAATTTGGGAGAAATGTTGTCTGTAGTTTATAGAATAAAACAACAATGTTCATTTTACTCAAACATAAACCTATAAATAGCAAAATCAGAGAAACTTTTTTTCCAAAGCTGTATATTTAAAATGCAATAAATGTAAAAAATGCAATTGGATGTAACAATAAATAATGAGATTAATTAAATACACATTTAAAGAAAATAAAGAAGCTTTTTAAAAATGCATTTAAAATGTTTTAAACATGTTTAGTTTTGTAGGTGTTCACTGCACAGCCTGAACCACCAGAGGAAACACAGTGTTATTTTGTTGTAAATGTCTGTTCTGTCAGCGGATTTCTCTCGGGGACGTTTGACCTTTTAAAGGAAAGCTTTCTGTTGTTTAGGAAGTGGTGTAATTTTCCTGACCCCTGAGTTACTACTGACTTTCATCTGGAAGCTTGTTTTTGTCCTTGTCTCCAGTTTTATCTTCGGCTTTTCATTCGTTTCTTGTTGTGAACTGAGCAAAGTCAGCTTTATGAGCCTGGAATTCAGGCTTTCAGTTAACAGCTGTGCTGAACTCATCAAGAGTTAATTACTTGAATTTCTTGTCTCTTAATAAAGTGTTTGAGAGCATCAGTTAAAGTAAAGTAGTGAAGAGGTAGAGTTACAGGTATACAGTGAATAGTGAATATTTGAGTAATGTTCGAATCCAGGTTATGAGAAGCAACAACTACTCAACTAAATAAACTTTTAAAAGAATGACTTTAAGAGAAAATCAAGGTCAGTCAATTTGAAAAGAAGAAGAATTTCAAAAGTATTCTCAAGTGCAGTCACCACAATAAAGACCCTTAAAAAACATAATAATGATGAAACTGGCACTCATCAAGACTGCCCCAGGAAAGCACAGGATAAGTTCATCAACTCATCTGAGTTATTAGCCTCAGAAACCACAAATTAACAGCTCCCAGCTAAAAAGAGCATCTAAATGCTTCTTCATAGAGTATTTTGGTTGGTTTAACACTGTTTTAAAGTTACTACATGATTTAGTTACTTATGTGTTCCTTCATAATCTGATAGATCACTTCACTATTCATTTACTATGTAGAAAAAAATAATAAAAATTAAAACGTTAAATGAGAAAGCGTGTCCAAACTTTTGTCTGTAATGCTGTAGTCACTTCGTTTTAGGTCACTGTTAATAATTAGACATTTATTTCTTTATATCTTTAAGAGTGTGTTGAAGCCTCATTAGTTTGTGCACAGCAGAGCTAACAAAAGATCTAGAGCCGGTTCCTCATCTGGCCTTGAAGTCTCTTTTTTCCCAACATGAGGATCAAAGAAGTCTTAATGGCACTAAAGCAACCCCCATTAATCCAGCACTGTTTAATCCATGCAGCTCCAGTATAAAAATAGCCACTTTGGCTCCAGTGTTCATGGAGGAACTGTATATAAAACTGAACATCAAAGAATTGGACCTTCAGCACTTGCATGTAAAAGAAAAACACTTTTCCAGACTTGATTTGCATGATCAGTAGCATGTCTTTGTCTACTGGAGAGATTTGGCAAAAATTTGGCATTTTAACAACTAAAATATACAATTAATACTAATACTAACATGCTAAACTTGTATCCTGTCCCATGACTTTTGCCATGTCCCATACAAGTTAACTAAAAAGGATAACTAACCCCCTGATTTTAGCTGACCCCCACCCTCAACTTAAATCTGAAAAATGCTAAACGAAATGGGAGAAGTAGTTTGGGAGGGGACCTGGGTGGGTGATGTATGGGTTTAGGGGCGGGGCAGAAGAAAGAGCTGATTGAAAGCAGAACTGGTTTGTTTTATTACTTTAAATTAACACATTTTAGATATTAATGAAAGAAAATGGGGTTTAATATACTGAGTAAATTAACTTTAGCTCTGTACACTATTTGTATTATTTTCTAGTAAACCAAAATCATTAAATTTCAGAACCTTTTTTTTTATAAACAGTGTATTAGTATCTTTACAAGAAGCAGAGGATGAGTATCAGAAGAGTGCTCTCGACTCCGTCACCCTGATTCACGCTCCTCGAACGCTGCCTCAGATCACTGTCTCGCACCACTGCCCGAGCCTGCCTTAATCTGCACTTACCCAACGCAGCTGCTGCTCTTCAAAGCTAATCTAACACACTGCCGGAGTTCAGCATGCTTTACTCACTGTGTTGGACTTTGATTTCTCTGATTTTGCTATTTATAGGTTTATGTTTGAGTAAAATGAACATTGTTGTTTTATTCTATAAACTACAGACAACATTTCTCCCAAATTACAAATAAAAATATTCTCATTTAGAGCATTTATTTACAGAAAATGAGAAATAACTGAAATAAAACAAAAACAAGTTCATATTCATAAAGTTTTAAGAGTTCAGAAATCAATATTTGGTGGAATAATCCTGGTTGGGTTTTAATCACATTTTTTTTTTCATGCATCTTGGAATCATGTTCTCCTCCACCAGTCTTACACACTGCTTTTGAATAACTTTATGCTGCTTTACTCCTGGTGCAGAAATTCAAGCAGTTTGTGATCATCCATCTTCCTCTTGATTATATTCCTTTTGTGCTTGAATTGTCTAATAAGGGCAGAACACAATAAATGCGGGGGGGGGGGGGGGGGGGGGGACATGGCAAAAGTCATGGGACTCCATACAAGTTACTGTCCTATGGTTTTTGGCATGCCAATATAAAAAGCTGCTATATATATATATATATATATATATATATATATATATATATATATATATATATATATATATATATATACATATATATGCTGTATATATGGACATATATACCAGTATAAAAAGCTGTTGTATATATATATATATATATATGCACTCTTTAATTAACAGCAGTGAATAAAAGTCATTTTAATGTAAGCTTTAACGCTCGCTAAATATTGTAAAATAATGGCACATTTCCCAGAATGCCCTGCTCAGCCCTAGTCTCCTGAAGCTTCACACAGTGTGGATAATAACTCGCTGCTGCTGAAGTCCTGATTTATCATTTACAGTTAATTCAGGCTGGTATTTATTATGCTGGGTATGTTTATGGATATGATCTTGACTGTGAACAGAGATGTTCTCTGCTGCTGCTGCTGGAATATTATAATATACTGTAGTAGATTGGATTACCCTTAAAGAATAGCTCAGTAAATCAGACAGACCGCTCTGGTCCACCCTCTTGTTAAGGACAAGGTCAAGCGCCGCCCCAGAAACCGACCAAAGTCAGAGACGCTGCTGCGCTTATGATAGGAGTTTATATAATCTGATAAATGTGTTTTTCCTACATAGTAAATAGTGAATAGTGAAGTCATCCAGACTGTGAAGAAACACATAAGGTGGCTACATGATGCAACAGAGGGTGTAAATGTTAATTAATGTTTTATGTTTATTTTTATTTATTTTTTTTATCATAAATTCATTTTAATTTTATTTCATACGGTTATTAAAAAGTGCTAAAAACCAATACGAACAAGCATTTAAAATTGAGAGCAAAATGTGTTTAAAAATATACGTCTCTAAAATAATATTTGGTTTAAAAAAATTGTACTTGGTTTAAGTGTTGCTTTACTGTGGAGTGTATTGAGTCACGTGACGCGAGATAGCAGGTAACAGAGGAATTGTGGGTCAGAACAAGCTCTAAAAAGGCGCACACTGGAAATGTTTATATTTGTTTTATATTGGGTGATAATGTTATTCCATTAGACCGGTGTAGCTACAGAGGGAACTCTTGCTCTTCTTTTCCTGGGGAAGATTCAGATTCAGAGTCCTGATGAGGGCCAGTTCCATCATTGTTTGGTTTGGATGGTCTTAGCTGTTACCGTACCTAAGAATACTTTCAAAATTCTCAAACTTATTACAGAGAGCAGCAGTGATGGGAATAAAGGTGTTGAAATTACTTTTTTCAGTAAGGAGTAATCTAACTAATTACTCTGACTGTAACTATAATTTTAATACCATTTCCAACACCCCGTTACTGCACGTTACTTTAGCCGCTCAATTAACTTTTTTTTTTATTTCGCACATACAGACAAAGGCGCAAGTGTGTTTGTGTGCGTTGTGTGTGTGAGTCACAAGGGAGGGGAGGATGACATAATCGCCTAAGCCATGATTGGCTAAGGTATAGTAAGATTACGTCTTCAGCCAATCAGAGAAAAGAGGTGGGTGGGTACAGAGCATAGCGAGAGATGGCGAGTGAGGAGGACTCCAGTGGCAAAACAGCCTTTTCCAGATGGAAATACCGACACTATTTCACACTCACTGAGGTCAAAGGTTAAAATGTGCACGTCGAGTTCACAATATATCCCCGAATGAAAAAATTGTGATGGACAAACCTCTATGGAGGTACTTGTCTTTGCTGTCGTGCACTCTATACATCTGGCTTATGAAACTCGCTCTGTGAACGTGGGGGCGAATAACAGAAAAGTAACGCAATAGTCACTTTTACTGGTAACTAGTTACTTTTATAGTGGAGTAACCCAGTTAGTAACTCAGTTACTTTTTTGGAGAAGTAACTAGTAACTATAATTAATTACATACTGGAGAGCAGTGTTGTCTTCATGGCGTCTCGTTGGCCTCTGGAGTCGGGGCTGCACAGCTGAGCTCTACTTTTTAGAGGACCTTTCCAATTCCCCCAGCTTAGCAGCTTACACAATGATTTCTGCTCACTCAGAGCATCTTCAGGGTAATCCTCAGACTGGCTGTAAAGAAACATTCGCTGCAGCAGTTAGTGAATCACTGCTGGAACCGGAGGCGTCTTCAGCGAGAGGCAGAACGCACCACAGAATTACATATACTCATGCTAAAATTCATTCAGCCTGTAGGAAGCAGTGTGGAATTCCTGTTTTATCCTGTTTAATTGCTGTATTACATAATTACCTTAATATTTAATCCTCTGTGGTAATTAATAGCACTGAAAAGTAGTTTTTAGAATAAAATGAATAACTAACTACAAACTCAGTTTGGTATAGATCAGTAAATAATATAGCCTCATATACGGTCAACTCTGCTTAAATATATTTATTTCTAATTTTCTCATGTTTTTTTCTCCAAATTTATCATTTATCTTTTAGGACTTTTGGAATTTTAATCTCAGTGTCTTCCCAAATCACCTCAAATCACCATATCAGTTCATCAGGTTTAGATCAGGGAATTAATGTGGAGGAATAACACTTTTTTACTCTTTACTACCTAATTCTATATGTGTCTCACAATCGTTTTCATCAAATAAATAAATAAACAAATAAAGAAAAACACTGAATGAGAAGAAGGTGTATCCAAACTTTTAACTGTACTTTTTGTACTGTATTTAAATGTGCGTTGTATAAAAACAATAAGAGAAAAATGCTGATTTGTCTTTTGGTACAGAATAGAAAATAAAAAGCAAAACCAGATATTATAAATCACCCATCAGAAAACATTAAAAAAATGGAGCTGCTTCTTCTTCTTTTACTGATAACTGATATAATCCAGTCTGTGTCTTCTTCCTCTTCTCCTGAATTAATCACTGACCTCGGTTTTCACCTTCACAGCCGTGTTTTCACTGCGGCACCATTTTCTCTGTTCTTGAATCACAATCTGACTGTTATTATCAATTAGCCCCATTACAGCGGGACCATTAGCATAAGTGGCTTCTGCTTTAGTTTTTGCTCTGAGTTCCATTTTCGGCTGTAAAATCTTTTTTTTTTACCTCAGATGATAATTGTTTAAATTATGAACCTTTAGAGAAATATAGTAATCCATAATATGCAGATTTTACTATTAAACACCCTGTTTTAGCAAGCTGGACACATCAGCTGCCGGAGCCCTGAGAGAGCACAATTGGCCTTGCTCCCTCTGGGTGGGTAGATGGCTTTGCATCTTTAGAGAAATACAGCTCTGCAAAAAAAATGAAGAGAGCACTTCAGTTTCTGAATCAGTTTCTCTGATTTTGCTATTTATAGGTTTATGTTTGAGTAAAATGAACATTGTTGTTTTATTCTATAAACTACAGACAACATTTCTCCCAAATTCCAAATAAAAATATTCTCATTTAGAGCATTTATTTACAGAAAATGAGAAATGGCTGAAATAACAAAAAAAAAATGCAGAGCTTTCAGACCTCAAATAATACACAGAACTGCAGAACTGCTGATATAAACGTCTCCATGTCTTCGTTTGTGGACATGCTGAACATGTGATGCTGCTGTTTCTGCTCCACACTTATTTAAGCTGAGGTGAGGGGTGGGCTGCTGTAGGCGAGCTGTCACTGTCCTCTCCTTACAGAACACACTGAACGATTCAGACATCAGAACAGCGCTAAGCTGCTGAGGTAGGAAGACATCAGCCCGGCTTCATGAGCGCGACAGAAGAGGAGTAGCTCTATTTAAGGACATGTCATGATTAAAAAACAGTAAAACACTGAGTATTATACAGGGGTTGGAGAATGAAACTGAAGCACCTGGTTTTAGAGCACAGTAATTGATTGTGGTGACGGACAGTTCTGGTGGAAACAGGAGAGTTGAAGTGCACATTGAATTCTGCGTGATTTGATCAGCCGTGGTTTTATGTTTTTTGGATACAATCCGGGTTAGCACCCGAACATCCCTTTCAGACAGCTTCCTCTTACAGCGTCCACAGTTAATCCTGTTGGATGTGGTTGGTCCTTCTTGGTGGTGTGCTGACATTACCCTGGATACCGTGGCTCTTGATGCATCACAAAGACTTGCTGTCTTGGTCACAGATGCTCCAGCAAGACGTGCACCAACAATTTGTCCTCTTTTGAACTCTGGTATGTCCCCCATAATGTTGTGTGCATTGTAATATTTAGAGCAGAACTGTGCTCTTACCCTGCTAATTGAACCTTCACACTCTTACAGCTCTTACTGCTGCAATGTGCAATTAATGATAAAGATTAGCCACCAGGCTGCTTCAATTTAACTATGAAACCTAAAATCCCACACTAAAATGATGACAGGTGTTTCAGATTCATTTTCCAACCCCTGTATATATCATTCTACACTCAAAGAAGATTCCGGCAAGAAAGACTGTCAGAGCAGAATACTCAGTGCCGCTCAGGATCTCCTAAAAGAGTAATAACCAGAGGTTTGAGATACTGCTGAGAGGAGCAGGAAATAACACTCCCTGCTTTCTTTTTTTGTGCTTATTTGTGTAACTCTGGGGACGTTCAGCAACTCGTACATTCTTTTAGGAGGCTTGTGAATTGCTTGGACCCCCGTGTGAAGTGTTGCCGCGTTGGACGCTAATACCCCCCCCCCCCCCCCGAACCCTGCAGCTCCTTCCCTCGCTCTTCCGTCCGCAGTGTGCAAGTCTGTGAACGGCTAAAGGCTTATCACACTCACACACAGCACCCCGCCAAGTGAAATGAATTGTTCCTTTAAGGATTAAGCTCTGAAATATCACAGCTGTACCTACCAGGAGTTGGAACAGCATTCCCATATGAAGCTATAATTTTTTATTTGTTTTGTTTAAGATTTAATACTAATTTTCTCCCATTTTTTGTTTAATAAAAATAGCCGATTGTCCCACCTGTTCATCTGCTGCTCAGCTGTATATTCCCCTGCGCAGCGACTCGGTTCTGATACATCAGCTCACAGATGCAGCCTTGTGCTGATCCACATCACCCTAGTTATGAGTGATGTGGGGAAAGAGAGAGCACAATCTACTGTACTGTACCCACCCAGAGAGAGCAAGGACAACTGTGCTCTCTCGGGGCTCCGGCAGCTGATGGCAACCATTTTGAACCAGCAATCTCCTGCTGTACCACTCAGAGCCTCTAGAGTTGGTTTTAACTTTAAGAACATGCTTTATTTTTTAGCAGTGGGTCTAAATCTTAGGTTTTTCGCCATATCGTCAATCCAGACTATTCCTAATATTCCTCAGAACAAGCTTTTACTGCGTAAATGAGTAAATTCCCAATCTTTTCGTTGACTGTAATGACTGTATAATGTAATTCATGATATGACTAATTTTGTGTTTCTGCTCAAGTTGTAATGTAAAGACAAACGTTTCCAAGCCGACTGACTTACCACCCCATGAATATTCATTCCTTAATTCCTTATCTCGTATGGAAAGACTGCCACGCTATAAATTAGTTTCCTTTTTCTCCAGCATCCTATTTTAATCAGACCGCAGCGATTAGCCGTCCGAGCGACGCCCTGCAGCTCCGGCGTGGTCACAGTAATTACCGCAGTGCTAATTTGTGGAGGCTAATGTAATCTTTTGTTAATGCTCCTCTGAGACAAACCTGCTTCCCCTGTAAACAAATGAACTCACGAAGACAAGCTGATTCCTCCCTGATCACCCGGACTCCGGAACCCGGTGAATGGTGACCTCAGGCTGAGACCCCACAGCGCTCGGTTCTACTGCTCACACTTTAACATGCTGACTATATCAGCGGCATGAGCTCCAATCACAGCCTGTTTCAGCAACAGATGCACCTAAAATTAGCTGTAAATCCACCAATCAGAAGAGCCAACTGGATAATATTGGACATATAGAAATGTGACTCTTGTAATTTTAAACTTAAAATCTCTTAAAAATAATACACATTTTCCTCTACCTTCAATCACCTCACTCTACCTCACATCCTCCCTCTAAGCTCTAAGCTACCTCACTATTCCTCACTTTACCTCACTCTACACTACTCTACCTCACTCTGCTTCATTCTACCTCACTATTCCTCACTTTACCTCACTGTACACTACTTTATCTCACTCTGCTTCATTCTACCTCACTATTCCTCACATTGCCACGCTTTGCATCACTTTACATTGCATTATGACTCTACCCTACTCTACCTCACTCTGACTCTACCTCGCTCTACCCTACTCTACCCTTACTCTGCTTCATTCTACCTCACTCTATCTCACTATTCATCACATTACCATGCTTTGACTCACTTTACCTTGCTCTACCTCACTCTGACTCTACCCTACTCTACCTCACTCTGCCTGCAGCCTTGCTACTGTATGTCATGTGAGCACAGTCTGCAGCGTGAACGTTTTTTAAATGTACTTTTATTCATGAGATTCATGTTAGATAAAAAATATAAATTATTTATCATTTGGCACCAAGACTTTAGAAGAAGATCCTGTAAGTTCATGAGCTTCATGAGCATCAATGGAGCATTTTTTGGTAGGTACTGACCACTGCACACCAAGAACACCCCACAAGACCTGCCTGATATATTATTGCTTTTAGATGTTCTGATCTTTCAGTCGTCTACAGAATCACAGCTGGGTTTCTGCTGAAGTGGATCATGTTTGTTAGAAGCACTTGGTGGTTGGCTGGTCAGTGATTTTAGACAGCAGAGGATCACAATTACAGCATCAATCTCATTCAAATACCTGCTTTGATGACTTCAAACAGCCGCCTAATTACTGAATTAATAAATAATATTCGGTTCTGAAGAGCCGGTTTCAGGAGAAATGTCCTCTTACACAGAAACGTCTCTTTAGTGAACATCCCCCCGAGATTAGACTCACAGATGCTCTCCTCTCAGAGACGACTGAACAGCCATTTAATCAGCCTGGTGCTGCATCACAGTCTCTCCCGTTCAGATCAGATCATTCTGTCAGGTTATTTCACCTGTTTCTCTACGTTTATTTGAATGAATGAGCTTTGATTTAGTTTTCATGGCGTCTGCTTGGGTTTTTCCTCAGGCTAGAGTGATGCCTACACTGCAAGTAAGTAAGTAAAAGAAACTATTTCTAATAAAATATTCAGAAATGTATTGTACTTAACACAAGTGTTCCTGGTGGAGCAAAAATAAATGATCATTACAGCTCAGCACATTTCTGCAAATGCACCATCAGACCTAAAGGTTATTAGGGGAACAGTCTTTAACAGTGCTTAGTTGCTCAAAAAAAATCACTGGCCTGTTAATACAAGAATAATGTACATTAAAACACAGTTAGTAGTTCTGACCCTGCAGTGTGATTGGCTGGGAGGCATTCTATGAGTGCCGCTATCAGCTGGTAATGCACTGTAACTAACCGAAGCGCTCCATGTATTACTCCTCCACATACGGTTGTGTAACCTAGCAACCATGCAGCGCTTACAAGCCAAACAGCACAGCAGCTACAAACAGAGAAGCAATGCAACTGGCGGAGTGTTTATGACCAGACAGATCCTATTTTCTATTTTATTTTAAAATCTTTCAATACACAGTGATAATGGAACTGTGGTAAAGGCGAACTCCGGTGAAAAATTAACTTTTGGTGTAGTAAAACAAGATAAAGAGTACTAACCTTTGTTGAGTAGCACACCTCCGCTCTCCCTCAGCTTTCCGAGATCCAGTAATTTTTTCTCAGTTTCTCCAAACATGTTTTATGGAGAAAGGATGATACGGGGCATATTTTGCCCCTGCAGATACAGTAAATCGGTAAATTTACACCCTTATTTAGGCTCAAAGTAGCTTCACACCTCATTGGTAGAATCTGCAGATTTATACCAAGGCATTTACTTAATCTTCGGGCGCTGCCATATTTAACTTTACCTTTACCTTAAGATGGCGGCGCCCGGAGATTTACCTACGCTATAGGATGTAAAAAGTGATTTTTAAAAAGCTTCTTTTGCAGTTTTAAAGTTCTTAATGCCTTGTTTTAAATGTCAGGGCTCATCTTATTCTAAGAATGAATGATCCATATCATCCATTCTAAAGCCTGTTTGGAGAAACTGCAAAAAATGACTGGATCTGGAGGTGTGGGATATTCAACAAAGGTAAGTACTCTTCATCATGTTTTAATACACCAAAATCAATCCCGGGTTCTCCTTTAAAATGGGCCTTATAATGCTTATGTATGAAACTAGACCAGAAATTAGATGTTCATTAATAGTGCATCTTATAATCTGGTTCTTTAAAAAATGACAAAAATTCTAATCTTTTTGGTACTTTAGCGCAAAACCTGTTGGTTGTTTACAGCTATAAAAGCCAAATTCACCAATTACAGTTACACTCATCACTTCTTCACCTGTTTAAAATTAGCCCTCAAGCTAAAAACTGGAACTAAACCAGCTTAAAATCATGTAAAACCATGTACTTGCTCATATATCCTGCTTCAGTCATCCTTCCACAACTTCTACAAAAGGCAAAGGAACCTGAAACTTCCTATCTAGAGCTAGGGCACCTCAAACAAGTAGAATATCATTGAAAAGCTACTTTATTTCAGTAATTTAGTAGTTCATTGATAGTGCATCTTATAATCTGGTTCTTTAAAACTGGCAAATCAATGTAATATACTATGAAAGCTTTGTCTGAACTTTTTTTTTGGGAAAGTAAGAAGTCTATTATTCACGGCCCTGAAAGCAATTCCAGCGCAGTCTGTTTGACTTGTTTTAATGATCTCTAGATTCTTGGAAAAAGATCCTTACTAGGGCTTATTGCCTTGGCTGGAGGGTTCTTTAGATTTTTTTTTGGTCTTTAGATTAGCCTGCATGGGATCGAAAAGGCAATTTAATGATTGCTGAATGTCGTCGTCGTCTCCCCCCCCCACCGCCCAACTCCTACTTTTGTGAGCAAGGCCAGCAGACTTCACCAAATGAGATGCGCACTGGTGCACAAAGATTAATGGCACCTCTGAACCATTATATTGCAGTGCCCAAAATAATCAGAGACGCTTCTCTAATCTCAACTCTGATGAGCTCCTTCCTGAGATGGAGAGAGAGAGAGGGGGTTGGATAGAGAGAGAGAGGGATGGAGAATAAAAGAGAGAGAGAGAGAGGGAGAGATAGAGCAGATTGTGTACTTCATTGCTTCTAGCGAGGATACCTCAGAGATCCGGACAGCCGGCCAGTGCAGGGTACGTGACAGTGTTGACAAAGATTCTAATCTTCTTTTAGTACTTTAGGGCAAAACCTGTTGGTTGTTTACAGCTATAAAAGCCAAATTCACCAATTACACTTACATTCCTCACTTCTTCACCTGTTTAAAATTAGCCCTCAAGCTAAAAACTGGAACTAAACCAGCTTAAAATCATGTAAAGCCAACCAACCATGTATTCGCTCATATATCCTGCTTCAGTTATCCTTCCAAAACTATTACAAAAGGCCAAGGAACCTGAAACTTCCTATCTAGTACCTATCCTATATATCTACTTTATTTCAGTGATTCATTTCAAAATGTGAAACTCTATTTTAAGCGTTTTTTATTTTTTTTTATTTTTTATTGTTGATGATTATGGCTTACAGCCAATGAAAACCCTTAAAAAAATTAGACCAACTGGTACTTGCAGACTGTCAGTGTGGGCAGTGTGCCAAGTCCTGCTGGAAAATGAAATCCGCACCTTCGTAAATGTTGTCATCAGCAGAGGGAAGCTGTAAGATATGAAGTGCTGTAAGATTTTGCGGGAAAACAAAACTGCACTGACTTTAGACTTGATAATAAAACACAGTGGATCAACACCAGCAGATATCAGACATGTCTCTCCATTAAACCATCACTGATCATCAGTAAATTTTACATTTCATTTAAAGTAAATCAAGGGAGCAGAGTCTGGAGGAAGAGTGGAGAGACACACAGTCCAAACTGCTCGAGGTCTAGAGTGTGAAGTTTCCACCAATCAGTGATGGATTGGAGATGCAGATTTCATTTTCCAGCAGGACTTGGCACACCTCCCACACTGCCAAAAGAACCAATTGGTTTATATCATAGTCTGATTTGAGCTGTAAGCCGTAATCATCAACAATAAAATACATAAATGCTTAAAATAAATCACTCTGTTTGTAACAGATCTATATAATATATGAGTTTCACATTTTGAACTGAATTACTGAAAAAAGTAATAACTTTTTAAAGATATTGTATTTTTTTAGCTGCACTAGTATGTGGTGTCTCCCTGATCTGTTGTTACCTTTGATAGCTCTCTAAATGATTGTAAATTTTCTCGCTCGAACCAATGGGGTGCTGTTCAGAATTCTAAGTGGAGGAAACAGAATGGATGGTTTTAATGGGGTGAATCTTTTTAAACCTTTTTTTATTTCCACACAATGTGGGATTACGCAGGGCAATAAGGTAGAATAAGATGCATAATACTGTGCATCTTGTCATTTGAAAGCATTCTTGCTTGCTTTTTTTTCTCCAATTTATTCAGAGCATGAATACAATACCCTTTCTTTCTTTCTCTCTCTCTCTTTCTCTCTCTCTCTCTTTTTCTGGCAGGGCTGTCTAGTTCTCAGGGCATTTTCTTGAATGTCACACCTTCTTTAAAACATCACGCCTGTCACTGTTGATATCACGTCTTTTTTCGGCCGTTTCATGCCATCGTCTTTTTTTACGGACGTAATTGTTCTGTAACTTCAGTTACATTAGTGGAGAAAATGAGAAGAATATAGACTCAGAGATCTCATTACTGTACCCTGTTGGGGGTCTGCACATCTCACTTACATTTGGACTGTTAATTGGATGGCCGAGATGTGCGCTCATATTCAGGCACCGGACTTTAAATAACAGAAAAGCCCGCAGGTAGGAGTCTAAATGTCAAACGGGGACGCGGAGCGGCCGGGAGCGACTGACGGCTGAATTAGCCTCTTTTTCCACTTCACTCCACATTAACCAGTCATGTGGGAGACAGAAAGAGCTGCAGACGGATTAATCTGCATACGTCTGCAATGTATAAATGTCCTGATTAACAGTGATACCTATTTAGAAACTGTAGTCAATGGACACGCCTACATACAGCAAGATGATCTGTTTATAATCCGACTAATAGCTCTTCTGATTAATAGCTCAAGTTCTCCTTCTGCTAAAATCCACTTTTTCTTGTTCTTTCATATTCTGAAATACAGCAGGTCTCTCTGAGTTGTTTATGATGCTGCACATGATGAAACTCTTCCTCGACCTCTTCCTCATTGTCTGCAGCAGTTAGTAAAAGAAAATATTCAGAAAAACAAAATGAGTCGATCAGGAAAAGCACCGTGTCTACATCAACCCGTGAATTAGTATTCATGGCTCCGCCCACCTCGGCTCGGGACCGCCCACAGGCAAAGCTGTAGGTGAGTGGCGACGCCGTCTCGTCAGATAGGAGATAACTAACAGCGCTAGGAGCAGCATGCAGTTCATTCCTGTGTTATTTGTGCGACTAACACATCAGTGTTTATATACTTTACCCAGTAATTCAGAGCTGAGAAACAAATGGTTAGAAAAACACCACCAGCCAAGTACAATTGAGATAGGTAGGTGTTTAGATGTTTAGATCAGTTCTGTTTACACTAGTTAAAACCCTGGGGTGGATTTTTACTTTCTGGACCTGGACTACTCACCTCTGTGTGTAAATATCTATAGGTTTAAATAGGATCTCCGGTGGATTTGGTGTTTTACAGAGACTCTAAGACTAGGTCAGTGTCTGAACTGCACTTAGCAGGGCAATACTTTTGGATTGAATGAGTTTAAAAATCAGGAATCAGTTGAGGTGGTGAAAATCCAACATTCTGACCTCACTAGTGCTCAGAATTAGACACAGTAGACAGTTACTTCACCAAAAGAAATATAAACTTAAATGCACTCTTTTTAATACCCTTCATTTAATAAAAAACAATAAAAGACCAGGTATCCCAATACTTTGGTTCATATAGTGTATCTCCATCCAGGCTTGGCGGCGTGGCCTGCAGTGACCCTCTCCCCTTAAATAGAGTGTTTATGCAAACTCATGTAATTCATAAGAAGAAAATATTGCTCTTTGATCTTCCCTGCCCTCCCAGTACCCAGTGAAATGAGTCATGGGTAGCGTTGGCGTTCGTGTGGGTCTGTACGAGCGCATGTTCCCGTGGGCTCTGCAGAATGATCAGCTCATTACGTTCAGCTGATATGATGGGCCAAACAAGCTAGTATGTGCTCGGTTAACTCTTTACTGTCCGTAGAGTCGTAGAGTCGTGGAGTCGTAGAGTCACAGAGTTCACTTTCATCATTTGTGAATCATGGAATTGTTTAAATCAGCATTTTCACACCTGTGAACATCATTAAAGGTGTCCTTCTGCTAAAATCTACTTTTTCTTGATCTTGTTGTTTGTGAAATACAGTAGGTCATTCTAAATTCTGAGTTGTTTATGATGCTGCACATGATGAAACTCATGATTCCTCAACCTCTTCCTCATTGTCTGCAGCGGCTAGTAAAAGAATTCAGTATTCAGAAAATAAAACGAGTCGATCAGGAAAAGCACTGTGTCTACATCAACCCGCCAATTAGTATTCATGGCCTAGTGCATCATTGCTTTTTGTGGCTCAGCCAACAAAACCCCGGGATGGATTTTTACTTTCTGGACCTGGACTACTCACCTCTATAGGTGTGTAACTATAGGTTTAAATAGGATCTCCGGTGGATTTCGCGCTTTACAGAGACACTATGTAAAGTAAAGTAACATATGATATTGTAAAGACTGTTATTAGTGTAAAAATGTCTTTATTTTAAAATGTTTCTAACTGTTGTCCGTCTCCCTGCCTCCTGGTGTTGCAGTTCTGTTAGCCAATGAGAGGCGATATGTTTGCATGTATGAATATTTATGAGCAAGAGGCGAAATCCTATAGTTTCTCCCCGCCCCCCCCAACACACACACACTCCTCCACCAGACTAAAGCGTGTTATACCGGATCACCAGAGCCCTTTCTTTCACAAAAACCAAAAAACAGCTCACATGGTATTCATTCATAATAGAGACACGACTAGACATTTTAAAATGAATGAAAAAGGGGTAGAATGAATTAAAATCTTGTTGATTTGAGTGTTTAATAAGAGTTAAAGGAGCTGGCAGCACGCTGTATGAGAGTCTTGGCTGGCAGAGCTGTCGTAACAGTGCGGGACTGTGGAGTTTAGCACATTCAGATTAGCAGACGTTGAGGTTTCACACTTCTCGGAAGCTTCGCCACTATATCATGAACACAGCCGTCAGTAGAGTCTGGATCATGTTCAGTTTCACCGTGGAGCTGAGTGAGTTAGTTTTGATTATGGCTTACAGCCAATGAAAATCCTAAAATCAGTGTCTCTGAAAATTAGAATATTATATAAGACCAATTGGTTCCTTTGGCAGTGTGGGCAGTGAGCCAAGTCCTGCTGGAAAATAAATTTTGCTAAAACAAGTTCATATTCATAAAGTAGTTTTAAGAGTTCAGAAATCAATATTTGGTGGAATAACCCTGGTGGTTTTTAATCACAGTTTTTTTTCATGCATCTTGGCATCATGTTTTCCTCCACCAGTCTTACACACTGCTTTTGGATAACTTTATGCTGCCTTACTCCTGGTGTAAAAATTCAAGCAGTTCAGTTTGGTGGTTTGATGGTTTGTGATCATCCATCTTCCTCTTGATTATATTCCAGAGGTTTTTAATTTTTAAGTGCACTCTTATTTTTTATATGTGTAAGACTGGTGGAGGAGAACATGATGCCAAGATGCATGAAGAAAACTGTGATTAAAAAACACCAGAGTTATTCCACCAAATATTGATTATTTCTGAACTCTTAAAACTTTATGAATATGAACTTGTTTTCTTTGCATTATTTGAGGTCTGAAAGCTCTGCATCTTTTTTGTTATTTCAGCCATTTCTCATTTTCTGTAAATAAATGCTCTAAATGAGAATATTTTTATTTGTAATTTGGGAGAAATGTTGTCTGTAGCTTATAGAATAAAACAACAATGTTCATTTTACTCAAACATAAACCTATAAATAGCAAAATCAGAGAAACTGATTCAGAAACTGAAGTGGTCTCTTCAGTCTACTGAGAAAGAGTCCTCAATGGACAGTCCCGCCAATGAAATATGTGTGGATGGGTCCTCAAATGTCTCATCTTTTGCTCATCTTCAAGTTTTTCGATTTAAAAGACCTCAAAGCAAAAAACTCAGCAAACACTCGTGAGACGTGGAGGTTTCATAACAGTCCTAATGAGCCCTTAACGAGGCTCAGGTGTGAGCAGTGAGGCAGGAACAGTTCAGATATGGCTCTACAGGCAGTCCAAACTCATTCAGAGAGAGATCTGTGTGAAACGCTCCATTCTAGAGAAACCTACACTCACACTGTGATGAAAACAGACGACATGACTCTCTAAACCATCACTGATTGGTGGAAACTTCACACTAGACCTCGAGCAGTTTGGACTGTCTCTCTCCACTCTTCCTCCAGACTCTGATCCCTTGATTTACTTTAAATGAAATGTAAAATTTACTGATGATCAGTGATGGTTTGGAGAGTCATGTCTCTCATCTGCTGGTGTTGATCCACTGTGTTTTATTATAAAGTCTAAAGTCAGTGCAGTTTTGTTTTCCCACAAAATCTTACAGCACTTCATATCTTACAGCTTCCCTCTGCTGAAAACAACTTTTATGAAGGTGTGGATTTCATTTTCCAGCAGGACTTGGCACACTGCCCACACTGCCAGTCTACAAGTACCTATTGGTATGATTTTTGGGGGGGTTGGCTATAAGCCATGATCATAATCAACATTAAAATAAATAAATGCTTAAAATAGATCACTCTGTGTTTAATACATCTATATAATATTAATATGAGTTTCACATTTTCAACTGAATTCCACTGTGTGTGATTCTGTCAGTGTTTGTGTGTGAGAGTGTGTGTGTGTGTGTGTGTGTGTGTGTGTGTGTGTGTACTGTGGGGCACATCTGCGTGCTCTGTCTCAGGTGGGTCGAGCCTTCAGCCGCCACTGCCACAGGGGGTCTGCAGTGTGCCGCGCTCATTCAGCCCTTCTGGGCATAACTGTGTGTGTGTGTTAGAGTGTGTGTGTGTTTGTGTGTGTGTTAGAATGTGTGTGTGTGTGTTAGAGTGTGTGCGTGTGTTTCAGACTGTGTGTATTCATTTTTATCTGTAGAGGGGTTGTGTGTACAGACAGCAGGCACATGCACAAACACACACACACACACACACACACACACACTCTAACACACACACACACACTCTAACACACACACACACACTAACACACACACACACACTCTGACACACACACACAATCCACTAAAATCCACTTGTTTTTGTTCTTTGTGAAATACAGTAAGTCTCTCTGAGTTGTTTATATTAAAACATTCAGAAAAATGAGTCGATCAGGAAAAGCACCGTGTCTATGTCAACCCGTCAATTAGTATTCATGGCCCCGCCCATCTCGACTCAGAACCGCCCACAGGCAGAGCTGAAGCCGGGCTGCCGCAGAGCCGACACTGTTTCTCGTCAGCTAAAGAGCTTACAGCTCTGTTTACACAGCTAGTTAATGTTAGCTGTCTTGTGTAAGTAACTAGAGATTTAAATCGGATCTCCGGTGGATTCTGTGTTTTATCGAGACTTTAAATAAACATAAGTGGGCGCCATTCGAGTCGGATTTTATGATGTAGAGCAACCTCTGAGAGCAGACTCTAACTTTACCTAGCACTCAATGCTATATCTTTACAACTAATGTTGAGTTTTAGAGCAGGTAGGCATTCTCTGCTGCAGGCAGTGCTGTTGTTAGCCAATCAGAGGCGATATGTTAGCATGTATGAATATTCATGAGCAAGAGCTCAAATCCTGTCTTTCTTCAGAGACCACTAATTCAGTGAACTAAAGCAGGGTTGTACAGAAACACCTCAGATGCACAGATAGCATTCTAGACATTTTTTAAAATTATTTTTAAATAAAAAATTGACAGAATGAGACTTTTAATTGCTTCACACCTGAACCTCGTATTGTTGCAGTATTAGATATATAGTATTAATATTTTATACAATATTTAAAGTTTGAAACATGAGGTATTGAAGTATAGTATACTGTAGGCAAGCAGTTATAAATCAGATAGAATCCTGAGTTCTGTTTGTGGGTAATCTGGTTTGTTAATAAAATTTAAGCATGTTTAAACCATGCTAATTAAATGCATATTGTGTAATAGTAACATGAATAGTCTATAACAGAAAGATGCTGTGTTAAGTTTATTTAGAGTTTTTTAAATGTGAATACAGACTGGAGAAAAGGATGATAGAGAGAATCTGTATATGTGCACCAGTGCAGCTCTGCCACGAGATGGAGCTACACTCATATAAAATCCAGATGCTGCAAAAAAAATAAAAAATAAAATAAAAAACAGGCAGCAGCAGCGTCTGATTTGCATTCTCTTGATGTGATCTTCATCTTAATGCAGTGAGGATTCAGCCGGTCGTACAGGAGCTCATTATCCAGAGAAGCACTCTTTCATGTGAAGGGACAGGAATCTATTGTGTCCTTTCAGCTGATGAAAGTGAAAAGGTCTGCAGAAGCAGCAGGAGTCTGTCTTCACCGCTCAACACCCAGATTAAAAAGATCTAATCCTGCAGAACGAGCTGCAAAACACTCTGATTTTACTGAAACATCAGAGGAGAAGATGTTTTAACTGAGACTGAAGATTAGAAATGAAGAGATTTGAAGAGATACGAGATAAATCAAGAGTTTAATAAAAGATTTTTGTCTCTTTTAGGGAGAAACAGACTCTTCTTTTCTCTAGAACGTGTCTGCTAGGTGTTGATGCATTGCTGTGAGGAGGATTTGATTGAATTCAGCAACATTACAGAATTAGTGAGGTTGGGTTCTGATGCAAAAGATACTGGATACAATACTAGATCCGATTACTCACAAAAAAAAGAGAAGACTTCATAAGGTGGTCTGAGACGCATTTATAACAGATATAAATCTGATTACTCAAAAAAAAAAATACTTGAGAAGGTAGTCTGAGACATCTTTATGACAGAAATACAAATCTGCATTTAAAACAGATACAGATGTGATCACTCAAAAAAATCACTTCAGAAGGTGGTCTGAGACGCATTTAAAACAGATACAAATGCAATCTCTCAAACAATCAAACAATCCACTTCAGAATGTGGTCTGAGACAAGTATAAACAGATATAAATCTGATTATTAAAGCAAATCACTTTAGAAGGTTGTCTGAGACGCATTTATAACACAGATACAAATCCGATTGTTAAAAAAAAACATTTCAGATGTTGATCTGAGACAAATTTATGACAGACCCAGATCCAATCACTCAAACGATCCACTTTAGAAGGGGATCTGAGACACATTTAAAACAGATTCAAATTTGACTACTTAAACATACCACTTCAAAAGGTGGTCTGAGACAAATTTACAACAGAGATACAAATCTGATAATTAAAACAAATCACTTTAGAAGGTGGTCTGAGATGCTTTTAAAACAGATACAAGTCCAATAATTCAAACAAAACACTTTAGAATGTGGTTTGAGACACATTTATAACAGGTACAAATCTGAATATTCAAACAATCCACTTTCAAAGGTTGTCTGAGACACATTTAAAATAGATACAGATCTGGTCATTAAAACAAATCACTTCAGAAGGTGGTTTGAGACGTATTTAAAACAGACCCAGATCCAACGAGATGCATTTATAACAGATACAGATCTGATGACTCAAACAAATCAGTTCAGAAGTCTGAGTAATCCTGATACTCAATGGGGTCTTTGTTTTTTATTGTGTGTAATCTATTAATTTATATTGATATACTACATTAAACTACACTGGGATCTGAGCAGGGCTGTTAGTTGGGTTGTGTTTTATCACTTTTCTCAGATTATGCCGGCTCTGCTGTTTGTTTGCTGAGAATAAGATCCTCATGTGGGAAGTTGAAACTTGTGGGAACTGGCATCCTCTTCAAATCGATTTCACACGTCTGTCAACAGCGGCGTAAACTCCGCCTCAGACTGACACCACAATTAAGCTGTTTAAACTGTCACAGCGAGGGCGAAACACGCCATCAGCAGGAGCATCACTGCAGTCTGAGCCACCACTGAACTGTAGCTGCTGTAGTAATACTGGAACATAAAATACCAAAAAAATAAACAACATAAAACAACAGTATAGAGTTGATTCTTCACTCAATCTCCTGGAATTCAGGCTTTCAGTTAACAGCTGTGCTAAACTAATCAAGAGTTAATTACTTGAATTTCTTGTCTCTTAATAAAGTGTTTGAGAGCATCAGTTAAAGTAAAGTAGTGAAGAGGTAGAGTTACAGGTATACAGTGAATAGTGAATATTTCAGTAATGTTCGAATCCAGATTATGAAAAGCAAAGACTGCTCAATCAGTCAATCAATCAATCAATCAATCAATCAACCAGTCAAACTTTATTTTCACTTTTTACATTGAGAGTAACCCTCATTTACAACTTACAGGGACTGAAAAATACATTTAGATTAAAATCAAGTATTTATTCAGGCGAGCTAAAATAAGGAACTACATAAACAAAAAAAAATAATATTAAATGGTAAAAAACATTAGAAAACAAGCAAAAAATATGAGATTTAATTAAGAAGAAATAAAATAACTCAAAATAAAAAGATAAGTGGACAGGCTAATATGTAAAGCAATAATATAAATAATTAAGATAAATAATTAGAATAATACAATAAATGAAGTAAAAAGGTAAAAGGCCAAAAGTTAAACAATAAAAACAATAAATAAAAGGTGGTTAGAATCTAAAAGTTAATCTACAAATTATTTAGTGACACCAGCAAGCTGAGTTTTAGAGTTTCCTCTGTATGTGAATGTGCATTCATCGCGAAGACCATCAAAAATATTATAACGATGGAACTGGCACTCATCAGGACCGCCCCAGGAAAGGAAGAGCGAGAGTTTCCTCTGTTGTACAGGATAAGTTCCAACTACAGGTGTAAAAACGCCCTGAAATAACGTGTAGCTCCTTCTTCTGTCAGTTAAATTGTGCTCAACCAAAAAGTTTTGTTTCAAGTTCTCAGTTTTAGAAGTTTTAGCAGTTTTTTTTTATCTTCAAGGTCAAACTCCCCTCAAACATGTCCTCAGCCTAGATCTTTGCTCTATCCCACAATCCAACAGAGATCCACCAAAAATATGTACTTTTGTAATTTTAGTGACCCAGAGGAGCAGAGTACGAACTCTAAAAGTCATATAAAGTGACTTTTTTTTTTAACATTGTTTGATATGTTGGATTTTAAGATTTTAAGAAAGACGTTTTTTGTTCTGTTTTTCCTCATATTCTCTCTTACGTTATTCCTGATCACACACACTTCTCCAGCTTTTCCTTCCCTAAAGGTTTTTTCCTTCATATCAGGACTGTGAACAGAATGTATATACGCCCCCCCCGCGGAGATCTGCTTTCTAGGGTTTAATTTCCAGCTAATTCCTGGGTCTGGAAGCTCCATGCTGCTTCCCTCTGTTCCCACCATGCTTTTCCCCCACGAGGGGAAATTTGTTTGACTGATAGATTCAATTTTCTGTGTACAAGCACCTGAGGGGCCACAACCTGCCCCACGCCGTCAATCCGGATGATTTATGTCGCGGTGCTGCACGTGTTAGCTGCACATTAGCATATTTCTATAATTCAAAACAGCGTTAGTGTAGATTTTGTTGTTGCGGAGTTTAGCGGCGAGTTTAGGGGCTTTGATGCATTTATAAACATCCCAGCAAAGTCCCCAGTGTGGAGTTAACACCGCTGCTGTTGAACTAAAGACATTGTAAACACTGTTTATTATACTGCAGGTCATTATATGCATATTATAGTACTTTGTGTCAGAATAAAACAATAATTAAATAAATATTGTTCATTCTTTTAGTCTTTAACCCTTCCAGGCCATGCATCAATTACAATAGATAGATAGATAGACAGACAGACAGACAGAAAGATACTATTTAGAAACTAAATTGAAATACCCAAAATGTATTTATGGGTTCTGTTGAGAAGACCAGATACGTAAAACGCTTCTTTGCTATAAAGACCAACAGAGTGTCATGGCTGGGCAGAATTCAGAATATACTTAGATAAACCATCAATACTCAGCAAAGACGAAGAGCAAATAAGCTCAGTATAAAGGGCTAAACCATATGGCTAGTACTCAGGTCTGCTGTTCTAACACATCTCTGCTGTTAAAATGATGAACTGAAAGTACTTTAAGGTTCTTGACTTGGTTTGGAATGTAAAACACGTCATGTTTTATCCTTCATTCCTGACTCTGAGTTATCTATCGTAAGTTTGACTGATGTTGGCTGGCGGTTTCTGAGCAGTGGAAGCTCGGTGCTCCGGTGAGGTGAGGTCTTTTTGACCTGTCAGCGTTGGAGTTGTCATGTTGAAGAAGTAAAAACCTGGAGCGGTGCTTCCTGCTGTGCTTCCGCTTGGATTTACGGTGGTTAAATATCCGTTTCTCCTTTGTGTGAAGAAACAAAGACACTGACTGGGGCTGGAAAGACCTGTACGAGAACTTCTGGCAGTTGGTGTGTAGCTGCTTAGCTCTGTGTGAACTGAGGCAGAAATGCATCAAGTTCCGAAAATAAAACCCCTGACATGCTGTCAGAGACCGGCCCGAGAGGTAGGGTAGTGTTAGGAGTGTGATTCAGTGGATATCTTCCCTCATGCTTCCAACTTCCCCTGAGAAAGAAGACACGCTCAAGTTCAACTTTATGCCGAGCGGCGTTTTTCCTAAAAGTCTCTTCTAGGGCATTGTTACACCTGTCTCTAGTTTCTATGATCCAGATCAGATTATGAGTTTGTTATTTGGTAAGTTTCTCCCTCTGTTTGGTTTGTTTTCACACAGGCATGAACCTAAATGCACCAATAAACCATGCGAGCACATCAGAGTCTCCTCTGAGTGGTCAGAACTGTTTGGTTTAATATAATAAACACACAGACAGTACTAGTCTAGCATTAAATTTTAACTGAATTTTAATTCTTAAAATTCTGTTCTAAAATGTGAACTTTTTAAGCCTAACAGAGACAAAATTCCATTAAAAAAAACAAATACACAACTTTATGCTTTCAATTTTAGGGATGCTGGCTTGAGCCCCCCTAAAAATGGACTAGTGACGCCCCTGGTGATCAGTGTGTTAGTGCTAATGTATAATGTATAATTCTCTGTATAATGGGCTTAGAAACAAGGAGGTGGTCATAATGTTATGTTATGCTTGATGGGTGTACGTGCAGCATGATCAGAACTCACTGGATCACTCACTGGATGATGTGACTCTGGGGGATCTGAAGCCTCATAGCCGTAGCGTGATGCTACATAACTTATAATAACAGTGTCATGCTTATCAAGCGCAGCATGCTCTGTGGAGAAACAGCTAATCTCTGGATTTCCCTCAGGTTCAGACTGTTGTTCATATCTATTATATCTATTATATCTATTATATCATCTCCACAGAGATCCTGAGTTATTCTATAACTGCAGTATGCTAATTTGTGGTGGAATGAGTCCGAGCCGGCGGTGATGATCTCAGCTGTGCTGGAGGAGCTTCATACAGAGATCGCTCTCACAGTGAGGCATATGTGGCTCCTGTGCTGCACAGAGTTCCAACAGTGAGCCGGGAGGAGAACCGGGTACTAGCTAACGGCAGTGTTAACTTAACTGATGAATAATTTTCATCAACGAACCTTTTTTTCAAGACGAAAACAAAACAATACCTAAATAAAAACAGCATAAATAATAAAAATAATGATGAAATTGACTGTTTTAGTTGATGAGTTTGTTTGTTTGAAGAGTTTCTCCCTCTGTTTGGTTTAGTTTCACACAGGTATAAAATACGCACTAATAAACCATGCGAGCACATCGTCTCCTCTGATTGGTCAGAGCTGTCTGGAGCAGAAGCAAGAAGATTCTGTGTTTCAGTGTGTATGTCTGTATATCCGTGTGAAGCTGATTTAACACAGAACGCTAAAAACACACTGTTTTTAATGGGTTGTGTGGTGCACATGTACATGCAGGAAAAAGATACCTATTATTGTATATCATCTCCACAGAGAGCCTGAGTTATTACTAAATAATTGAATAAAAACAGCATAAAATAATAAAAAAATGATGATGAAATCCGTTTATTCTGAATTATTTCTATTTCTTATTAGTTAAGTTTTGTTTTTTGCTTGTTTTGTTTATGAAGTTCCTTATTTTAGATCACCTAATTAAATGCTTGATTTTTATTTTAGGTACATTTTTAGGTTCGTTTTTTAGTCCTTTTAAGTTGTAAATGCTCTTCTGCATTGAAATGAGGCTTATCCTCAATTTATAACCCTGTGAAAATAAAGGTTGATTGATTAATTGATTGATTGACACAGAATCTAAAGGGGCGCTCACACAGTTGGCCATTGCTTTCAGTTCAAAACCAGTCATTGTCTGAATCCTTTTGACTGTTTAATGTACTTTTTTAAGAATAAACATTTTGCTATTTATTATACCTAAATGCAATTGCATTGTTTGTGAACATCCACCAATCAATACCATTAGAGTACCACACTCCTCCCTCCACCTACTACTAATAAGCAACAGAAGCTTATTTATATTCAATGGTCAAATACCCGCCCATTTTTATATATATACATTATAATGTATATTAATATACTATATATTGCTGTTCTATTTTTTATCTCATGTTTTTACAGTATTTTTTATTTTACAGTGTCTCCGATTCTAAACTCTCAGACCTCCTTTCCAAGCAGTAGTAAACTTTTTTAAGTATTTATAAGAACAATAAGCAGAATATCTGTGTCTACGGTTAGATAACCAGATCAGACAACCAATTATCTGTTGGGTCAGGATGCCTCGTCTCTGCCGGCTGTTTCTCTAGCGTTCCCTCGCAGAGTTTAGCTCAGATCCACGATGACAAACACGACGCCGAGTCGTCCTCACAAGCGTTTTCACCACCGCCTCTCATTACCCCGCCTCTCCCGGGGACACAGCGAGGACCCCGAGCCTAATGATGAGGAACAACATGGAGCTCCAGCGCTGCACAAGCAGCTTTTCATGTGATGGGAACTTTGGAGAAAAACAGATCAAATGGGATTCATATCGCATTTCTTCATTTGTGTTTGTGTGTTTGTGAGAGGTTCATTGGAATTTGTGAAGCCTTTTTTCATGCATCTTGGCATCATGTTCTCCTCCACCAGTCTTACACACTGCTTTTGGATAACTTTATGCTGCTTTACTCCTGGTGTAAAAATTAATTCAAGCAGTTCAGTTTGGTGGTTTGATGGTTTGTGATCATCCATCTTCCTCTTGATTATAATCCAGAGGTTTTCAAATTTGCTAAAATCAAAGAAACTCATAATTTTTAAGTGCTCACTTATTTTTATTTTTTCCAGAGCTGTACATTTGGGAAAGAAATGGAAGAAAAATACAATTAAAAAATATTTTAAATGTATTGATAGTTGATAGTGAAGTACATTAGTACAATAAGTTTATATGAAGTTGTTTTATTTGCAAAACAAATATATTTAGGTGGAGCTTGTTGACTGGTTTTGGTGTAGTACAGTCACACGCAGAGTAACAAGCTCTACACATCATGCATTTTACACATCAGGGATAAATGGTTAAAAACAGGGACTTTGACAACA
This sequence comes from Astyanax mexicanus, assembly GCF_023375975.1. Lineage (NCBI taxonomy): Eukaryota > Metazoa > Chordata > Actinopteri > Characiformes > Acestrorhamphidae > Astyanax > Astyanax mexicanus. The sequence continues at coordinate 1,002,216 of NC_064431.1, read as the reverse complement.
AAAGACCCTGAATAATTTTGAACCATCTCCTGTATTATGCAGAAATATAAACTAAGTGAGAATCTGTAGCACTAGGCTTCATACGAGTTCAGGAACAGAAAATGATGAAGTTGATGGTTATGCTGTATTTAGTTTTAAATTTTGGTGCGCCAAAAGTTTTGCAATGGTTTAAGTGGTTCATGGGTTGCAAAAGTTCAGGAACCCTCACATTATGGTGCTGATTTTGTTGGTGGGGGGGAAGAGTTTAATGGCCGATGCTCACAGTATTATATTAGCTTGGTAAACGGGTCAGAGAGGAATAGTAGGTGACAGATTACAGAGGCCTGTAGAGCAGGTGGGAGATTTATTTTCCTCGCCGGCTGAAATCAATACAGCCCTGCCCAGCGAGTAATCTGTTAAAGCGTATAATTCAGGCGCAGTTTGAAAGCCTTTTTATCAAGTCGATCAGACCCGCACTAAAGCCTGCAGTTTGGCAGGATGCTTCCCGACGAGCCACGTTCCAAAGAACAAGCCTGTAAATCACGAGGCCGCGGCGCTGTGGAGTAACGGCGGCGTTATCTGCTGATTATGATTCAGTGCCAGGCTTTTCCTCGCTGTTCATGGCAGATAATGCCACCTGTGTGCTTCTGCAGGGCTTCCAGACTGGGATCAGTGAAGAGTTGACATACTTCCAACCACAGAAGCTCCAGAGAAGAAGAAAAAGCCTCTTATACGTACGTGTGGAGGATCATGAGTCTCTAACTTTAACTCAACGTTTGGTGTTTGGAGTCATTGGTAGCGCTTTTCCACCAAAAGAACTGGTGCTTTTTACTGAACCAGCTCGCGTTTCTACCAGTTGTAGAGGAACCGTAAAAACGTCACATCATACGTCATCAACAGAGGGCGCTGCAAACAGACACGCCCCCACAGATGTCGTCACGGTTCGCCCCCTCCCCACTCCCCCACTGGCCTGCACTAACACTGCTTTTGTCATTACTTACTGCTTAGTGGGCTTGTTGGTGTTGTGGAGAATTCAGCACCCCCGCCATGCAAAGCACCCTCTTTCGGGAGCTTGATAACTTACTTAGAAATACGTGACAAAAGTCACAGTTATCTCAGTTACAGTGGCCTGTTTTTTTACATCAGGGATGAGAGGGTGGGCATTAGTGCAGGTAAAACAATGTATTTAAATAAACAAAAGAAAACTAAAAGTAAAACAGAAAGAGCTTAAGCAAACTAAACTAAACGAAACTAAACTGCAAAGACCAGGTGAGAAAAGGAGAGAAAACCCAAATATTATTAAAACAGCTTCTGCATGTGACACTTTTGGCAAAACTTCATGATTAGTGACCAATAGAAAGGTTCATAGAAAGTTAAGGCTTTTTCTTTCGTGTGTGAAGCTGCCCTTTTTGGAAATATAAGGTTTTTTCGTAACAGCGACAGCATATAAAGTGTAAAGTGTGAAGCAAAACGGAAGTAATAACTCTGTAGACTCACAGTGCTTTTGTCATTACTTTTTGTCACCCCCGCCATGCAAAGCACCCTCTCTCGGGAGCGCGTCTTCTTGATAAACAGAAGTAATAACTCTATAGGCTTTTAAGGATCCATCAATATTCACTTGCCATGTTGCCATGACTCAGAACTACACGTCTCTCTCATTGTCTGCCATAATATCAATCATCGTCTCTGCAGATTATGAACTCGCTTTTTAGAATCGTCCTCTCCTTCCTCTCTTTCGTCTCGTTCGTCTCGTCTCCCGCTGAGATCTCCAGCTCCCTCCTGTCTGACTGATATCTGTCAGCGTGAGACAGAACGTCTCGCCGTCGTTCTGTAGCTGTGATTTAAAGCAGAGCCTGAACCGCTCGCACCGCAATTACCAGAGGAGGCTAACAAGGACCAGCTGGAGAGGCTTCAAACGGCGGAGGATCAGAGGGGCCGAGCGGCTCCGAGGTGCCCGGGCTCCCAGCAGTCTTCAGAGAAACTGCCACTGAGCTAATACAGAGGGAGCGAGTGTACACGGCTTAAAATATTTATTCCTCCCCTCCTCTCGCTCCTGCTGGAATGTAAATGATATAAGAAGAGCACTTGAAGAGCACTTGTAGGTGAAGGACACCCCCAGCTGACTCGGCTGGGTGGAGTGTGTGTGTGTGTGTGTGTGGGGGGGGTGTATGAAGGTTGTGAAGATTGAGAACAAAAGTTTGCTTTTCAGTCGAGGTGTTCCAACTGAGCTGAGCTTGCAGATAATGTTCCCACACTATATTACTGTAAAAACTAATACAATCAGAAATAGTACATGTCTACTAGCACTTTTCTTCAATCTGTGTCACCAAGAATGAAACAATGAAACAACAAAAGTAGTCAATCATAAGTTTAAAGGTCTCATTCCATCGTTTTTTATGAAAGAAGAAAAAAAAGGTCCGGTGTTTCTGTACAACCTTGCTTTATTCCACTGAATCAGCGGTCTTTTAAAAAGGACAGGATTTTGGCTTTTGCTTATAAATATTCATGCATGCAAACTTATATCGTCTCTGATTGGTTAACAGCATTGCAGCAGAGAATGCCTACCTGCTGCCTTCAACCTGCCCCAACACCCCCCCCCCCAACAGTCAATTTTACAGCTCTAAAACTCAAAGGACAGAATGCAAAATGTTTTTTTTTTTCAGAGATACAGCAATGACAGAATGTCAAACCGTGCTTCTCCCAGTGTATATTTAAGGTCTCAGTAAAGCGCAGAATCCACCGGAGATCCCGTTTAAACCTACAGTTACTTACAAGTAAGTAAGATTGCTAACATTAACACTAACTAGCTGGTGTAAACAGAGCTGTAACAGAGCCACAAGAGGATGCTTTGAGTACCAGCAGTGGAATCCGTACCACAGTTTGAGATCCACTGCAGTACAGCATTTGATTTTAGACTCTGGCTAAATCTGTGACAAGAAGTAAAAAAATAAGTACAAAGACAAAAAAAATTGGAAATCAAACCTGTAATCCCCCATCATCCGTCCCTGAAGGAAAAAACACGGATTAATAATTAATCTCCTAACGCTACAGCGTGTGTTTGGAACACGCAGGAAGTCTGGCAGGTCAAACGAGCCGCGAGCCCTGAGCCAGTCATTCCTGCGTGAAGCAGAAGTTTGAGCTCCTTTTCTAAATGTGGAAAGAGCGATGGCGCCGTCTGCCAGCTGATAAGAACAAATGAATCATTCACGACACACTTCAGACAATATCCCATGGTTCACGTCAACACTGTCTGCACACATTTCACACTTTCTTCATGTGGGGAGTGACAGGATATCCAAAATAAGTTGAGGAGGCACCTTTGTTCTTCAGCAGCTCTTAAAACTTCTCATGCCCACACTCCCCAGAGTGATCCGGTTTTACTAGAACCTGAAATAACACCACTACATTCACACAAACCACTACCAGGGTAGCAGAAGTGAGGAAAATAATATTTTATATTTTAATGCTTTATCGTCCCGTTCCTGTGATTTATGATGGGAATAATAGAATAATAGATGTTGGCAGAAGTCACTACCTGCTGATCTGAAGCCAGTCCTGTTAATCACGACATAACAGTGTGAACAGAACCAAAAATTAGGATTGGGCGATATGGCCCTAAAATAATATCACGATATTTCATGGTGTTTTCACGATAACGATATTCTCGGCGATATGACAAAACACTGAATTAAAAATAAAAATCAAAAATACACTACTGCAACCAAATAAAAATATAATTGTTTTATGATATTACATATGATATGATATTGCACTCCTCATCTCCTAACTGAGATATTAAAAAATACAAGATTTTTTTTTTGTTACAGAAGTCAATGATCCAATATGTCATGATCTTTATATTTCCAGGATTAAAGTAAAATAAATGATACTGGACAGATAAAAAAACTGTCTCTAGTAGATATATAATGGGAAATGGGATGGGTGATATGGCACGATATTTTCGGGTATAATATCGATCACGATATAAATTTCTTTTGACGATATTATCGTGTACGATACGATATGGCACACCCCTACCACAAATATTGATCCATATTTAGTGTATAGTTAATGCTAATGTATACCAGTGAGCCATAAGATTAAAACCACCTCACTAACATTGTGTAGATCCCTCTGCTGCCACAAGAACAGCACTTTCAAAGTCCTTGAAATTCTTCTTTTCGGATTGAGTATTGAGTAGTTAAGTATTTTTTCATTCTTTATTTAGTTGAGTAGTTCTCGATTCTCATAATCTGGATTCGAACATTACTCTAATATTCACTATTCACTGTATACCTGTAACTCTACCTCTTCACTACTTTACTTTAACTGATGCTCTCAAACTTTACATTAAGAGACAAGAAATTCAAGTAATTGATTAACTCTTGATGAGTTCAGCACAGCTGTTAACTGAAAGCCTGAATTCCAGGAGACTCTACCTCATAAAACTGACTGAGAAAATCCAGCAGAGATGTTCAAAACTGTCTAATCTAAGCAAGAGGTGCTACTTTTTGAAGAATCTAAAATATAAAACATACAGTATTTGACAGTATATAACTTCAGTATTAATTTACAATACAGAACATTTTTGCTTAAAGTGTGTCCAGACTTTTGACTGGTACTGTGTATATTACTATCAGCATCAAAAAATGATCTTAAAATAACAATGATATTTTAGTTTATTGCAATTATTTGATGGACAATGCAGTCCATCAAATCTCACAAAACAAAATGCTATCAAATTCTAATATTTAACATAAAATATTATTCATTTCACATCGGTGTTAAGTGTTTTAATGTTATGGATAAGTCTGAAACAGGTTTAGTTAATTGATGATTGGTTAATTATGCTACAGCACTGTCCTTCACACCTTTCCCTTCCTCTGAGTGCATTAGAACTCCTAATGGATGAGGTGCTGCTCCTCATGTGCCGCTTTATTAAAGCATTAAATGAAGGTCTTTATCTGAACACTGTGACGCATTAATGCACCACTAGCTCTTATTTATAGACTCATTTATACATTAACAGATCCAGCAGGTGATCCAGACCACATAATGGTGCTATTATTTGTTTGTTCAGCTGAAGTTGCACGAGCTGCTTTATAATGAAACCTATTTTTATATCTTATTTATAATAATAATAATAATAATAATAATAATAATAATAATAATATAATAATAATGTGTCCAGCTCAGCTCATTTATCTCACCGTAGCGCTCTCACCTGGGCTTTTAGTGTATTTAAGATAAAAGTGTCACGACATTGTTTTAATATGCGCAGAGGCGTGAGTGATCTTAATGGAATATGATTCGTCAGCCAGAATTAGAGGTCAGTATTAACATGTAAATGGGATATGCAAATAAGGGCTGCCTATTTGCACCAAAGTGCAGATTATATTTACCAGTAGCACCTTGCAAAAAAAGGCACTCCATAGGGACGAGGGTCACAACTTAAAGGTGCCATAGAATGTGTTTAATTTCAATCCAAGATGCATGAAAAAAAAACTGTGATTAAAAACCATCAGGATTATTCCACCAAATATTGATTATTTCTGAACTCTTAAAACTTTATGAATATGAACTTGTATATATATATTTTTTTGCATTATTTGAGGTCTGAAAGCTCTGCATCTTTTTTTTTTGTTATTTCAGCCATACACACACACACATATATATATATATATATATATATATAGTTTTATATATAAATAATATATATAAGTGTTTGGGGTGAAGCATTTTCAGAAGCAGTTTTACTAGTTTACCAATGATGCACCAAACTGAATATTTTTGTCTGAAACAGAAATTTTTTTTTTTTTCAATAGATATGCAACTTTTTTTTTATATATATAAATTATTTAAGTTTTTTTTCCCATTTTCACCCAATTTATCTGGCCGATTGTCACACCCGTTTACCTGCTACAAAGCTTTATATCCCCTATCACATCACTAGTGATGCTCCAACTCCAGAAGAGTTAAGAAGACCAGCACACGCCTCCTCCGACACATGTAAAGTCAGACTCCACCTCTTGCTTTTTGAGCTGCTGCTGTTGCGGTAGCATTTCCGAGTAGCATCACAGCAGCGCTAACGCTCAGAGGAAAGCACAGCGACTCTGGTGGTTCTGATACATCAGCTCACAGACGCAGCCTTGTGCTGATCCACATCACCCTAATTATGAGTTATGAGGGGAAAGAAGAGCGACATCTACTGTACCCACCCAGAGAGAGCAAGGACAACTGTGCTCTTTCGGGGCTCCGGCAGCTGATACTATGATACTATTAGCATTTATTTGATTACATTTCCCAAAAGCCAGGTGTAATCAATCCAAAGCCTGATTATTGCGAGTTTTAGAGTGTGGCCTCCCTCTAGTGGCTGGAGGACCACGATGTGACGTAAGCACCCCCTAAATTTTCCATTTTTGTATGGCACCTTTAACAAGCACTTGAAAAGAAATAAAGAACGCTAAAGTTAAAATCATTTACTTCAGGTAGTTTCATGTGATGACAGAGCAGAGCTTGGCGCCTGCAGAGCTGGTGGAGAAGGAGGGATGGAGGTGGGCTGAATTTAGTGTAAATCCTGGGTTTTGGGTGAAGTCCAGAGAGACAGAGCAGAGAGAGAAAGTGTTTTTCTTTCATGCGGCTTCTGGCCGTCCTCGCAGAGATTAGCCAGACCTTAACGCTACATTTAAAGACTTTTCACAGCCGGTCAGCAAGTTTCGCACCGGCGGAAACAGAAAAATATGCCTAGCGACAACTTCGTAGCATTAAAAATTAACATGCATTTAAATTGCATATCTGCACTGCAGCTGTAGGACGGGTTTGTAATGCGGGGGTATTGTGGTGGTGCTGGGTTGGAGTTGAGGACGATAATGAGAAACATCACGAAGCCCAGGATTTTATTAATAATCAGGAGCTCTGCAGTAATAACTGTCTGGTGTTTATAGCAACACATATTGTTGTGTATTATTTATGTTTGGCTTAAGACTGAAGATTGTTGTGGCTCCAGATCTCCTGTTAAAGGTGTTAGATTTGCAGATATCCCTTAAAATCAGAATATTCTTTTTTAAAAAAAGGTCTTTAAATGATTCTTTAAGTAATATCTATTATCTTTGTATTAAAATAAAAAGATAACTACTCATATAAGCATAAGCTGTTCACCCTGTCGTGAATATCATTAATATAATGTAATAATATAATTTTAGCAAATCCAAATCCAAGTCTTCTGGAGACTAACTTTGTTTCTTTTACTTAGAAATTAAGGAGAAAAACCTTAAATGAGGGTAAATCAAGAGCAGCATCAGGCGAGAACTTCCAAAAAAAAAAGGCCTGATATAGAAACTAATGCTAGTATCTCTTTTCTTTTCTTTTCTTTTCTTTTGAACAGAGCAAGTCAAGACTTCTCCTATCAATTCTTATCTTTTTTTACCTGAACAGAACCACGAATCAAGAGTCTGCACTGTCTGTGCTTTAATGATATCAAACTTGAATCTCTGATTCATGCTAAATCAATTTATTTTAAATATTAGAAAATCAAAATGTATCTTTAAAACAAAAACATGTTTATAAGAAAGATTCGAGTGTGAAAAAACTTTAGACTTTGCTACTCTAATCAAGAATTTACCTCAGCAGTTCTACTCTAATCATGAATTTACCTCTATAAGCTTGAATTTATCTGAAGTAATAAAAAAAACATATCAGTTCTGCTTAAAATTTTTGAAAATTTAAAAAACGCCTCAGCAGCGCCCTCTCAGGTTTAACTGTGCTATAGCATGGATTACACAATATGCAAATCAATCAATATTCAATAATACCGCCTCCCTGCTGATGTTCAACCATCTGAATCTTACTAACACTACCAGAAGCACTCTGGCAGCTCTCCCTCCTGCCCTGTCTCTAAACCCATACATCATCACCCAGTGCCCCTCCCAAACTCTCCCTCTTATTTTTAGCTTTTTTTTATTAAATTTGAGTTGAGGGAGGTGTCAGCTAAAATCAGTTTAGGTTTAGTTACACTTTTAAACTGTTCTTCATGCACATCTGTGGCATCGCTCGAACGGTTTGCAGCAGATGTATTTTTAGGGATTCATGCAAAGAGGTTCAGATTCTGCTGTTTTAGCTAATCTACTTTGTTAGTGTATCCGTGCACGCCACACACACTGTGTGCATGTAACAAGTATGTGTTGGCATGTGTGTGTGTGTGTGTATGAAAGCTGACTGATCCCATTTTGCCTTCCTCCACAGTGGTGAATTAGCACGACTGTGTCTCTCTCAGGGATGAAAAACGCCAGCATTATCTCCTCTCAGCATACAGTTGACCCAGTTACCGCTCTGAATGCATACGACTATTTAAGAAAAACGCTGAGCGCCGGTTCGTTCGTCACTCTCCTGCATGACACGGGAACTCCTGAGCAGCACTGCGACAAGCTGCACATGCTGCTGCATCTCGAGAGAGAATCCTCTGTGAGACTTTTTACTCACACTAACACATTAATGATGGTGATACTGATGATCTAGTCACTGTTAAATATGGATTACAGTATTAGCAATCAGTAGTGGTAGACAGGGGGCAGAGGGGGCAACTGCCCCTGCCCTAGTGCCCCACCCCTTAACCAGGGGTCGGCAATTAAGTAGACTGCGGGCCAGATATTTTCTAAGCCATTCTGTTTTGTAAAATGAAGTGTAATGGGATGATGGAGGAGTTCTACAGTAGTACTAGTAGCTCTCCAGCCCAGAGAGTTGTTGAACCCAATTGCACAATTTGAACAGCTGATCTCAAAGCAGGTAAAAAACCCAAGAAGACACACGGTTCCTCGCGCGAGATCAACCCCGAGTTGTCAGGGTCACGCTCCAATACATTACCACTACACGCCCCGGCTAGTGAATTGGGACACAGCCGGGAAAAAAAACGCCCTTATAAAGAGATCGACAGAGAGAGGGGAGGAATGTAACCTAAAGCTCACCAGAGAAGATTTTTATTTTTTCATTATCGTTCATTATATTTCAAACAACCTCACGGGCCGGATGTTTCATGCTTGCGGGCCACATCCTAGACCCCTGCCCTAAAATATTTCTCCAGTTCTTTACCGTCAAAAATCATTCAAAATGCCCTATCAAAATGTCCTATGTAAATTGTCATTTAGAGCATTTATTTGCAGAAAATAAGAACTAACTGAAATAACAAAAAAAGATGCAGCACTTTCAGACCTCAAATAATGCAAAGAAAACAAGTTCATATTCATAAAGTTTTAAGAGTTCAGAAATCAATATTTGGTGGAATAACCCTGATGGTTTTTAATCACAGTTTTTTTTTTCATGTATCTTGGCATCATGTTCTCCTCCACCAGTCTTACACACTGCTTTTGGATAACTTTATGCTGCTTTACTCCTGGTGTAAAAATTCAAGCAGTTCAGTTTGGTGGTTTGATGGTTTGTGATCATCCATCTTCCTCTTGATTATATTCCAGAGGTTTTCAATTTGGTAAAAATCAAAGAAACTCATCGTTTTAAAGTGCTCTCATTTTTTTTTCCAGAAGAAATGCGACAAATTCAAATCAACGAAACTTTCATTGTGTGCCGTCATTGTCTTGTTTTTTTATTGTACATAATGCAGAGTGATGTGTGAGAAGTCATGTTTTTCGCAGTATTTCGCAATTCTTGGCCTTTAAACATTAATCTGATGCACTGCTTGGCCTAGATTTGCACTTCAGTGCTGTCGCTCTCCACCAGGATTGGGTGAGACAGGTGAACTCGGGGAAAAAGGAAATCAGCAGAACGTCGCTCTGTAAAACTGATTTTCCAGCACTTCTCCGGCGCTCGGCGTTTCGTTTCGGGACGGCGGCTCTCTGCTCTCTGCTGGAAGTTTCTCTCTAATGTTTCCTGCATGTGAAAGGAGCTGGAGTCGGCCTCGGGACATGACGCTGAGAGATAGAGCGCAGGGTGTGTGTACGAGTGTGTGTACGAGTGTGTGTGAGTGTGTATAAGTGTGTGTGTGGCTCTGATAGCGAGGAGTAATTAGTCCCAGCGTTTGCCCTCCTGCCTGAACACGGGTTTACGCCGCTTTATCCCGCTGTAGAGAGGAGATGGCAGCAGATGGAGTCACCGCCAGTTACATTCGCTTTCTTTTGCAAGTCATCGCCGCTAATTACTGAAGAAAGCTGGAGGGTTTTCAATTATTTGACAACATTTTCAATTACGCCCGTGATGAGGGGATCACTTTTGAAATTCATGCTTAAAAGCATGATAATGCAGCATTATAAAAAATTTAAATGTTAGCGATGTTGCTCTAAAAGGGCTTTATTGTACAAGAAAGATCCATCCCGCAGTGTTTTCCATCGTTTCTCCATCGTTAATGAAGAAGCTCAAGGCAGGAGCTGAACATTTAGACATTTCCTGTGATAATAATTACATTATTGACTTATCATACAGTGTATGAATATAACCTCCATAGTTTTAACTGACCTCAGGTTTTGTTAAGCAAACTGAGATGCAGAAACTTAAACTAAATCCAAAAAACGACATTATTTGATTAGTTGGATTGACTTTTAGTTTTTGACACTGAACAAAAATTAATGATTGATTCCTTAATTTTCCCCGAAATAATTATACTAAACTATATCAGTGTAAGACACTTTATTTTTATTTTATGCCACTTCTAAAAATGAGAATATAATAGCTTATAAATGTTATTCTAATACTTTGACATTGACTTCAAAAAGAGGATAAATTGTTGGTGCACGTCTTGCTGGAGCATCTGTGACCAAGACAGCAAGTCTTTGTGATGCATCAAGAGCCACGGTATCCAGGGTAACGTCAGCATACCACCAAGAAGGACCAACCACATCCAACAGGATTAACTGTGGACGCTGTAAGAGGAAGCTGTCTGAAAGGGATGTTCGGGTGCTAACCCGGATTGTATCCAAAAAACATAAAACCACGGCTGATCAAATCACGCAGAATTCAATGTGCACCTCAACTCTCCTGTTTCCACCAGAACTGTCCGTCACCACAATCAATTATTGTGCTCTAAAACCAGGTGTTTCAGTTTCATTGTACAACCCCCTGTTTATATATATATATAAATGGGCTATTTGGCAAAGGTTCGTACTTGTTTTTATATTTCACTACAATCCAAGCCCATCTCACACTTGAGATCTCCTTTATGCATGATGTGAAGCAAAAAAAAAAAAAAAAAAAAAAAAAATTATATATATATATATATATATATATATATATATATATATATACATAAAAGAGCATGTATAGCAGAATAGCAGAATCTGCCACTGATGCAGGATTTTATAAAATACTGTATACTGTTTTAGTAAATACTGTGTATCTAGAAAATGTATTTAAATAAGACACTATTACATCCACAAGCAGATCCAGCCCACACTATTTCCCTGTAATTTCAAAGCAGCAACATTTGTGTAACGTTTCTGAACTTTTTCTCCTGCATATAAACGGCTCACTCTCTCATATGTGCTGTATCTTCTTCCTCTGGGCGAGGCTTCAGAAGCATTACTAAAAATGCTTTGTTTGTGCCAGAGCAGCATCAGCACAAACAGCTCCTTCTCAGGGCATCCACGCTGGGGGCAAATGTTCCTGTGAGACCGGGGGTCCATAAAGTTTCAGCTTCACCCGAGCAAGCTCAGAATTTTAATCAGCACGTTCTTAAAGCTCTCCTTCTGCTAAAATCAACTTGTTTTTTTGTTGTTTTGGTGAAATACAGCAGTTGTTTCTGTTGCTGCACATGATGAAACTCTTCCTCATCCTCTTCCTCATTGTCTGCAGCAGCTAGTAAAAGAAAATATTCAGAAAATAAAACGAGTCGATCAGGAAAAGCACCGTGTCTACATCAACCCGTCAATTAGTATTCATGGCCCCGCCCACCTCGGCTCGGGACAGCCCACAGAATAGAGCTGAAGCCAGGCGGCGACGGCGTCTCATCAGATAGGAGATAACTAACAGCACTAGGAACAGCATGCAGTTCATTCCTGTGTTATTTGTGTGAATAACACATCAGTGTTTATACTCTTTACCCAGTAATTCAGAGCTAAGAAACAAATGGTTAGAATTAGTCTATGGAGGAACAACACCACCAGACAAGTACAATTGAGATAGGTAGGTGTTTAGATTTTTATAACAGTTCTGTTTACACTAGTTAAAAAGTAAAAATCCACCCCGGGGTGGATCTTTAGTTTCTGGATCTGGACTACTCACCTCTATAGATGTGTAACTATAGGTTTAAATAGGATCTCCAGTGGATTTTGCGTTTTAGAGAGACTCTAAGACTAGGTCAGTAGCTGAACTGCATTATTACACGTGTTGTAAAGTAACATATGGCATTGCAAAGACTGTTATTAGTGTAAAAATGTTCTTATATATCTCGCAACGCTGTTAGCCTATCAGAGGCGATATCTTTGCATGTAATGAATATTCATTATGAAAAATAAGCTTCTTGTACAGTTAGTTTTTAAGCTATTAAGTTATTAATGCCTCATTTTAAATGTCTGGGCTCTTTGGAGTTTTCCAAGGAGGTGTGGAGCTACTTTGAGCCTGAATAACGGTGTAAAGGGTGATTTATTGTGAAAAATTTGCCCATTTTGCCAATTTTACACCGGATTTCTCCTTAAAGCTGACCAGAAGGCAACATGTTTGGCAGATACTGGTCTTCAGGTCAGCAGGGAGATGTTTTTTGTTGATTTCTTGTTGGTTTATCATGCTCAGAGCTGTGATTAATAATCTTAGTGGAGCATATGACTAGGCACTTTGTTGGATTAGAGCTGAATCTCCCGTGGGTGGCTGTACAGCCTCCAGACCGTATAATAATGCTAATAGCAGCTTTAAAGAGTACTCTCTACTCTGTATCACTCTTAACTCTGCGCTCGATGGCTTTTGTCTGGTGTGTGGGTGGGACGATGGAGCGAGGCGGCGTGGAGAGGGACTGCTAATGCGCTATTACTCCGAGAGATGGGAATTCCCACGGAACTGTCAAAAAACAAAAGGCATTACAAGAGATTAGCTTTTACATTCAGGCTTTGGCAGGGCTCTATTCCTGGCAGATGTGACGTCGCCTTTGGTGTGGCAGCATTAGATCTATATTCTGTGGCTTTAATTAAAAACCCTGTGGCATTAAATACTAAAGATATAGCATATTTACACTGATAAAGCATAGCTTTATGAGTTTCTACACCCATTTTCCATATTTTCAGCTCCAAAGATCACATAGGACAATCTATAGTTGTATAATAATTAGACAATGTAGTTCTGTAGTATATGTTTCTCTGTATACATTACCATTATCCTCCTTTTACCTTGTATTTCAATACTAAGGACCCACATATTATGTAATACACATGTAATAAAGGTATTCTTTGGTGTGTTAGTGTGTGTTAAGCACGGTCTGCACCCACACTATTACTGTTTACACTATTGCACTACTGTACTCATACCTACAGCTGCTCCACCTTTTGTAGATAAAGTAAAGTCAGAGACAGAAGCTCTCTGTCTGTCTGTAACTGTCTCTACTGTCCAGGGAAGGCTTCTGCTTGGTCTTGTTGGAGAATTGCTGTGAGGATTTGATTGTATTGATTGCATTCATTCAAGAGTGAGTGTTTTGAGAGTCTGTCATGACGTTGGATGATCATCACCTCACCCCTCGCTCCTAAAGTCACCCAAAAGTATTGGATGGAGCTCCATCATTCTAGAGAACATCAAAACCTTTTTTTAAGTATTTCCTCAAAACTGAGGCAGCAGAAAGGATACCATCTCAGAGGCAATGTGGAAAGGGATGGACTGCTCTGTCCTTTTAATGCTGGATCTATAATAGTGGGAATTATATGCAAAAGAACCAATGGTGTTGTTGGTGTCACATACCCTTTTAAAGTTCCTTACAGATCTCTGTCATTTATTTTAATGTATGTTAAAGTTCCTAAGTGACATATACAGCTCTGTAAAAATTGATCACGTCTCTGAAGTGCTATTATTAGATTTATGTTTGAGTAAAATTAACATTGTTGTTTTATTCTATAAACTACAGACAACATTTCTCCCAAATTCTAACCAAAAATATCGTCATTTAGAGCATTTATTTGCAGAAATTGAGAAATGCAAGTCTTCTTTTTTAAGTCTTTCCTCAGAATCGAGGCAGTGGAAGGTTACTCTCTCAGAGGTGAGGGGAAAAGCGGTGGAGCGCCCGTCCTTTTTTATGCAGTCAGCAAATCCCACACAATGATCCCACGCAGTGACTGATCCTCACTGGTGGACCTCTTACCCCCCCACCAACCCCGCGCCCCTCGGCCACTTCAAACAGGCCGTCCCGGCCTGGCTCTCACCCGTATCGGATATTGGGGTCATCCTGCGTTTTCCCCGCTGCAATACTAATGAGATATTATTAGCATTATTAGTTGATTAGAGAGGGGCCTTTCTCGAATGGGATTAAAAGAGGGTAGAGATGGCAGGAAAGTGAGAGAGAAAGTATGTGAAAAAAAAAGAGAGAGAGAGAGAGAGAGGGGAGGGAGGGAGGTAAAAAAAATAGAAAAAAAAGGAAAAGAGGAAAAAACAAAAATTCCGATCACTAGGCTGCCGGTGGTGCTGAGGATACAGCAGTGGGATACAGCAGCTTCAGAGAAGAAGAGAGAGAGAGAGAGAGAGAAAGAGAGAGGAGCGCAAGAGGAGATCGTGATGGGTAAATTTTAGGTGTTCTCTTTTTCTCACCCCCTCCTTCCTCCTTTTTTTTCTCTCGCTCTCGCGGCTCGGGAAGAAGAAGAGGAAGAGAGAAAAAGAAAAAACAAAAAAGAAGAAGAAGAAGAAGAAGGGACGAGTCAGCCGGCTGTTCCTCGCACTCGTTTGTTTAGCCGGCTGTTTCGGCGCGTCTAATGCAATCGGAGGAAGTGAGGGAAGAAGCGGGCGCCCTGGGAAGAGAAAAGAGGAGTGCAGGATGGACAGAGTGAACCGGGTGTTGAACGTGGTGAGGCGGATGTCCCCCAGGAAGCGGGAGAGGGGCTTCCAGTGGGAGGCGGAGAGCCCCGAGACCTGCGAGGAAAGCCTGTGCTCCCTGAGCCTCTGCATCAGTGGTGAGACCACCCTAGGCAAACTTTGTCTCGCTCTATCTTTCTCTCTCTCTCTCTCTCTCTCTCTCTCTCTCTTTCTTTCTCTTTCTTTTTCTCTCTGTTCCCTGTTCCCTCCCTCCCTCGTTCCCTCATTCACTTTTTTTTGTCTGGCTTCCTTTTGTCCTGTTTTTTTGTCACTTCCTGCTCTAACATAACCTAATAATCCCTGTTTTATTATTATTATTATCATTATTATTCTCCCAGTTTTCATTTCATTTTTTATTAATAATAATAATAATAATAATAATAATAATAATAATTATGATAATAACAACAACAACTGTTACCTGTGTTGTTCCTCAATGTGCCTGGAGTCAAAAAGGTGTAATTAGGCGCTTATTAATGTCTTATTATTTGCGTAATAAAGCCTTTATTAGACATTTGTAAATGATTTATTCACTACTTAGTATTATAAGCTGTATTCTGCGTTTATAAGTGCTATTGGTGCTTAATTAGGGCTCTGTGATTGTTAAATATCTATTCATTCAATTCTTTTTAGTGTCTATTTAGTGATGAACAGAATCTCACTATAGAATATGGTGCACATTTTGGTCTATTAATGACTTATTAAGCCCTTATTAACCCCTTATTAACTCTTTTATATATTTAATAAACTCCAGCACAGCCATAACCTTCCCAAACTCACATAGATAAAATCAAACTGCTGCCAATTATAATAACACTAATAACATCATGTAGTATTAGCTAATAGTTAATAATGCTTAATAATCTAATCTGCTAAAAACAGGGTGCTAACATACATAACTGTTTATAGTGCACTATAAGAACTAATACAGCCATTATTAATAATCATTTCCATATAATAGAGCCCTAATTAAGCACCAATAACACTGAATAACACAGAATAAAGCCTAATAATAAGTAGTGAATAAATCATTAACAAATGTGTAATTAAGGCTTTATTAAGCAAATAATAAGACATGAGTAAGCGCCTAATTTGTGTTCCTTAAAATAAAGTGTTACGCTTTCTTCTACTCCTTCTCTCTCTCTCTCTCTCTCTCTTTCTCTTTCTCTTGCTCTTTCTCTCTCTTTTCTTCTGGGCTGTTCCAGACATCCTCAGCCTCCTCTTTTCCCCTGCGGGGCTCAGAAAATTTGGCGACACACTTAAAAACTTAACGCTGCAAAGAGCACAGCCATCTTAATGCGACTCTTTTCATTGATTTTGAGCATGAAAATTGATTCCCCCCTCTGTTAAGTTTTAAATATTTGATGGGGCTGATGCTTCTGTTGAATCTGTTTGATCAGAAAGGGAACAGAGATTGAAGAAAGTGAAGCACAACTATCACACTTTATCTTTGTATCTTTACTGTGTTATAATCATGCATCTAATTCATATGTTTTGCTCGTTCTTGGTTTTTGGCGCTTTGTTTTGTTCATATTGTGAATCAGTGAGTATGAAAGCCAATGAAAGCGCGATATTCAAAGGTTTAAATTTAATATTTGTCTATTTACTTTCACCAATGACAAAAAGGCATTGGCACTTGTGATGACCTTCACTGGTGGAATCATTTATCTATTTGGGACATCGGCTCATTTATTGCTTCTTTAGAAATCAAGAAAGAGTATTAAACAGTGTTTATCCTGCTTTTATTGGAGTAACTGCCTCTACTGACCAGAAAATACTACAGCTAGGCTTTGTTGGAGAATTGCTGTGAGGATTTGATTGCACTGATAGGATTGCATTCATTTAAGAGTGAGAGTTTTGAGAGTTTGTCATGATGTTGGATGATCACCACCTCACCAACTTACCTCAACTCTTAAGTCAAATCACCACAAAAAAGTACTGGATGGAGCTCCATCATTCCAGAGAACACAGTTCCACAGTGGCTTTATACCCCTCTAGCCTGTGTCTATCATGATGTCAATAGGTTTTTGTTTATTTGCTCCATAAATTCTTATTCTAGTGCTTTTAGACATGGACTAGACCAGTGTTCCTCAAACTGCGGTGCAGGTATGTGAACCACTGATGGTACACCACCAAATAAATGTTTTAATGGATCAAAACCAAAAGATTATCCAAGAGCAAATGCATGTGGGTACCAGGAGATGTTGCGTCTTAAGAATTTGCCTGGTTTCATTGGAGACAATGATATAAAAACATTATTTTCTGCAATGTCATAACTTCAAACTTAAAAGTCATTTTGCAGGATTCCTGGGGAAAGTTTGAAGTATACACCTGTGTATACAGACTACATTATTTGTTCATATCGCTCATCCCTCGTTTGCTTGCCTTAGTTCATGTGAAGGACTTTTAGGTGTTTTTATTTTTTATAATTTTTTATTTTTTAATTTTTCCCATTTTTTCCCCAATTTTCATGGCCAATTACCCAACCCACTCGCACCAGGAGGGTGAAGACTAACACACGCCTCCTCTGATACATGTGAAGTCAGCCACCGATTCTTTTTGAACTGCTGCTGATGCTGTAGCATTGAACTAACGCTTGGAGGAAATGATGATGACTCGGTTCTGATACATCAGCTCACAGACGCAGCCCTGTGCTGCAGACATCACCCTAGGAGTGATGTGGGGAGAGAGCGCCATCTACTCACCCAGAAAGAGCAGGGCCAAATGTGCTCCCTCTGAGCGCCGGCAGCTTGATGGTAAAGCTGCATGAGCGGGATTCGAACCTGCAACCTCCCGCTCATAGTGGCTGCGCTTTAGACTGCTGGACCACTCGGCGCCCCAGGTGTTTTTTTAATCAGGGTTCATGCACTTTTTAATCAATACATTTCCATGATTTTTGCCTTCAAGGCGACTTTTCTTATACTGGCCCTTTTCTTATTAGTTATGTTCTTCACACCTAATCACACTTTCATTACCATGACCAGTAAAACCTCCAAAAGTAAGAAACCTGCAGCGTCACGCTGTTCTTTCATTTCCAATTTCAGATTTCAGAGTCTCAAATAGAACAGATTACACTGTGTCACGTTTCTAATGTTATTCTGAACAGTGAAAAAGGTTTGATAGATTCACTGGTCCGTCCCGACTACTGCAAACTGTTTAACAAGCTTTTCACTTCTTTATTCCGCGGACAGGTTGACTTCCTCTCAGGTGGCAGCATGTAATTATGAACAGTAAAGTGCAATTAGGCATCAGTGGTAATGAGGTATGTGAGTTTGTATATATATATATATATATATATATATATATATATATATACCTGCATCCTCATATGGGGGCATTACATTTTCTGCTTCTTTTTGATAGATTTTTTAAAACATTGACCCCTTGTTTTTATATGTATACACTACCCGTACTGTCTACTGATAGTCACATGACAACATTACATTCAATTGATTAAAAACAAGATGGTGAGATCAAAAAGTTCAAAAGTCAAACGTTTCTACAGCCAGTCCAGTCAGAAACATGAAAAACGTCAATTCTCCTCCAATTTCATGTTTAAAACTAGTTTATTTAGCTAAAATTTAGTTTTTTGGATTGATTGGGTACTAAACACTAAAATAAACTACTATGAGGATGACTCACTTCCTGTACAAATGACAAGGTTTAGTTTTCTAAGGTCTACTTCTTAGGTCCTACTAATCCTAAATAGCTAGAAGAAATAAAAAATGCACACCAAGTAAAAGCCTGAGTCTCAGGAAGATATATTTAAATACTACAGCTGAGAAAACAGACCAGATCCAACTTGAGTGTCAGGACTATATTAAAAAAATACGTTTTTTATTTTAAAAACACACACACACAAATATTACTCATAAAAGACTTAAAACTTGGATGAGCCAGAAAAGTTAAAATATTGCTAAAGACATATTTAGAAAAAGAAAAAGAGCATCATAATACGACATGGATGGTCCAATAAGACCAAAAATGTCCAGAACTGTCTGGAGTGTTTGCACTCTCAGATGTGTGGTGGACCTTTTAGGTGGCGTCTCTCACTTGCAATCAGCCACAAAAAGACTGTAAATGGCTATTAATTACTGATAAGATTATTATGCTAAACTGTAAAGTTTTCTCACTTGAACATTACTTTTAAGAAACATTTGGATGATATCACGTCACGTTATTGACGCATCTCTGACCTCTTACATTTGACAATTCCTGAATTTTCCTTCTCTAAATCACCTAAAACGTATAATAACAGAATAAGTTCAACATCACAATCTATCCTGCTTAAAAAATGAACCTCAATGCATTCCAGTCAACACTAGCCAGTAAATCTCTAGTCATTCCTTTGTGATTATCTGGCTGATGCACTAATAGCACCCAGCACAGGACCTGATGATAGCTGTTCAGCTTATGTCATGGCATGGGCTGTGTTTAACAGCAGCAAATGCGATGCTACAGCTAACAGGGGGCTAAAAATGGGTTCCAGAGTGCCTCCACTGTCACGTCAGTGAGGTAAGAGGAGGGAAAAGGGAGGTAATGATCATCTAGAGCTCTCTCTCAAAAAGGATGCTAAATATATATCCCTCTGAATCTTTTCACAAAGGTGTGGTACACCAGGGAGGCAAAGAGCTGCTGTTAAAGGTGAGGAACTCTGACGTTTCTGTCTGAGTCACGTCTTTCCTAACGCTTCTGAAACCCTTGATTTTTGACACTGGAAGATTCAGTAAGATCATACCTTTAGAGCAGCTCTTTCACACTGGTCTACTACTTGAAGTACCAGTACTGTAGAATTATGGAATATATATCTACAAATTGAGCCAGTTCCTGTGGACCAAACACAGTTTTCATCACTCGTGGAGTTTATTTGCATTTAAAAAAGAAACACACAAAGCATTTAATCTTAACTATGAACTATGAGTTTCTACTTTTACACACACAGCTCTGTAAAAAATTAGGAGACCACGTTAGTCTCTGAATCAGTTTCTTTGATTTTGCTTTTTAGCTATTTAAAGGTTTATGTTTGAGTAAAATCAACATTTTTGTTTTATACTATAAAATACAGATATAATTTCTCCGAAATTCCAAATATAATATTATCATTTAGAGCATCATGTTTATGAGGTTAAAGGTAGAAGGTAGTTGGTGTGTTAGAGGTGTTAGGAGAGTAAGTGCTCTTTAAAGAGCTCAGTCTTCAGGAGTTTATTAAAGATAGTGAGAGATTCTCCTGATCTGGTAGTAGAAGGTAGTTTGTTAGAGGTGTTAGGAGAGTAAGTGCTCTTTGAAGAGCTCTGTCTTCAGGAGTTTATTAAAGATAGTGAGAGATTCTCCTGATCTGGTAGTAGAAGGTAGTTTGTTAGAGGTGTTAGGAGAGTAAGTGCTCTTGGAAGAGCTCTGTCTTCAGGAGTAGACCTTTAGAAGTAAGTGCAGGTAGGAGAGAGCCTGTTTTATCATCACCTTTTAGGCAAATGTAAGGGTTTTGAATTTAATCTGAGCAGCAAACGGTATAAGGTTTGCGCATTCAATGTGGACCTCTACCTCACTTTGCCTCGCTCTGCCTCCAGCCTTGTTAAGTCACATGATCACAGTCTACAGAGTGAAGAGCAGGTAATGCAGTTCTTAGTGCAGTTCTGCACAGCTCTTACAATGGTTTTCTTGTGGAAACTAATTTCGCAATAGCAATAAAATACTATTAATTTTAAAGTCTTATTTCAAACGTATGTTTTTAAGTAAAGGGTTAGAAGTAAACCCCCCGCTGTTTGGGCCGAGTGCACGGGTAAGTTTGGTGAAAGTGGGAGAAGTTGAGCGCCTCTGAGACTGCGCTGACCCACATTAGACATGGCATGAGTGTGATGATGATGCCTCTTTGTAGTTTCTTCAGACGCGAGGCCGTCTTTCTGACTGCGTGGATCTGCTTCTGTAGGAGGGCAGAGGCAAGACCACGCTTCTTTCATTTACTGTTCAAACAAGCTCTGACTACAGCAGTGGAGCCCCTGCGCCGGGTTCCTGCCCGCTGAATATTTCATAAAGCCAACAAACCGAGGGGAAAGATGAGAAACGCCAACATCGGCAGAGCGGGCCGCTGTTTTGTCATCTTTTTTTTTCTGCCCATTTTAAAACGTGTCACGCCATTCGTCTCGACGTGAGAATACACATTCCTCTCGCTTTTTTCTCGGCAGCAGCAGCCGCTGTGGTGGTGGTGGTGGGGGGCGAGAGCTGGAGCGGGAGCGGTGGTAGTGGTGGGGAGGGGCCAGGACTCGAAAAAGCGAAAGAATGGAGAGAATCATTGAGATTTGTGGGGAAAGTTTGGAAAAGAGATTACAGCAAATAGAAAATGACAAATGTTTGTCACGACTCGGGAGCGTAGGCAAACAGATTATCTTGCTGTTGCGTTTCCACTCCTCCCTCGCGTGTTCCTTATCAGTCAGACGCTGTTTTAAAAAGATGTTTGAGCTAACTTTTATCATCCTATCAAGTGTCTTTCTGCTGTTTTTAGTTTTTGTTTCGTGATTTGATTTGATTTTTTACCAGATTGAAAACCTCTGGAATATAATCAAGAGGAAGATGGATGATCACAAACCATCAAACCACCAAACTGAACTGCTTGAATTTTTTGCACCAGGAGTAAAGCAGCATAAAGTTATCCAAAAGCAGTGTGTAAGACTGGTGGAGGAAGAGAACATGATGACAAGATGCATGAAAACCAAATATTGATTTCTGAACTCTAAAAGATTTATAAATATGAACTTGTTTTCTTTGCATTATTTAAAGTTTGAAAGCTCCTTTCATCTTTTTTGTTATTTCAGACATTTCCCATTGTCTGCATTTCAGAATTTCAACAGGATAATGCTCGTCCACACACTGCTGCCATCTCAACAGCTTACCGATTATCCAGCTGTTGCATTCGCTCTCCTTTCTCCCACGTTTCTTATCAATCACTCCAACAGTTAAGAGGTCTGAAACATATTTCCTATCATTCAAAGCTTCTGTTTTCATTTTTAGTCTTTCATTTCATGTTTAATCTGACTGGTTAAAGAAAAAAGAGTGTTTTTTCTCTGCAAGTCGCTGCGGCTCTCAGCAGCGTATTGAGAAACAACATTAGCGTTAGGTGCGCGTCATCTCATACCAACTCTGAATATAGACTCATTTGCAAGTACTTGACTGTATAATTCTGTCCTAACTAGCCGTATCCAGCTTGTGTGAAGTGAAATTAGGTCAGAGCACAAGCTTAGCTTTTTTTCTCTCTCCTCACTTTCTCTGCATCTCTCTCTCTCTCTCTCTCTTTCTATCTCCTGCCTTGACTCCCTTGTTCTGACAATTATTTTGTGTATTCATGGCCTTGAGGTATTCTTTTCATGCTGTGTTTTACACACTGCCTGCTATAGAAACTGATTAACATAGAAGCAATGGAGTCCTATCTGCACTTAATTACCCTCGTCTGAATATTCATTGCTGTGCAATTATCCTGTTTTTCACTGTTTTTCCCGAACTTTTACCAGGCACCCAGTGACGTGATAAACAACTTCTTCTATTCTCCTGTAGAGCAAAGGCCATACGTATAGCCAGACCCCAGTTTCCACAGCATCAAATTAGAAAAGCTTAAAATTGTTCAATTTTCGTCCCACCATTCAGACAGTCGTCTAGTTTTTCAGAGACTCACACTCTTTAAATTTTCCAGACAGCCACGAAAGCATGGCATGTGTGCACTCTGTCACAGAGAGCAGCTGTAGACGTCACTCACTTTCCCCCTCTTTTTTCTTCCCTTACTCTTATTATTATCGTATTTGTGTAATTTCACTCATCTACAGAAAGCACACTTAAATATATGACTAAATATATCTATCTACAAAATGTGCTCTAGAGCTTTATTATTATTTTTTTTTTTGTTCTTTTACTTCCTCCCAAAAACACATAGGCAGTGAAAATCGCTATGGTACTTTGGTACTATGCTACCTTGCTATTAGCGCTGGGTTTTGAAATTTGATAACAAAAAGGCCTAGAAGACATAGAAGTTAAAGGTAAAAAACATTTAAGACATATTTTAAGTGAAATAGTGGGATAGCGGAAGAAAGGATTTATAATTCCTTTATAAATTGTATTTATTGATTTACTTGTTGATTTTTTCTTTTTTGTATTTAACTTGCAATGCACTTGCAATGCCCATGTGACACTAGGTGAGTCAGGATAAGACATAGACTGTGTATAGCTGGACAGAGCATCGTCTTTTAAAAGTGAAGCCACCACACGTTGAGTGCCCCCTGCTGTTCGGTTGCAGAAAGCTGTGTAACTCCACCCATCCCCATAGGTTTCAAAAACAAACAAAACAGAACAACTTTCAATCACGTTTTTTTTAATCTAATATACTGTAATTCTACCTCCATTATTTAAATGCAGCAGCTTTAGTGTAACCTGTGCTTATATTGAAACATTTTTATATCCCCACAGAATTCGCTTTTTAAAACGTTATTCAGCTCTATTCAAAAAAGGTGTGGTTATTGTAAAAGGGCTGGTTATGGGCGGGACCAATAACAGACCGCCAGCTCCGCTCCGCTTCGCTCTGCAGCCTGTGACCTCGAGGCAGCCCTCAGGGGCGTGGTTATTCAAATGAGTAGGCGTGTCTCTCCACAGTCTTTCTCCCTCCTCTGCTCTCTACTGCGCTCTACAGACTCGGGTTTCAGGATCGCCAACATGGAGGAAGATTTTAGCTTCATTTTCATTGAATTAATCGTAACTGCGACATGGTGTCCATCTTTTTTACAGTCTCTGGGATAAGCGCATGCCTCCTCTGATACATGTGAAGTCAAACCCGCCTCTTTTCCAACAGCCACCAATCAGCAAAACAGCAGCATCACTAGGCAGCCAACAAGCTCATAGGAATGTGCTGGATCCCCAGCTCTGGTACATCAACCAACAGAAGCCTGTGCAAATAAGCATCGCCATCTACCCTGTGCCAACTGTGCTCTCTCGGACTCCAGCTGCTGATGGCCTTTGAGGAACTTTAAAAGTTCTTTTCTACTGTGTGATACAACAAACTCCAGCTGAAATATGTTCAGATCTAAAAAGACAGAGCAGCTGCAACCCTACAGCAAACAGAGCCGTGATTCACGTCCTATAACTCATCAGGCTTTTTAACTGGAGTGATTCCTGCTCCAATGTTCAGCATTTGTCAGGGAATTCAATAAGCCATGCTGACAAATACAGGTTGAGGTGGGAAATGTGGGGTAATTGCTTTTTGTCTCCTCTTCCCACTTCTCTGCCCGAACCTTGTGATTTGTTGTCGCTTCTGTAGAATGAACTTATCAATATTTTATGTATTTCCTGAGAAACGGCAGTGTGAGGGCGGAGGCAGGAGGCTGTTGCGTGGGGTTGCGTCAGGGGGCGTGGAGTCTGACTGCAGTGTGGGGATAAACGTGAGGGTGATGTGAGGGAATGAATGGAGGAGTGAGGCGGAGTGGGAAATAAATGTTTTTTTTTTTTAAAGAGATCAGTGTACAGTACGAGTTTGCAAACATTCGGAAGTGGCTTGTAAATGAGGACGAGTGAGAGTTATTTCAGGAACTGAGAGAGTGAGGAAATATTTATATCATACTGTATCACGATATTGTGTTTTGAAATGCTGTATCAGTTTACAATTATCAGTTTACATGTAAAAGTTGGTGTCAGAAGTGGTTCATTTAGTGTTGGGTTCAAACCCTGCCCACTAGGCAGCAGTGTTGCACTGTTCTGATTGAATAAAAAGTAAACTTTTTTATTTTCATTATTTTTGTATTACTAATGCTCTTTTTGTCTGTCTATTGAAATATATTGAATTTTAACCCCTGCACTGGAAAACGTATCTGATGTTATGTAGATGTTCTTGTAGAATAATGTCTGGCATCTTTGATTTTATAAAGTAAAACTTTGCATTATTGACTCAACTGAGGCTGTGTAAAAAAACTGCTGTTGTGTGGATTCAGAAATCCTGTAATTTGGTAATTTAAGATTTCTCAAATCACATTTATTCAACACTGCCGGCTCAAAACTGATCATGGGCTTTTAAAGCTCAATGTTCCTTTCTCTGGATGAACTACAATTACTGTTATAACTTTATTTTTTTATTTTTCGTCTGTTGCCCACTGGAGGTCAGTAGAGTTACTGGAGTGACCATCAACAAGTCTTATTAGTAACACCTTTTTTGAAAAATTATATTTTTTTGCAACTTTTTGCTTTGTATATATATGTTTTTTTTTTTTTTTTTTGCTTTGTGTAAATTTTTGTCTTATAGTTCTCATATATTGCATATTTATCTTCAGCTATATTGGTATATTCAGTTATTTCAGGTTCAGTTGTATGGCACTGTATGGTTTATGTAATAAAAAAACAGGCATAAGTTTATCTATAAGAAATTTTATGTTCAACAAAGTTTTTAGGAGGAAATTTTATTTCCATGTTTTAAGTGCAAAAAGATACATGCCATGCTAGACTGAGGCGTTATGTTAAATCAGAGGTGTTTAATCACCGTTCTTGGTTATTGTCACACTAATTACCCAGTTAACTGTTAATCACTGTCATACATACAGCTCTCAAAAAAAATGAAGAGATCATTTCACTTTCTGAATCAGTTTCTCTGATTTTGCTATTTATAGGTTTATGTTTGAGTAAAATGAACATTGTTGTTTTATTCTATAAACTACAGACAACATTTCTCCCAAATTACAAATAAAAATATTCAAGTCATTTACAGAATTTATTTACAGATGAGAAATGGCTTAAATAACAAAAAAGGAGCTTTCAGACCTCAAATAATACAAAGAAAACAAGTTCATATTCATAAAGTTTTAAGAGTTCAGAAATAATTAATATTTGGTGGAATAATCCTGATGGTTTTTAATCACAGTTTTTTCTTTTCATGCATCTTGTCATCATGTTCTCCTCCACCAGTCTTACACACTGCTTTTGGATAACTTTATGCTGCTTTACTCCTGGTGTAAAAATTCAAGCAGTTCAGTTTGGTGGTTTGATGGTTTGTGATCATCCATCTTCCTCTTGATTATATTCCAGAGGTTTTCAATTTGGTAAAATTATTTTTAAGTGATCTTTTTTGTTTTTACAGAGCTGTATATACTTTAATTACACATTTTTCATTTGAAAGCCAGATATTTTTTTTATTTTGACACATATTCAGTTGATGATAATGTTTATAATCTTTACTGGTACAAAGAAAGACTTAAACTGAAAGCCACTCTTTTTTCCCTCAATATAAGTTACAGCCAAAGCGACGAGCTCTGTACTCTTTTTAGTACAAATCTGTTCTTTTTTCTTTAACTTCAGAAGCAAACCAATCATCTGAGAGCATCCATATTTAAGGTGCCACTGGATGAGACTGACTGTGGGTTTCTCTCTTCCCTCAATTTAAATTTTTGTAAGATGAGTCTTTTCATTTGTAGGAATCCTTCTTTTCAACTGAAGCTTCTGAAGATCGTCCCGAGCAGCTACTGTACTCAAACAGCTCCCAAAGGGATTATATATTTTTTGTGAGTGCCTGTGATGATCTGTAGTAGAAAAAACACATGGGATGATGCTTTCAGATGCAAGAGGGTCCAGTTCTCCAAGTGCAAGTGTTGATTTGACCTCACTGTGTGCATTCTTTATGTTTGGTACGTTTATGTGCACTTTCATGCAAAGTTTTAAAAATAAGCACTAATATATTTAATAGATCTTTCAGTACTCGGTAGTACTGAGACATTTCAGTCTTTTCTGCCTTTTTGGGTTCAAATTTCAATACACAGCTCTATCCGGATGGGATTAGTTTCTCAGAGGGTTCTGGGGTAATTTTATCCTCTGTGATTTTATTCCCGTCCAGAACGATCATGTACGTGTTTTTCTCAGACGTCCTCTGAGATAAAAAATTACAGGTTGAATTATCTACTGTATTTCTCTGAACTCCGTGCTCCTCCGGTAATTTTAGTCCCGTCCGGACGCACATCTCTGAGTTTCGTCTCCTCGCCTTTAATAAAATAGCTTTTTGTCCACTGCAGCGCACCGTAATTGCTCTTTGAATGCGCCACGGTTTCCACAGAGATCCAGGTTAAACAAACACAACAGCGAGTGGAAATGGAGGAGCTACTGAACAGCATTATGTGAGGTCATGTGACCGAGAAAAAAGCCTAAAAACTCATTGGTCCTCCTGTTAAATAAAATATTTTTCACAGACGTCTCCCTGAGAAAATAATCCCATCTGGATAGGGCTCTAGTCATGGCTTAACGAAAGTACAATTACTGAAGTATAGGAGAAAAATACCTTTTTATCTAAAATCTAGAAAAATTGCCCACACGAGACACTATATTTCTGCATAAAGCAATGTCTCCTGTAAGCAGAGTGCAGCAAACAGAGGCCTGAGGCAGAGTAACTAAACTAAGGAAGTGACTCTGTAATTTTCTCTCTGGCTGGCTGGCCCGGTTCTGTGTAATCAGGTTCAGTTCTGCTCATCATAGATCAATATCAGCGTCCCCAGGACCCAATCTGTGACTCTCACCTTGGGCCTATCATCACCCAACAGACTTTATCCATTAACTCTGCACTGAAGCAGCCCACTCCACACAGCACGCTGCTCCCTCCACACACACCAAACGCCAAACACTAAAACACCAAACACACTAAAACACCCAACACTCAAACACCCAACACACTAAAACACCAAACACTAAAACACCCCACACACTAAAACACCAAACACTAAAACACCAAACACACTAAAACACCCAACACTCAAACACCCAACACACTAAAACACCAAACACTAAAACACCCAACACACTAAAACACCAAACACTTAAACACCAAACACACTAAAACTCTAAAACACCCAACACTTAAATACCAAACACTAAAACACCAACACACTAAAACACCAAACACTTAAACACTAAAACACCAAACACACTAAAACACCCAACACTCAAACACCCAACACACTAAAACACCAAACACTAAAACACCCAACACACTAAAACACCAAACACTTAAACACCAAACACACTAAAACTCTAAAACACCCAACACTTAAATACCAAACACTAAAACACCAACACACTAAAACACCAAACACTTAAACACTAAAACACCAAACACACTAAAACACCCAACACTCAAACACCCAACACACTAAAACACCAAACACTAAAACACCCAACACACTAAAACACCAAACACTTAAACACCAAACACACTAAAACTCTAAAACACCCAACACTTAAATACCAAACACTAAAACACCAACACACTAAAACACCAAACACTTAAACACTAAAACACCAAGTACTAAAACACCCAACACTCAAACACCCCACACACTAAAACACCAAACACTAAAACACCAAGCACTAAAACACCAAACACTAAAACACCCAACACTCAAACACCCAACACTAAAACACCCAACACTCAAACACCTAACACTAAAACACCCAACACTAAAACACCCAACACTTAAACCCCAAAACACTAACACTGTAAAACACACCAAAACTAAAACACCAACACTAAAACACCAAGCACTAAAACACCCAACACTAAAACACCCAACACTTAAACCCCAAAACACTAACACTGTAAAACACACCAAAACTAAAACACCAACACTAAAACACCAAGCACTAAAACACCCAACACTAAAACACACAACACTAAAACACCAAACATTAAAACACTTAAACACCCAACACTAAAACACTAAAACGCTAAAACACTAAACGCTGCGTGAGCTGGAGCTAGAGGTTTAGAAAAGAGAGGTTTGATGTTATTTTTTATGATTGTCTTCAATATATCAGAGAAACAGATGCAAGGCAGGGAAAACAGGAAACGAGGCAGACTCCATTAATCTTTTATTAGCATTTGATTTATTTCCCATCAGCTGATTTCATTATTTTGCATGAAACAATTAATTGGATTTGTGGTTTGCATGCAGTTGTGCTGCAGTTGGCCTAGATTTAGCCGTGGTGTTTGGAGTGGGTGGCGAGAGCCTGCATTCTGAGCAGAGTTTACGGGTAAAGCGCAGCGAGCCTGGAGATTAGAGCTGATTTCCATTTCCTTTAGTATTTGCTTGACAGCGATGCTAAATACAAAGCTCTTCATTGTGAACAGTCTTATGCTCCCACAGAAAATCAAGCATATTTTGGCGGCGTAAAGACATGAAATAAATGAAAATATGAACATACGATATAAATATGCTCTGCAATGGTGACACAACATTGATGTCCCAACAAAAAAAAAGAAAAATCTTGGAAAAAAACTGTTTAAAGCTTTAAATAGGGCTGGGTGATCACAATATTCCAAACATTACTCCTGTAATGTGTGCAGTGACTATTTCAAAGTTTACTACAGTTTATCCAACTAAACAGGACTAATTCTACTCTCTAAAATTAAATCTACAGTTTGGTCCGTACTTTAAAGATGCTACAAAATATGCTTTTGCTTAGAAATCTTAACTCTGCCTTTATTTAACATATTAGCATATTTTTATTAGCACTATAAGATGCACTTAAAATCCTTAAATTGTCCCAAAAAAATCACTGGTGCTCCTTATGTATGAATTCTACCAGGTATCTATCAGGTATTAAGGAGCAGGAAAGCCACTCCGCTGAAGTACAGAGTTATACAGGAGTTTACATTAGCATTAGTCGCTAACCACTATTTCCCCGTTCAAAAGTGAGTATAATCGGCCTGTAGCCTGCTCCTAACGCTGGCTAGCACTGCTGGAGCAGCATTAGCATCAGCGGCTAACCACACTAGCTCTTTTATCGTTCAGAGGTGAGTATATCGGACTGTAGTCTGCATGTTAACAGTGTTAAAACAAGCTACATGGGATGAACCGCTAGCTGATAGTGCCCTTGCTTACCGAAACACCGCTAATGCTAATGCTAATGCTCCAGTCTTAGTGCTGGAGAAATTTGGGAATCTAAGCTTACTGTAAAGGAACGAAAGGGCTGTACTCACACAAATAAACAGTTTTTTTAGGAGAGAAATTTGTGTAGATTAACACCCAGCCCTCGTTTAACTTTAAAAGCAAGTCTTATTTTAAGAATTACAGTTTTGTTTACTTAGCTTAACTTTACTTAACTTAGTTAGCTACTTCCCCACCCCCCATATTTAGTTCCTTATGGTGTCTCTTAAAATGCGCCTTTTAAATCGGTGCACCTTATGTATGAAAATAGACCAGAAAATAGACGTTTATTGATAGTGCGCAATCCAGTGATCTCTTCGCTTGTTAACAGTTAGTTAGAACTGTCAGAATGAGTCCTCCCTAAGCATCACATGCATTTTTTTCCTTTGTTTTCTGTAGATAATTAAAGAAAAGATAATTAATAGGATTGAGGTGTGTGAACACCTGTTGATATGAGTTCCGGGTCTCGGAAAGGGAGCAATCAACAGAAGCAATGAGAGCTAATCCTGAGGATGCCTCAAACTGCCGAGGGCAATTTCAGCACAAATTAAATGTTTAATTTATTTAGTGTTAATTGTGGAAAGCTGGAATTAACTGTTCTATTAATTATCATCATATTTGCCCCAGTTCCTCTGCTGACACTGATACTGTTTTATTGGGTCTTAATGAAATTATTATTTGAGAAACACTGTGATTCCTGTGTTGTAGATAAGCAAGAAAAGCAATTGAGAACATTAACATGCAGCTCTGAAACAAATGCAGAGAACACTTCAGTTTCTGAATCAGTTTCTCTGATTTTGCTATTTATAGGTTTATATTTGAGTAAAATGAACATTGTTGTTTTATTCTATAAACTACAGACAACATTTCTCCCAAATTACAAATAAAAATATTCTCATTTAGAGCATTTATATACAGAAAATGCAAAAAAAAAAAGAGTTGTCAGACCTCAAATAATGCAAAGAAAACAAGTTCATATTCATAAAGTAGTTTTAGGAGTTCAGAAATAATCAATATTTGGTGGAAAAATCCTGGTTGCTTTTAATCACAGTTTTTTTTTCATGCATCTTGGCATCATGTTCTCCTCCACCAGTCTTACACACTGCTTTTGGATAACTTTATGCTGCTTTACTCCTGGTGTAAAAATTCAAGCAGTTCAGTTTGGTGGTTTGATGGTTTGTGATCATCCATCTTCCTCTTGATTATATTCCAGAGGTTTTTAATTCGGTAAAATCAAAGAAACTCATCATTTTTAAGTGCTCTCTTGTTTTTTTCCAGAGCTGTAGCTTTAAAGTAGGATCATATATTATATTTGCACAAGCTCTTGCGAGTCATGATTTCTCAGATGCATCACACGGTCAGAGTTTGCCCTCTGTTTTACAATAACTTGAGAAATACGACTTTATATTGATTGTTTCTTGGCATTGCAGAGTGAAGGCCTTCTCCAGGTGTAGGTGGCGGTTGGGGGTGTAGCTCAAGCTGCTGTTAGATCACTGCAGTAAGACTGAGATGGTGTGAAGTGGATCAGATGCAGCTCAGTGATGAATCATGTGAGAAATTAGGCCTGCTGTGCTCTAATGCACCGAGTCAAGCTCTTTAATCTGCGGCAGGAGAGGAACTTGCTTTAGAATGTTGTTAATCATAAGATCAGTAATGCTTTCTATGAATGTTGTGTCTATTAGACTCTACAAACATACTTACAACAGCACATTCGAATGCAATTATAAAGCATTATAAGCATGGTTATAAATGTATTACACATTATAGCTTATTATACAGTGGTTGGACAATGAAACTGAAACACCTGTCATCATTTTAGTGTGGGATTTTAGGTTTCATGGCTAAATTGGAGCAGCCTGGTGTTCAATCTTCATTAATTGCACATTGCAGCAGTAAGAGCAGAGTGTGAAGGTTCAATTAGCAGAGTAAGAGCACAGTTCTGCTCTAAATATTACAATGCACACAACATTATGGGAGACATACCAGAGTTCAAAAGAGGACAAATTGTTGGTGCACGTCTTGCTGGAGCATCTGTGACCAAGACAGCAAGTCTTTGTGATGCATCAAGAGCCACGGTATCCAGGGTAATGTCAGCACACCACCAAGAAGGACCAACCACATCCAACAGGATTAACTGTGGACGCTGTAAGAGGAAGCTGTCTGAAAGGGATGTTCGGGTGCTAACCCGGATTGTATCCTAAAAACATAAAACCACGGCTGATCAAATCACACAGAATTCAATGTGCACCTCAACTCTCCTGTTTCCACCAGAACTGTCCGTCACCACAATCAATTATTGTGCTCTAAAACCAGGTGTTTCAGTTTCATTCTCCAACCCTTGTATGTTTATCATGCATTTTGAATTTTGAATAAGGCGCTCCTGCTCTCCGTGTTTCTGACTGTTCCCACCTGACCTCCTGTGTATAAAAAATACCCCTCAGTTTGCTCTCCTTGTTGCTGAGTATTGAATCTAGTTTACTATCTCTTCTACAACATGTTTAATATCTGCTCAATATCATTTATTTTACTCCAATCTTGGATACAGAAAGTGCATTAATATGATCAATACATATATGATCACTGACTAATCTAATGAAATCTGATAAAAGGACCTTAAATAATTGCTTAATAATGCAATATATATTGCAGACAAAAGAATACTGCAATGTCAGTTTTTTTCATATATTGTGCATTGCTACTTGTATTTAGTTGAATTTAATTGAAAAAACAAATTTTATTGTTGAAATCCTGTAACAGCAGCATTTTACAGAGAAAGCTGGAATACAGTTGAGCTCTTCTGACAAACAGCCCTCATAAATAAAGAAATTTATATAGCACATTTTTGTTGTATTATTGTTAGAAAACAACTTTTTCCCAAATGATAAGGGTTTTAATCATTAAATTCATTTTTTTATTTATTTAAATTGTTAAAAAGTCTCTTGGATGGCTGCACACTTCACAAGTTATATTGTGAAGATATTTACAACTCAAAATGATAATATATGTTTTATTATGACACAACATTAAAAATGCAATGCTCAGAAACACAGCTGAGTTACCGCAGGTCTTTAATAAATGAGAAAGCAAAACTTCAGGTTTAGGATTTATGTGGACAAGAAAATCCAATAAAACTAGCTGAGAGATCAGCACGGCTTAAAGTCTTCAAAGATTTCAGTAACTGCTGGGTACAGTGGGGTCTGCTGGGTACAGTGGGGTCTGCTGGGTACAGTGGTTACCAACAGCACTATTATACAATATTCTGTTTTTACTGGCTGGAATGATGAAACCGCGCTGATATTCTCTGCCATCTCTCACGTCTTCCCACTTCAGACTGCTGCGCCATCGCGCCCATATTGCATCATAAAGCAATTATAATTTTACAGTACCATACTGACTGCTTTAATCTAAAGATGGAGATAAAACGCCAATTAGGCATCATCATAAAATGCCTTTGATCCAGGCGAAAGCTTTTATCGGCCTTCAACCCAGATCTATACGTCTTGTTCGCTGCCTTGAAACAGTTTCTACACCCTTAATGAATTCATTAAACTTTGTTTGAATTAATTAATGTTTCCATTATTCGTTTAAAAATAAAGATTATAAATAGATCATTTCTGAATTTCGCTTGCATGAAAA
The DNA here is from genome assembly GCF_023375975.1 of Astyanax mexicanus. Taxonomy (NCBI): domain Eukaryota; kingdom Metazoa; phylum Chordata; class Actinopteri; order Characiformes; family Acestrorhamphidae; genus Astyanax; species Astyanax mexicanus. The sequence continues at coordinate 968,704 of NC_064431.1, read as the reverse complement.
TGAGGGCTTCCGATTAATTGAATTACCAAGCATATCAGCTTTCCATAACCGTTTTAGCCCTGTCACAAATTCAGAATTTAAGTGAACTGAGAGCGCTATTGATGTACACATTTTCAGTGAATCAGTAAAGCATTATAACTGTATTTGTCATTGAAATCCTAGTGTTTTTTACACCTATAACTGGTCTGGTCTGGTTTGGTTTGGTTTGGTCTGATCTAGACTGGTTTGCTCCGGTTTGATTTGGTCTGGTCTGGTTTGGTTTGATCTGGTTTAGTTTGGTTTGGTCTGGTTTGATCTAGACTGGTTTGCTCTGGTCTGGTCTGGTCTGGTCTGGTTTGCTCTGGTTTAATTTGGTTTGGTCTGTTTTGCTCTAGTCTGGTCCGGTCTGGTTTGATTTGCCCTGGTTTGGTTTGGTTTGATCTGATTTGATCTAGACTGGTTTGCTCAGGTTTGATTTGCTCTGGTTTGGTTTGGTTTGGTCTGTTTTGCTCTAGTCTGGTCCGGTCTGGTTTGATTTGCCCTGGTTTGGTTTGGTTTGATCTGTTTTGATCTAGACTGGTTTGCTCAGGTTTGATTTGCCCTGGTTTGGTTTGGTTTGATCTGGTTTGATCTACACTGGTTTGCTCAGGTTTGATTTGCCCTGGTTTTGTTTGGTTTGATCTGGTTTGATCTAGACTGGTTTGCTCAGGTTTGATTTGCTCTGGTTTGGTTTGATATAGACTGGTTTTCTCCGGTCTGGTTTGGTTTTCTCTGGTCTGGCCTAGTTTGCTTTGGTTTGGTTTGGTAGGGAAAAATGCAAACTCAACAAAACGTATCACAAGACCTGTCTGGGGCGGGGCAAGACAGTAAATACAGGAAGAGGGTCATGTGTTCATGGAGCAGCAGCAGAGATGTCGTTAGTTCTGGGTAATTTACTAGTTTATGCTACAGGCAGTGAGCACTGCATTATTAACAGCACCTCCATAAAGTGTTACTCAAGCAAAAAAAAATAATTTCCAAAAATGATACAAACTTATGACTCTCCCAAAACTATTATGAATTTAGTGTTAATTGCACTTCTAAATGTTATAGCTGCTTTATTATGCTAAAACATTTTCTATATTTTAGCGAAATAAAATGCTTTTAAAATGGTAATAATATCATTTATTGTATTAATTTCTGGGACAATATATCATCCACCAAAAAAAATATTTAGGCAACAGTCCTAGTTTTTGTTTAGTGCTTGTTTTTCTGTTATTTGTTGACTGAAACTCAGTGGGTATATTTGTTCTTGAGCTTTTTGGTACAGAACTGTTTTCTCAGTGCTGCTCAAAGTAAAGAAGGGTCCCTTGGGTTCTACAGTCATCTCACTGGAGCCGTGTTCAGACCCGTTTTGTAGTATGTCAGTTGTACACATTGGTGGGATTTTGTGTAATTTGGTAAGAAGAACAATGACACACATGGATTTTAAAGTTCTTTATCAATTACAGCGGGCCCAAAATGAATCCCTGAGGAACTCCTCTGTTTCAGTGTGGCACTGCAGCCTTTTAAAGAGAGACAGCTCAGGCTCAACAGTTTCAACCTGATCTTGTGGGAAGAAGTCATAGGAAATTTTAAGAGCATGAGTGATGTAGCTGAATTTCATTTGCATTAAGTAAGAATAAATGCTACGACTGCTAAAACTTGCCCTCTGCCCTAACAGTAGCTGACAAACGAGCCGTCTCTGGATGGAAGAGTGGGCTGCTGTACTTTTAATTTAACATTCGCTGTCAAAAATACAGTGAACACCAGCAGATCTAGCTCTTTCTTTCTTCGAGCTCTGAATATTCTGAACATTTTCAACGATTTCTGTAGTCTGCAGTCTCATGAGCATCTTAACAATGACATATTTTTATATTTACATATTTAACCTTAGTTATTAATTACAGTAAACCAGTTTATTAGTTCATATTTTATTTTTTTATTTTTGGTTTATACCCAATGACATGCCAGAGATTGTGGGACAGCAGTATGTACATTGATCATGCACAGAGTGCTACCTCAGGGGATGACTTACGAATGACCAAACCTGTATAAGTTTTGAGGTGTTATCTTAATATAAGTGTGGCCGAACAGTGTCCAGCATGCTCATGGCAAGGCGAGAATAATTTTTCAAGCAAGTTCAAGCTAAATGACTGACAGTGGGAGCCAAATGCAGTCAGGTGGTTTCCAAAATCAAAATCAGAATATACCACAAAAGGTATTACTACTCACAGTGAACAGCGTAGTTGGTGGTAATGATTGTGACCGGCAGCATTTGGCTAGAATTGTCCATGTGAACAGAAAAGTGACTCTGGCTTAAGTAAACGCCCCTATTATCGGCCAGCTCCGTCTATTGCGCAGTTTCTTTCTCTCCCTGCCAATCGGGTTAAGGAAATTCAAAACATGTGATCTCTGACCTTAGATGAACACTAAAGTGTTATCCTTACAATGCATCTCATCATAAAACGGTATTTAAGTATTAATAAAAATGTTGTAAATCTGTGCGTAAAAAAACTGTGCGGAGTACACACTGCAAAACAGCTATTTTTCTCTCGATTTTAATGTCGATTTTACTGTCTTAGGATGCCTAAATCGAAGTGAATAAACAAAACGACCTGAAAATATGCATTATTGCACACATTATCAGCCACCAATATTATGTTAAAAGTTGTTATTTTTTTCTGAAAAAAAAAGAGACCACTTAAAAATCAAACCACCAAACTGAACTGCTTGAACTTTTGCACCAGGAGTAAAGCAGCATAAAGTTATCCAAAAGCAGTGTGTAAGACTGGTGGAGGAGAACATGATGCCAAGATGCATGAAAAAAAACTGTGATTAAAAACCATCAGGGTTATTCCACCAAATATTGATTATTTCTGAACTCTTAAAACTTTATGAATATGCAAATAAATGCTCTAAATGAGAATATTTTTATTTGTAATTTGGGAGAAATGTTGTCTGTAGTTTATAGAATAAAACAACAATGTTCATTGTACTCAAACATAAACCTATAAATAGCAAAATCAGAGAAACTGATTCAGAAACTGAAGTGGTTGAGTAAAGTGCTTTTGTTTATCTACAGTAAGCTTAGATTTCCAATGGTTTTAGATTTAAATGGTCGATAAGAGGCCACTGCGCTATATTCACATTCCACAGATCATTGCAGACAGCTTTTCTTTAGATTTTTAGCTTCGTTACCACATGACACATGCTACTAGGTCCTGTTCCGTGACTTTTGCCATGTATCACAGAAGCTAAAGTCATGTCAGTATAAAATTCCAACAGAAGTGTAAAATCTTAATGGGACCAGAGGGTTAATTTTGTTTTCCAGTGGTTTTAATTATGTTTACGTGTGTATAGATTGTGTACCGCTCTATCTGAGATGATTTGCACCTTGGGAGCTGTAGTGCATGTAGTGGTGTGTTTCAGTAAGACCCGTGTGAATTTGTGTTGCACAGTGTGATGATCCCACATTACTGCGAGTGTGTTAAAGCACATGGTCCTGGGAGCCCTGCTATGATTAATAATACTGTCTCTCTCAGGCAGCTGGGCTTCCAATAAGGGAGTACATGTAGTTCCATGGAGCTCCGAGCAGCAGGCTGTATATACTGTATTTGTGTGTGTGTGTGTTAATGTGTGTGTATGTGTGTGTGAGAAAGAGAGAGAAATAGAGGGAGTTTTTTAAGTTTATTTTCTACACTGTTGAGTTTTAGTGGATGTATTGTTTTGTGTGAATAAGTAAAACACACTGTGATCATTATATGTTTCCTATATATTTATTTTTAATTCTTTTCATTTTCTAATAGTTTTAATAGTGTATTGTTGCCTTTTTTAACTTATTTTGATGTTTCTTTTATTATTTTTATTATTATTATATTTTTTATTTAATATATTTATTTGTTTTTATTTTATATTATACTATTTAAAAGTAAATTTCAGCTTAATTTTAACTGTTTCTAAATCTTATTTTCGTTTGGTCTTAATTTCTTATCAATTAAAACAAGTTTTATTCTTATTTTATTCTTATTTTTATTTTTATCTATTTTTATATTTTATTCACTGTCATTTTAAAATGATTAAATGTAGTTATTATTTTTTTGTCATGTCCATCACTGTATTTTTAGTTGCTCGGCTACATAAAAAAATGAGAGTTGCCCTCAAAGTACTTCTGAGTCAGAATAAAGACTGATTTGATTGATTGGTTGATTGATATTATATCACAGTTAGTTGCGACCCTGGGATGTGATTGGCTGAGAGGCATTCTATGAGTGCTGTTATCAGCCGGTAATGCACTGTAACCGAAGCTCTCCATGTATTACTGTATTACTCCACAACATACAGGTTACCTAGCAACAATGCAGCGCATACAAGCCAAACAGTGCAGCTACAAACAGATCCTATTTTCTCATCCTCTTTAACTCTTTTACTTTTATTTTTTTAAACTGTTTAACATTAACTAATTTTACTATTCATGAAATCAGAACAGTGGGATTTAACGACAGAGCGCAACACTGAAATCCTCTAAATTAACCACTTCTGACACCAATTTTTACAAGTAAACTAATCATTAAACATCGATACTGTGTTTCTGAGATTCGGTACAATAGTGCAATATGAAATATTGCGATTCTCTGACAATGGTGCATTAAATTACACGGTTCACAAGGTTCTGGGAGGCTCTGTATGATTAATAATACTGTCTCTGAGGCAGCCGGGCTTTCAATAATAAGGGAGTAGATGCAGCTCCATGAGATTTCAGAGCATCGAGCAGTAGAAGCTGTATGTACTGTATATACTGGTGAGTGTGTGTGCATGGTAGAGAGATCGAGAGAAAGAGAGAGAGAGAAAGAAATGGAGAGAGAGTGACATAGAGAGAAGGAGAGGGTGGGAGCAGGGGAAGGAGCAAGAGAGAGAGAGAGAGAGAGAGAGAGCACAGCAGCCTCTGAGCGAGGGAGGTTTATAAATATTGATTAGCGCTCCTACGCTGATCGAAAGAAATGACAGGGAGCTCTTAGACATTAAGCTGTCTGTCCTTAAGCAGGTGCGTGGAACTCCATGCTGCTTTGGTTCCTGGAGCTCTTTTTTCTCTCTTTTCTTTCTTTTCTCTTTCTTTTTTTGTCTTTTTCTCTTTTCTCTTGCTCCCTCCCTCCCTCGCTCGCTCCCTCCCTCTCTCCCTCGCTCACTCACTCATTTCGTTCTCTCGCTCTCCTCTCTGACTGGTACCAGCTTGTCTTAAGAGCGCCTCAACTTTCAGCGCTGGGATGGGACGGGGACTTTATTGCTCGGAAAAAGCTTAGAGCGCTCTTCCCTCGCTTCCGCGGAGTGGCGGAACGCTCCTGAGAGTGCCATGTGACTCGCTCCACAGCTAAACCCACCTCCCTCTCTCTCCCTCCCTCCTTCCTTCCCTCCCTCCTTCCCCCCTTTGGCTTTCTTTCGTACTCTTTTTTTCTTGTCCTCCAACAATGAGCTGCTGAGGAGAGGAGGTGGCGGTGGTGGTGAGAGGAGGATATGTTCTCCGTTCAGCTGAAGTGCCGGCTGGGGGTCATCAGACGCAGGATCAAGGGTATTGTGCAATGCGCCACTTTGACACGGGTTCTTGTGTTTGGGTTTGGTGTGGGGGGGTGGTCTAGGTGTGCAACGTGGAGGGTGGTGGGACGAGTCGAGTGGGACGAGTCGAGTGGGACTTGGACTTTTTAAAGCTGGATTTAAAATTCAGACGCTTGATAAAAGTGAGCGTGTTCATGAATTCATTTCATCTGATACGTTTCATCTCCGCCGGTTTGATGAGGGGGGCGTAGAGTTGCCCGAGGCATTTTACATTGTGCTGTAAGAGAGTGGGTTTATGATGATGATGGTGATGATGATGATGATGATAGTGGTGATGATGTACGGTGGGTTTGAGGTGCCAACTGCTGTCTTTTTTAATTTTAGTTCTGAATTTCAAAGCTTGTGTTGGTTTTTTAAAGCAATTAGTCCTTGAGATTGTTGAGGTATTTGTTTCCTTTTTTAAATTTATCTTAATAATTATTAGAATCTAGATTTTTACAGTTTTCTTTACTTAAAGATAAATGTCTCACCTGCAAGAATTTACTTACTGCAAGTGAATGCCAGCTCTTCAGCGCTTGTGTAATTACTTTTAGCAGCAGGTGGCTTCAACTAAAAGGCCTCTTCTTTGTTTTTTTTTCCCCACTTAAAACTGCACAAGCCACATCACCATTTCTCACTTTTTCATTTCATGAGTAATTCAACTTACAAAAGTAAGGAACAACAACAACTAAAATGTAATTTTAAAAAATTAAACATCATTTTGTATTTTGCTTTAGACCAAAATAACTCCTAAGATCATTGACTTCACAAGACAAATTGTAATTGCAAACTTCTTCAAAATCATGAAGAAAGCATGGCAAAAATCACCTTTTTACAAACTGTGTCTTGAATGCACCCAATTGCACCCAAATGCACTGAGATGCAGAGCTTTCAGACCTCAAATAATGCAAAGAAAACAAGTTCATATTCATAAAGTTTTAAGAGTTCAGAAATAATCAATATTTGGTGGAATAACCCTGGTGGCTTTTAATTACAGGTTTTTTTTTCTTGCATTTTGGCATCATGTTCTCCTCCACCAGTCTTACACACTGCTTTTAGATAACTTTATGCTGCTTCACTCCTGGTGCAAAAAATTAAGCAGTTCAGTTTGGTTTAATGGCTTGTGTCCATCTTCCTCTTAATTATATTTGATTAGCAACAACAATAAAACCTTTTGTTTGTGCTACATCAAACCATTTATAACAGCTCCCCCACCAACCCTAAGATTTCTCCCATGTATTTGCTAAAGAAAGTATGAATTGTGTCTTTTTTTAAAGTGTCTCTGGAATATATTTGGCCCAGTTGTGTTGAGCTTCCATGCTCTTCTCTTATAGTCGCTAGCTGAACTGTGAAAAAGTTCAAAATCAAACGTGCCTTTATTTTTATCCTCTGAACACCTCACCCTACAAAATCAATAAAGCTGACAAAAGCAAGTAGCTATCTGAGGCAGGTTGACTCACTCAATGGAAGAAGGAGTTTTAAACTGTGGAGCGGTCAACGCTGCCATGCTTATCCTGCAAAAAAATCCATTGACTGTACTGTAGTTTCCTGATGCTCAATTCCAGCTCTGTAGAAAACATAAGAGAGCACTTTAAAATTAGGAGTTTTTTTTTATTTTACCAAATTAAAAACCTCTGATATATAATAAATAAATATAATCAAAAGGTTTCCCAAACTGAACTGCTTGATTTTTGCACCAGGAGTAAAGCAGCATAAAGTTATCCAAAAGCAGTGTGTAAGACTAGTGGAGGAGAACATGATGCCAAGATTCACGAGAACTGTGATTAAAACCATCAGGATTATTCCACCAAATATTGATTATTTCTGAACTCTTAAAACTTTATGAATATGAACTTGTTTTCTTTGCATTATTTGAGGTCTGAAAGCTCTGCATCTTTTTTCTTATTTCAGTCATTGAAGTGCAAAAAATTTGGTGGTTTGATGGTTTGTGATCATCCATCTTCCTCTTGATTATATTCTGGAGGTTTTCAATTTGGTAAAATCAAATAAACTCATCATTTTGATGAATAAGTAGTCTCTTATTTTTTTCCAGAGCTGTATATTATAGGCTAATAGTTCATGTAATTTTAGTTTTTATAATGAATGTTTGTAAAAGGTAAAACTCATTTAATATTCTATTGTTTTTAACAGATTTTATCTCTCCCCAGTGCAACCATTTATCAAATCCAGCCAACTTTCTGACAACGTTTTTTTTTTAAATATAACTAAATATAAAGTGAGCAGTCAGGAGTTTTATGTAAGTCAGAAAATAGCTTGTTAAATAAAATGCGAGGCAGCTGAACGAGCAGCACGTCAACAGGCATCATTAGCGCAGCACACGGTGGGTTTCTGGTGCGTGGTGTGTGTCTTTACTTTAAACACACCTATCCCTCCCGCCTTCCCTCCTGATTTGCATAAGCCATTTCTCCAGCACACCTCCACCCCTGAGATGCGTTCCCTTCACCTGCTGTTTATTTTTGGGACGAGTGTTAACTGAGAAAACCTCCTCAAATTAAAATGTTGAGGAGGTTCGCCTCGAACACGCAGCGCAGTTTCAGCTCTCAGAGAATTCTTGGGACCCGTCCAGCCGTGGATGGGATTGTCTGCCAAAATTCCTCACTGTGTCAGGTGATGGTATGATTAATGGCGGTGGGAGCCGTGCAATATTGGGAGGCGGAAGTCATGGGATTGAAGTATAAAAACCAATCTAGCTTTTCATACACCTAGGTGGAGCCATGATTGATGAACTGAAAGTAGGAGCTGGAAACCTCAAATGCGAAGAACTCGGGCCTTATGTGCCATGACATAATGGGAATAGGGCTCCAGCGGACATTTTTTTTTAGGTTACGGTTTTATTTCTGGTCCCATTCTTTGCTGAGGCTGGGTATTGCCTGGGTTTTATAATATACAAAATACACATGCCACGGTGTGATGTGTTACAGCACTGAACAGGGCACTAGAAGTTCAACAGTAGAAGCTCAACTTTACTCTTTTGTAAATATTGGATTGCGCTACTGTGTTACACTGTGTTTTCTGTTAGGAATGCACAAAAAAGAAAATGTTGGTCAGGAGATTGCCAGTTCGAATCCTGTTTATGCATCTTGCCATCAGCCGCCGAAATCCCGAGAGAGCACAGTTATCCTTGCTCTCTCTGGGTGGGTACAGTACAGTACAGTAGATTGCGCTCTCTTTTTCCCCTCATCACTCCTAGGGTGATGTGGATCAGCACAAGGCTGCATCTGTGAGCTGATGTATCAGAACCACCAGAGTCACTGCGCTTTCCTCCGAGCGTTAGCGCTGTGATGCTACTCGGCAGTAGCAGCTAAATGGGTGGGACGATTGGCCTTTTATTTCTGTCCGGAACGATCATGTACGTGATTTTCTCAGACGTCCACATCTCTGAGTTTCGTCTCCTCGCGTTTAATAAAATAGATATTTTTCCACTGCCGCGCACTGTAATTACACTTTGAGCACGCATTTCTACGGAGATCCACGTTCAAAAAACACAACAGCGAGTGAAAATGGAGGAGCTACTGAACGTGATGTCATGTGACCGAGAAAGCAAAAAAAAGAAAAAACTCACTGGTCCTCCTGTTTTTTTCAATTGCAGCCCAGATTTAAGAGTTTTATCACAGAGTAGAAGAGTAAAATATATTCCAGATAGGGCTGTACTAGACAAACTGATTATCCGGTGGTAAAGTCAGGGTAAGTCTGAACTAGTCTTCACTCGGTCTTAACCACGCCTCTAAACCACTCAAATTATAGGAGCAATTTCAGAGAGTTTATCAGCTGTGAGACAATTACTGGGCTGTGCGAGTTTGATGGTCATGCTGAGATTGGGCTGATCTCTCTCAGGATTTCTCTCTGAAACTCTTTTTACTGAGCTTCTCGCTCAGTTTAACACAGAAGCAAAGGAGCTACCAGAATGCATAAAATGATATACTTGAGTTTATTCTGAATCCACTGTTGTTATACATTAATACATCTCGTTTGCATAGCGGAGAGTACTTAAATTGTGCAATTGTTTAATTTCCAGTCATTTCTTTCATGCATGTTATGTGGTGCATCTTTGAATGTATAGAATGCATTCAAAAAGCATCATGTTTTCAAAGAGAACTGCATCAAAGGCATTTAATTGAAAGAAAAATTGCAGCAGACATTCCCGTATTCCCGAGTGACGCAAGTTGATGCATGATGAAACTGCCACTCAAGCCCGTAAATTTACCTTACTACGCTGTTTATCCTGGACCTTTACCCAACAAACATATGATAATAAAGCACAAAAAAGCAAGATGAAAGTCTTGGACTGCTTACTTTCATCATGTGGCTTATAAAAGTCTTTTTTTGAGCATCTCTAAGTGCACTTCCCACAGAGAGGTACGAGAAAGGGGTGTAAACATGTTTATGCATTTAGACCTCCAGCAGCTTCTTGAGAAAACGAGCATTAAACAACAATAGCTGATGAATATGAACAAAAGGCCGTGTCTTTCATCCATGTAATGAGGCTTTAGTCTTTGGAGATGGTACACTAGGTGATTTATGGCTCCCTCACACACACTGTATCTGACAACCTGAGAGCGCTTCAGGGGCCTTCTGGCTTCCTCTCTCAGCTTTCCTGTCACACAGCATCAGCTGCTGCTCTGCCACACACACCAGCTTCTTCCACAGCCGTGGAGTTTCACAAAGCTCACAGCTGTTCTGAAAAGATCTTAGTCCCTCAACAAACGGAGGGACTAAGAAGTAAAGAAGTAGAACTTGCTTAATGTTTAGTTAACCCTTGTGTGGTGTTCATATTTGTGTTACTCGTTTACTTTGTTACTTGTATTTAATTTAACAAAATTAAGCAATTCTACATTAAACTGCTTTACACATGCTCGCTTCACCTAAATTGTAAGCAATATAAACAGCTTACATGGTTAATATTTGCCCTTTACCTTTCTTATGTTACATTTCTTTTAAAAAGTGCTACTCTTTTTTTATTAGTTTTTTAATAAAATGTAGAAGAAAATGAATTAAACTCAAGATATGAGTAGAACATTTGTTTACAATTTGTTTCTAATTTACAAATGAGGCAATGTTTATTAGCCCTTGGCCAAACATACTGTATGTAATATAAATGTGTGTGTGTGTGTGGGGGGGGGTGTACAGTGTGTGTTTATCGAAAATGTGTTTTGATATATGTTTTTCACAAAAAATGAGCCAATGCCAATGAGTTTGAGTTAGAAAATTTTTTTTTTTTTAGTATCATTTGATGAAAAATGAAAACGGGTCCCACAGACCCGAACACCACACAAGGGTTAAGGATAAGTTCGGGAAACTTTTTACTGTCTATTTTTATACAAATTGAGCCCAGTAAATACAGGAGTTACACAAAACTGCACTTGATTGACTGAAACATTTGCTTTTTAAAATATTCTCCTCTCATATCAGAAGAACTGCTGCTCCACACAGACCAACCACTGAGCACATGGCAGCAGATCTCTGTTGGTGGTCTCCAATTAATAAGCCAAAAAAACAAAGTCGCCACCAAAAAAAGGTCACACTCTAATACTTGGTTGGACCGCCTTTATCTTTGATTGCTGCACGCTGCATTCACTGTGGCATTGTTTCGATAAGCTTCTGCAATGTTCATTCATTTATTTTAATCCAGTGTTGCATCAATTTATTAATTTTTCACCAAGATCTTGCAGCAGCATTGATGATGGTAGAGTCTGACCAACCGCTGCACAAAGCAGCTCTTCTCCATCCAGCACATCCCAAAGATTCTCAATGAGGTTTAGATCTGGACTCTGTGGTGAACTCTCTCTCAATCCATGTGTGAAAATGATAAATGATGATCTCATGCTCCCTGAACCCTGAACTCTTTCACAATTCCAGCACCATGAATTGTTCTGACATTGTCATCTTGGAATATGGCCGTGCGTATAATCAGGAAAGAAAAAATAAATCCATTGATGGAAGAATAACCTGGTCTATATTCAGTATATTCAGGTAGAGTCAGCTGACCTCATTCTTTCAGCACATACTGTTGCTGAACCTAAACCTGCAGACCAACTGCAGCACCAACCAACCAACACATCATTTTTTAGTTTTTTATCGTATGCGCCACAGCTCAATAAATGCTGGGTGGCTTTATACCCCTCTATAGCCCATGCCTTGCATTAGGGATGGTTCCAATTGGTACATGTTTATCTGCTCCAGAGAGGAGCGCTATTCCCTACAGGAACTGGACAAGCTGTATATGAGTATATGAGCATTTGCAAATCTGTGTCAACAATGGTTGCTAGTAGCTGAACGTGTTCATTAGAAGGGTCGTCCACAAACATTTGGACAGTTTTTTGTTTGGCGATTTGCAGATCTGCTATTACAGACAATGTAATCTGTAAAAAATAAACTACACAGTTTCAAAAAGCCTTTAATGTGCTTTAAAAATGGTTAACAGAATATTTAAGATGCTGCTCTCCTGGAATATGACAGTAAAACACAATGCAAAGCAGACCATTGTACTTTCCCACGCTAAGAGACTATACCCTCATTGAATTGCAAATGAGAGAGCAGTAAATATGTTTTCCTTTTGGCAAGAAAATGATATGTTTGCCCTTTTATTCATTTATCAGGCTAAGCATATTTAGTGAAGAAAAGTGTATTTGCGCTAGCAATTATTTTTAAACGTTATTGTTATGTCTGTGTGTGAGATGAATGCCTATGGCAAGGTTTACTGAAGAACGAAGAGCCAAATATTTAGTTTTCTAAGACTTTCCCATCCTGCTCTTCTTCCGTTCCTCCATTTATTACTCAAACAGACCCTGACATCAGACCCTGACTGTCTAAAGCTGAGCAACTCTGCCCTTTTGCTCCCTGATAAAACTCCACCAGGGGATCCACAGATTTTCTCAGAGCAAGTTCTTTAACCTTCCTGAAACTACCCAGAAACTACTCAGTGAGTTGAGGCAGATGGACCATATAAAAGTGGATTATATTACAATATACTGTGAATAGATTCCAAAATAGATCAAAAACATAATGCAAAAGATTTAAATGGCATCTATACATACAGTATAATAAGCTACACTCCAGTTATTTAGACTTTTTACAGCAGAAAACATAGCAAAAAAAAGCAGAAATAGATTTGGATTATGCAGTGGTTCAAGTTTTTGCACGAAGTATGTCTTTTTCCATCTTATTTTCTGGTTGAGTCACTGAATAAATCATGCATATCTGAGTCTTCTCTGAGAAATCTCTAATGGTAGAGCTAGATATGAACAGGCCTGACTTAAGTTCATTATAATTCGGAATACATTAGCAAACAGTTAACCACTCTTATAAGCACCAGGTCTTTAAATTACTCTAAAAAATGAATTCTTGTTGTGCCTAGAATTGTATAGCCCTATCTGGACGGGATTCGTTTTTTAGGGGGTCATTTTGGGGTAATTTTCTCATTTATGAGTTTTTTTATCCTCTGTGATTTTATTCCCGTCCAGAACGATCATGTAGGCATTTTTCTCAGACATCCTCTGAGAAAATTACAGGCTGAATTATCTACTGTTTTTCTCTGAACTCCGTGCTCCTCCGGTAATTTTAGTCCCGTCCAGACGCACATCTCTGAGGTTCGTCTCCTCGCCTTTAATAAAATAGCTATTTGTCCTCTGCCGCGCACCGTAATTACATGTTGGCCGCGCCGTGGTTTCCATGGAGATCCACGTTAAAAACACAACAGTGAGTGGAAATGGAGGAGCTACTGAACAGCGTTGTGATGTCATGTGACCGAAAAAAAAGCCTAAAAACTCACTGATCCTCCTGTTTTTACAATTGCAGTCCGGATGCAGGAGTTTTATCACTGAGTAAAAGTGTGAGCCTTCCTTTTATACACCTGATTCAGCTCATCTGCTAATTATTGAGATTTTCATGAGTTAAATCCAGATAGTAACTGGTAATCTCTGCTGAGTTGTGGCCTGGAAGGACTGACACCCTCAAACAAACACACACACACACACACACATAAACACACACACACATAGAGTCAATTGTCCTTGTTCAAGAACAGTTTGAGAGCACCCTTTCTCATAAACTGGCTTTATTGTTTATTGCCCCATCAGGCAGCTAATGTTCGACATCAATCTGTATATAGGAAAAGCCTCTAGACATAAACTTCGCTTTTTCAATCGCGCTGCCGTTGCGTGATGTTTGTACCTAAAGCAGTGCTCTAATGTTTTACTCTGTACAACAGCGAACGCTGGAGCTGTAAGACATTGCTGGGCACTGATTTAACAAATAACAGTCAGACTGAGGTCAACTAGCGAAATGTTCAGTATAAAAACATATTAGAAATACACTAATGCTGAAGAAGAGTAGTAATAATTATATGGGCACTGCTGTGCACTGCCATGTGGTCTATGCCCTGTAAGGCAAAATGTCCTGATTGGACATTTATTTAATCATTTATCTATGACACTCTATTCAGAATTGTATCTATTTTAAGTGTGTCTCAGCCCACCTTCTGAAGTAGTTTAAGTGATCTGATTCGATTTTGTTTTAAGTGCATCTCAGACCAACTCCTAAATAGTTTTGATTGATGAGGTTGTATCTGCTTTAAGTGCGTCTCAGACCACCTTATAAAGGTGTTTGAGTGTTCGAACTTGTATCTGTTTAAAATGTGTTTTGGGTTTGTTTACACTTTTAAACAAGATTTTTATGTGTTTTAGATTTATCCAGATATAATGTTTTAAGTGCGTCTCAGACAACCTCCTAAATTGTTTGAATTGACAGGGTTTGTATATATTTAAACACGTCTCAGAACATCTCCTGAAGTGATTTGAGTGATCGGATTTGTATCTTTTAAGTGCGTCTCAGACCACCTTATAAAGGTGTTTAAGTGATCAGATTTATATCTGCTTTAAGTGTGTCTCAGACCACCTTATAAGGGTTTTTGAGTGATCAGATTTGTATCTGTTTTAAGGTCTTAAAGTGCGTTTCAGACCACCTTATAAAGGTGTTTGAGCGATCAGATCTGTATCTGCTTTAAGTGCGTCTCAGATCACCTTATAAAGGTGTTTGAGTGATCAGATTTGTATCTTTTAAGTGCGTCTCAGACCATCTTATAAAGGTGTTTGAGTGTATCTGTTTAAAATGTTTTAAGTGCGTCGCAGACCACCTCCTAAATAGTTTTAATTGACAGGGTTTGTATATATTTAAATGTGTCTCAGAACATCTCCTGAAGTGATTTGAGTGATCAGATTTGTATCTGTTTTAGTTGCGACTCCTCCAACCACCTTAAAAATACTCATAGACTCATGGACACATGAACATGACCATATAAATGCAGTCTAAGTCAACGGATAAATCTGTCTATACCCTAACTATAGAACCAGTATGCTCAGGGCTGTAGTTAATATACTGTGTAAAATAGATCCTCAGCAGTAATGACTGTAATTAACAGTTATTCTTTTAGCACAGCCAAATTACTGCTGAAGATACATAGACACAGACACATTTGTGAGCGAATGAAAAGAGAGGTACATTTCTGATGATTTATTACAGACCTGTAGTAAGAATAAAATAAACTAGTCTGGCTGAATGGTACCACTTTAAAATAAGACTACCTTTATAAAGGGTTTATAAATGGTTTACAATCAGTTTATTAATGGTTACAAATTAGGTTGTAAATACCTTAAAAATCATTAATAATCAGTTATTACACATACTGTACGTAGAAAGGGCAACAGTATAGGTGGCTGTGGGTTCACTATTTGACAAACAACAGGTCATTGTTGCCCTTTCTATGTATGTGTTATAACTGATTATTAATGATTTTTAAGGCATTTGCAACCTAATTAGTAACCATTAATAAATGAAGTTAGTATGAAGGTAGTCTTATTTTAAAGTGGTACCGGCTGAATAAACAATTTAAGGAAACCACTTGCTCATACAAGTTACTCTAGTATTGCAGTGCATTGTACTGCAATAAGTTGTTGCAAAATAATACGTTTGGTATGTATTTAGGTACATATTTTAATTTATATATCAATCTTTGATAGTAAATATAATGCATGTCAACCAAAAAATAAGTTATAATTTATTTGTTTATTCATTGTTCGTATTATTATTGATTAATTATCACTACAACATACTTTTGCATTGATATCAGACGTGTTGATGCATAGTAATAATTATTTAAGGTAATTACATTTCTAATCTATTCGAGTGCCGTGTTTATGACAGTATTTAATTTCCAGATTCCTCTGCAGCTAATTCTTTCCTTCAGTAGACTCTGTGCTGGAAATCTGTCACGCAATGCCCATTTCAATCCATCACACATCTGGACACGCTGATTTATTTCTCTCTCTTTTTTTTTTTGGTCATCTTTTGTCTCCATTAAATTCCCCTCTTGAAGTGGCCCACTTGTCTACTCTCCAGAGGGACTGAGTTAATCAGACGCCGGGTCTGGACGCTTCTGTGGCTCAGAATGCTAAGAGGAGGGTAGCATCGCGTCCAACCCCAGAACAGAGCGTCTGCGCGAGTGTGCAGCATCTCAATGTGGCCCGACTGCTATCAGGCCACTTCCTCCACCACCCAGCAGCCCCACAAACGGTTCTGAAGCGCACTGTATTGATCCGCTTTTGTTTAGCTCCACTTTAAAGACGTTGAGGTGGATGAGTTTAGCCAGCGGCTCAGTGTGCTGCCTGATCTAACTGAATGTGAGGAAATGGGATGAGACCAGGCGATTCAAGTGTTTAGACCTATGATTACTGAGTTTAACTTTCAGGATGTCAGGATTCTTTGATATAATTCTGTACATTCAGCACTTCAGTTTCTCTGATTTTACTATTTATAGGTTTATGTTTGAGTAAAATGAACATTGTTTTTTTATTCTATAAACTACAGACAACATTTCTCCCAAATTACAAATAAAAATATTCTCATTTAGAGCATTTATTTACAGAAAATGAGAAATGTCTGAAATAACAAAAAGATGCAGAGCTTTCAGACCTCAAATAATGCAAAGAAAATGCAAAAGCAACGTTCAGATGCATAAAGTTTTAAGAGTTCAGAAATCAATATTTGGTGGAATAATCCTGGTTGGTTTTTAATCACAGTTTTAATTTCATGCATCTTGGCATCATGTTCTTCTCCTCCACCAGTCTTACACACTGCTTTTGGATAACTTTACGCTGCTTCACTTCTGGTGCAAAATTTAATTCAAGCAGTTCAGTTTGGTGGTTTGATGGCTTGTGATCATCCATCTTCCTCTTGATTATATTCCAGTCCAAGTGGTCTCATTTTTTTCAGAGCTGTATATCACAATTTCTGTTATATGATTATAAATGTTCTATGCAATATGACAGACTTGTCCTTGTCAATGTCATCTCCGTTACACCGGGCTGAGACTCTGACCATAAAGAATTACTCTGACCACTGAATTAATTCTATTTCACACTGAGCTGACAGGCACAACGCATTTGTTGCTTCCGAGCGCATCTCCTGCAATGCATTTGACACCGGGACCTTCAGGATACAGAATACAGCGGATCAAGATGTGATGCTATCAGACAATACATTTGAATTCCCTAGTAGATGAATGTGCAGTGATCTGTTCATCATTTTCTCACCCTTCTTTCACGGATTTATTCAATCCATCATTCAATCCATCATTCATCGGCTTTGACATTAAAAAGCAGGGCTGCCTGTCATATTTTTCCCCTCATAATTTAAAGCACATTTTATATTCACTGCTTCTTATCTCATTTCAGATATAGCAACCCCCCCCCCCTTATCCAATACATAATTAGCTGCTGTGTGCGTCGTTATTTCAGCTGAGCTCCGTTTCCCACCACCTCTCCCACCTCACATATACATATCAAATGTCTGATGTGAAATATTCATACTGTTTTGGTGAGGTTAGTGGAGCTCTTTTATTTTGGGCTGTTCTGTGGTGCAGTCTCAGTGCCCTCTGCTGATTACACGCAGACATACAATATTCATGCCTCTGCTTTTATTTTCTCTCTTTAAGCCTCTCTTGATGAATCTTAATCAAAGCTTTAACTGTGTCTTACAAGCACCTTTTTGTAGTAGATACTGTATTATTTGGAACAAAAACAGATTTTAATGTAGGAATAATGTGAGTGATAATCAATTTTTAGTATAAAATGTATGTAAAACTATGATGGTGAAGATACAGGTTGTCTGTACTGTAGAAATATTGTGATTAATTTATCACGTTTATTTATTTATTGATTTTTTTAGGATTGTCATGTGCAAAATTGTTCGTATATTTTAGAGTGTACTCTACAGATATTTAATTTATATTTTATTTAGGTGTAGTGTTTAAGTTCATATTTCTTTTCTGAACTAAGCAAAAAAAAGTTTTTATTCAAAAATAAAAAATACACAGTCCAATCAGTTTCTTTCTACATTTACTGTGCATTCAATCAGCTCCACTGATCATATAGGACACTAAATAGTAGTTCTATATTTTGACAGCAGTGCTGCTGGAGTTTTTAAACGCATCATATAAGATATTAGACTATAGGTCTGTCTGGATGGGATTAGTTTCTAAGGGGGTTCTGGGGTAATTTTCTCTCTCTTTTATGGGGTTGTTTTATCCTCTGTGATTTTATTCCCGTCCAGAACGATCATGTACGTGTTTTTCTCAGACGTCCTCTGATAAATAAATTACAGGCTGAATTATCTACTGTTTTTCTCTGAACTCCGTGCTCCTCCGGTAATTTTAGTCCCGTCCGGACGCACATCTCTGAGTTTCGTCTCCTCGCCTTTAATAAAATAGATATTTGTCTACTGCTGCACACTGTAATTACACTTTGGGCACCTCATGGTTTCCACGGAGATCCACGTTAAAAAAACACAACAGCGAGTGGAAATGGAGGAGCTACTGAACAGCGTTATGTGATGTCATGTGACTGAGAAAAAGGCCTAAAAACTCACTGTATGCATGTCTTTGTCTATGTCTTTATTCCATTAGAGGGTACAAACAGCATTTCCTCTCAGAATAACTCTAACAATAATTGTCACTTTAGTGTTAAAGTGTATATGTGTTAAAGTCTATTAAAGACAGATATAAGAGGTTTTTTTTTTTTTTTTGCTAGGACTTGGCAGGAGAGCCCTGCCTCTCTAAGATCTGGCCTTGATCCCTGTGCATGTGTAAGTGTAGCTGAATAAAGTTGAACAGAGCCCGGGCCCTCTCCACATGAGCTGCATAGCGAGTCTCTATGGAGGGGAAGGATCAGGATGGTGGAGGAACGGAGGAGCGTTCCAGCACGGTGCTGATCAAAGTGGCTCCTCTGTCTGAGGCGCTGTCTTGTTGACTAGTATCAGCACAGGCGCAGACTGCTAAATTTTTGATCCCATCAGGGGATACGCTTGACACAACTAGTGCAAACCCCGCGAAACGGCAGCACACCAATTTGGAACAGCGCAAGAAATGCTGCTCATTTCTCTCAGGAAGAACGGGGGAAGGCATGCCTTCTGGATATGTGTTTATTCTGTTTTTCTTTTCATGTGTTTTGTTCTTTTCACCCAGTTTATTTGCTGCCAAGTCCCGGGCTTTCCTCTTACGATGCCAAATCTGAGATCAGGCTGCTGAGATGAAAGTAGCACGAGGCTCCGCTGATGTTTGTGGAGCCACATATTTGAAGTAGCCGATCCAGGCGGCATTGTAGAGAGCTTAGGAAAACAGCTGACTTTACTGTTTTGATGCTCTGGTGTGATCAATAGGCTGTTTTGTGAGGTTCTACACTGTAAGAATGGGATAAATGCCTTTTCGCTTATATCTGGATGCATAGAGTGCAGAGCCAAGCTGAAATATATTGGTTTTACTTTAAGTAATGGTTAAAGTAAAAGTAAAGTAATGGTTTTAAATTAAGTAATGACAAGTCTATGCTTCTTCAGTGTTGTTCACTAATTCAAACAGCCTGAAAATGTTTTTAAAAAGCTCAGTTTTAACGCTCTACTTACTAAAAATGTTGAATTTAAATCAGGCTCGGGCTCATAATGATAGTTTATGGGACGGGGCGGATCGGGTTTTGGGCAGAAAGTGTACAGGCTCAGGCCAGGTCGAATTTTTTGGGCCCAATCTAAGCTCTACATTTTAGCAATGACTATTACATATTTTAGTGCTTTAAAATCGTATTTATTTTATTTTATTATTATTCAGTTTTCTTTCTGCTGGAATTACTGTCAGAAATGTGCAGATTTTTGTTTTTGTGCTGCTCAAAAACAGAGCAATCATGCTAGATTAGCAAGCTTAAGTTTAAATTAACAATCAGAAGTGTTTAATTGCATGTATTTTCTTGCATATTTTGTGCAGTTACAAAGTGTATGTGACAGTGATATATGAACACAATAGTATAGAATTTTTTTTAAATAATGAAAGCTTTCTTAAAAGAGAAAGTTCAGTTGTGTAGTCCACTAATCCAAAGAAAAGTGTTTTGTAAAATCACAACAAATCGTATTTAGTGAATTTCTTGAGAAAACACATACAGGAAAATACTGTAAAATGTATTGGGAAAGCCTGTAAAAGGACATTTTTACAGTGTACTCTACTGTATATCCATTCTCAGCCTAATGTTTATAAGAAATTGCTTTTAATAACTGCGGAATTGGTTACTGAATTTTATTTTACAGATCCAATGCTCATGATTCTGGCGCTATATTTCTATATAACAGAAATATGAACTACATGTTTTAGTTACTCACTCTAGCTCAGCAGTATTCCCTGCAGATTTAAAGGCATCTCGTCAGCTCAGAGGATGCTGGATTATTGCCTTTGGCGCTGGAATAGTACAAGCGAATCTGAACCAGCTAATTCCACTGGGAACGACTGGTTTTATAATGGCTGCAGCTACATTCTACTCATATATGAGCTTATACTGCGTTTTGTAATGAACAAGACCTTTTAAAAGCAGCAGTGTGTATGGCATCACTATGGCTGTGCTCTGCTGTGTGTGTGTGTTGAGTTGAGTTGAGTAAAGGCATGACCGAGGGATTAGGCAGAGAAGTTAGAGAAGAGATTTTATTTAATTTTTTTGTGAAAAGGGATTTTATATTCCAGCAGCGTACACACAGTCCCGCTCTCTGTGAGTTCACTTGGTTTAGCCCAGTGGGTCAGAGCATTAGTTAGGTGGGCTAATTTTTCTATCTCAGAGTGTTTCTCTGAAGTGCCCACATGGAAAAGCCCCCCTGGTGAGCGTTGCTGCTGGGTGTACAAGTGCAAAAACACACAGAGAGAAAGAGAGAGAGAGAGAGAGAGAGAGAGAGAGAGAGAGAGAGAGAGGAGAGAGAGAGAGAGAGAGAGAGAGAGAGAGAGAGAGAGAGAGAGAGAGAGAAGAGAGAGAGAGAGAGAGAGAGAGAGAGAGCAGCCTCAGCTTCTTCAAACAAATCTCAAACACCGCGCTGATTTAACACAGGAGACTGCAGACGACCAGGTTTCAATCGAGAAAAAAATGAAATAAAAACGCTTTATACGGCAGTGATTCTCAAACTTTTTTAGTTATAGTTTAGTTATTTTATATATTTTTTAATAAGGCGTAGATACGGCCAAATCAGATGGTGATAAAAGGACATAACCAAAAGTTATATAAATAGAAGAGATTAGGGCTGGGTATTAGGGGTGGGCGATATGGTCCTAAAATAATATCATGATATTTCATGGTATTATCGCGATAACGATACTCTTGGTGATATGACAAAAAAATAAATAAATAAATAAATAAACTACTGCAATATGACATGCACACCTCTAACTAAGATATTAAAAAAACAATTTTATCAGATTTGTAACAGAAGTCAATGATTCAGAATGTCATGATACTAATAATATTAATGCACTCCTCCAAATATCTCCATATGTTCAGGATTAAAGTAAAATAAATGGCACACTTCAGTGAAGTCAATGAAGTAATAAAATATTGTAGATATCTGTAAAATCTGTTTACAGTTCATTTAATTAACAAACAATTTTTCTCCCAAATTCCAAATAAAATATTGTCATTTAGAGCATTTATTTACAGAAAATGAGAAATGGCTGAAATAACAAAAAAAAAAGATGCAGAGCTTTCAGACCTCAAATAATGCAAAGAAAACAAGTTCATATTAATAAAGAGTATTTAAGAGATCATAAATCAATATTTGGTGGAATAACCCTGGTTTTTAATCACATGTTCTCCTCCACCAGTCTTACACACTGCTTTTGGATAACTTTATGCTGCTTTACTCCTGGTGTAAAAATTCAAGCAGTTCAGTTTGGTGGTTTGATGGTTTGTGATCATCCATCTTCCTCTTGATTATATTCCAGAGGTTTTTAATTTGGTAAAATCAAAGAAACTCATCATTTTTAAGTGCTTTCTTATATTTTTCTAGAGCTGTATTTAGTATCCCAGGGCATAATAAGGACACAACACAGGGCTGGGCTTTTCTGTCAGTAGAAATACATCATATTTTGCTTTTTTGCTCTTTATCTCTTTTCAAAACCACTGATTTAGATTTTTTTTTCTCAATTTAATATTCAGTTTAGTGGCTACCACATCTATTTCTTTTATATTTTATACATTATACATTATATTAATCAATTTATTCTGAAAAAGATGATACATATTTTACTACCCCTCGTAAAGAAAAGCAAGAGCAAGAGTAAATACAGCTTTAAAGCAATAGCAGCTTAGATGTCTTAGATGTTTTCTTATCTGTGCAGCAAACTTCAAAAGGTGTTCAGGCAGGTTTCAGCAAACTCTAAACAGCATGTTATTGCCTACGAGCCTTTAACATCATTCTGAAAAACAGTCTCTGCTTTTTTAAAAAACAGGAGAGCAATAGTGGTTATGATGCATTTATACTATTTATTTCTAAACCCTACACTAGAAGATCGCTGGATAATATGACAACACACTGTCACTTCAAATTATGACAATAACAATTACAACAGCAGCAATAACACTCAATTTTACACTGTTATGGTTAAGTGTTGGTTAAGCCATTATGTAGTTAAGTCTATTAAGTAAAAAAAATAAGAGAGCACTTAAAAATGATGAGTTTCTTTGATTTTAGCAAATTAAAAACCTCTGGAATTTAATCAAGAGGAAGATGGATGATCACAAGCCATCAAACCACCAAACTGAACTGCTTGAATTTTTACACCAGGAGTAAAGCAGCATAAAGTTATCCAAAAGCAGTGTGTAAGACTGGTGGAGGAGAACATGATGACAAGATGCATGAAAAAAAAAACTGTGATTAAAAACCACCAGGGTTATTCCACCAAATATTGATTTCTGAACTCTTAAAATTTTATGAATATGAACTTGTTTTCTTTGCATTATTTGAGGTCTATGGAATAAAACCACAATGTTCATTTTACTCAAACATAAACCTATAAATAGCAAAATCAGAGAAACTGATTCAGAAACTGCAGTGTTCTCTTCATTTTTTCCAGAGGTACATATTTCTAGGACAATAACAGAATGTAACAAACATAACAAACCAAAAAAATGGATTTCATTAATGTGATACTGTAATAAATGTAAAAAGATCAGCAGCTGTGTAAGAGAGCAGTGTGGAAATGTTGCTGTGGGCATATTTCATTCCTTATAAAGATTAACTCTAAGAACATATGCCTATAATAATACGCTCATCTCTCCAACTGTACAAGTACAAAAGACATAGCTAGAGACACAGATTGGTTCATGCATTTTCCTCATGTTATTCCCCAGACTTCTTTCACAGGATGAAAAGATCTCTACTTCTTTTTGAAATGCTGACTCAGTAAAGCGTATTGTTCATGTGAAAAATGTATTTCCAGACTATAACCATGGTTATTCATTAATGCTACCGTTGCATATTTTATTCATGCACATCTACAACCACTATTAAATAAAACCTTCTTCAGTTAGCTTTCTGTATTACTGAGTGTAATTAATGCTATATACTGTATAGACCATGAACAGCAAGCATGACCTAGTTACAATAATACAATTTTTTTTTTTTTGTGTGTGTGTTAAAGTGCCACCAATTGTCTAAAATAATGTTATATTGTTTAAAATGACTTCAATTAAATTCAATTAAATTATCTATATGCCTATTTTTATACATCTGGTGCAGCATAGCACATGCACAATTTTAGACAAAACAACAGCTAAGCAAAGGAAAGGGACGGCAATTTACAACTGCAGGGAGGAAACGCGAGGCTCAGACTGCTGGAAATTGATTGGAATGTTTTTGACATTTAGCATTCGCCTCGAGAGATGTGCACTGAGAGAAATCCGCTGAACTGACTACAGCTTGGAAATGAGCAGCACATCACCAATGGTGGCATCACCAGAATTATATTTCACTGATAGTTCCTGTATTAACAGAGGTAGAGGCAGAGACGTTATATATTTATGTTTTTAGTAAAGCTGGGCAGTATGGTAAAATATTGTATAACATATTTAAGACATTTACATGATGCACAGCATTTATCTTAATGTTTTGAATAATTGTTTAAATAAAAATGTCACAAAAACACAGTACCGCATTTGAAAAATCTGAGGAAAATCAAAGGTTTAGTTTTTAATACATTTCAATTTTTTTTATATATTTTATTCCAATTAGGCCCTAAAATAATATCATGATATTTTAGTGATAAAGATACTTCTAAGAATACACTACTGCAGCAAAATGTAATTTAATTGTATTATTGCATACGATATGATATGGCACACCCCTAACTGAGATATATATATATATATATATTTATCAGATTTGTAACAGAAGTCAATGATCCAGAATGTCATGATACTAATAATAATAATACACTCCAGATATAAAAACTATATCCAGGATTAAAGTAAAATAAATGATACTGGACAGATATAATCTTTTTATTTTTCTTTTGCTAAAAACAGTAAAAAAAAAAAGTAGTACCCTGATAATTATGGGTGGGTGATATGGCACCATATTTCAGGGTATAATATTGTTCACAATATTGAAAAACGATATGACACACCCCCAATTTTACTTATGTAAATTACTGTATTATCATAATACTTGACGTCGATTAGATCACCACAGCCGGAAATGTGAGTATCCTCTAATTAGACCTCTGCTTAATAATCTATACTGTATATCCAACACTGAAGGATCTGCAGTGCTTCTACAGTGACTCATAAATACACCAGGGAGACAAGCTGAGTGACAAATACAGGGAAACTTCAAAGTTTACTAAGGACAGAATATAGAAAAACAAGGACAATGTACTTCCCTTGACTTCCACAAGCCTGCAAGTCTGTGATTCCCTAAACTGCTGAGGCATTCTCCAGGGTTCCCAAGCTATAATTGGATTGTCCACAGAAATACGTCCCAGAGCCAACAACAAAACACCTCATTTTGATGTCGAAACTCAAGTGAGCTGCAGTACACAGTTCTATACACACCTGATCGCTGTCAATGTGTTTTTTTTTTTCATTTGACCATTTTATATTTAAATTTTTTTATTAGTTTAATTTTTATTAAAATTGTATTACATTATTAAATGATGAGTTTCTTTGATTTTACCGAATTAAAAACCTCTGGAATATAATCAAGAGGAAGATGGATGATCACAAACCATCAAACCACCAAACTGAACTGCTTGAATTTTTACACCAGGAGTAAAGCAGCATAAAGTTATCCAAAAGCAGTGTGTAAGACTGGTGGAGGAGAACTTGATGCAAAGATGCTTTAAAACTGTAATTAAAAACCAACCAGGATTATTTTCACCAAATACTGATTATTTCTGAACTCTTAAAACTTTATGAATATGAACTTGTTTTCTTTGCATTATTTGAGGTCTGAAAGCTCTGCATCTTTTTTTATTTCAGTCATTTCTCATTTTCTGTAAATAAATGCTCTATGAGAATATTTTTATTTGGAATTTGGGAGAAATGTTGTCTGTAGTTTATAGAATAAAACAACAATGTTCATTTTACTCAAACATAAACCTATAAATAGCAAAATCAGAGAAACTGATTCAGAAACTGAAGTGCGACCTTCATTTTTTCCAGAGCTGTAGAATAATAGAAGTTGAGAAAAACAGTGATATCTATAACAAAATAATAAAAAAGAGCTATGTATGTATCCATCTATCTGTCTGTCTATCTATCTATCTATCTATCTATCTATCTATCTATCTATCTATATATATATATATATATATATATATATATATATATGTATACATATATATATATATATATATATATATATATATATATATATATATATATACACACAGAGAGAGTATTTTGATTTTATACATTATTGTATATTGCATATATCCTGCCACTTTTGTAATGTATGAAAGATATCTTGTTTTTGTGTTTGTATGGAATATATTATTGATGTTTATAAAGTTTTAAGAAGTATAAAGTCATTACAAAGCAATGTAAATCATTGTTCTAAATGTTTTGTCATCAGTTTTGACACATTATCATACATATGATCTCTATGGTACTTATGCATAATTCATTAATATCCATGAGTTGCTAGATAGAGCACTGCTGTGTTGGGCACTGTGTCCTGAGGGCACTGTGTGAAGTACTGTGATGTTCTTTTGCATGCAGTTGCATGCATGGATATTTCTGTGGAGAATATAAGCCATGAGTTAACGCTAGATAAAGTAGCTCAGTTGACTAGTTAGAAATAGTTCAAAGGAAATACAGTGTGTTTCTTTTAACTAGTTATTGAAAATGATTCAGGGCATTTGTTCTGGGGCTAATCAAACATTTTCATAGAAATAAATTTGTAGAATCTTTATAAAAATATATATTTTTGTTTATTATTTTGTGCTTTTTTTGTAAGCTGCTATGATGCCGGATTATAAGGAAATGCTATAGAAATATATTGGTAATTGCGAGTGAATGTTCAACAATTAAAAACTATGTTGTTTAATTTGAAAAGACATGTTGTTCTTTCATGGTCTATAAATATTTGCTGCTTTTGAGCTTGTGTTGTGGGAACTATTGAGTTTTACTAAACGGAAGCCCTATGCAGTAGAAGTCATTGATTGTGATATTTAGTGTTTTACTGTTTGTGTTGAAAATATTTTAGAAGAGTTTAGAAGCTCAAAACTTGCATGGTCAGCAAGTTCCATGTAATTTTATTTTAAATATTAGGGCTGGCTGATATTGTAAAACATTTATATTGCAAATGTTCTTTTTTCGACAATATATATCATGATATTAAACAATGCAGGGCCCATGACGTCACTAGCCCCGCCCTCCCCCTCTCGCTCCCCCTCCCCCTCGTGCTTCTCAGGCAGCAGCAGCCTGTCACTCACACAGACACAGAGACAGCGCTGTGTATCTACTTCTTGTGTCAAGAATCAAAACATTGCAGCATAATGTGTTTGATTTAATTGCCTTAAGTGACATTGCACGTCCTGCGCTGTGACTATTTTTGCATGCGCACATCGCAATGACGATGCCTAAACGATATATCGTGCAGCCCTAGTAACTATATAGTGCAGTAACTCACTGCAATACTTGTGCATGTCTCGGTTTAAAGTTGGGAAGACTGTGCCTTCAAGTTCATACAGAAAGGCATGTGTTGAAAAATAGAGAAAAAGAGAGAGAGAGAGAGTAAGAGAAGAGAGTAAGAGAGAGAGAGAGAGAGAGATGGGGGGAATGAGAGGGGAAAACTAGGGCATCAGAAGTCCCGAAGGCTTTGAGCATACATTTTGCATTTATTAATCACACTCACAGAGTGAGGAAGAGGGAGCGAGGAAGAGATAGAGTTCGAGAGAGAATCTTCACGATTTATTAGTTAATAACAGATAATGATTTCTGTGCAGATGGGCACTGATCCTATTGTTAAGTGGTTAATGGTAAAAGATAGATGCCAGTGCGGTTGAATAGAGGGAGTGAATTCTTTTATCGGTGGTGCTTTGAGATTTTGTCACTGACTGACACCCCCCCAAAAAGTGTCTCGGTAGCATGCGGAGTTGGAAGAGCCTGCCTGAGTAGGCGGTATGTAAGGATGCAGCGCACGTAGTAGCTAACCTACATGAAGAGCAAGTTTACCGAACATCATATCCACGGAATATTAGGGATATCAGGGAATACTGGGAGCGAAGGAGAAGGACTATGATCTTCCTACAGGCTGTCCTGAGAAGAAGATTACTCAAAGGTACTCTGGTTTCTTTTGTTTATCGCTTGTCTGTTCAGCTGTCTTTAAAGGTCTTAGGCGTTGGCATATCCTGTTTGAGATGCAGTACACTTTAGAGCACGACAAGCCGTTTTTGCTTAAAATGACACCATTAATAAAAGTCCTAATTCAGTTTTTACTGGTAGATACTCTCATTTCAGATAATCAGCTCTGAAATATTTACTATAATAACAGATTAATACAATGAGGGTGCATAAATGAACTGTAATTTCAACAGAATGTCTCAACAAGCTAAAAGTTATCTATCTATCTAACTGTTACCTCAGAGTTCTCACCTTCTATATCTTCTAAATCTATATACCTTTATTAGGTGTTTATCTTAGCTGCGATATTAATCAAGATTAAACATTTCTCTAGTCAGGGAGAAAGTTGTTTAAAAGCTGTAGCTATATTTTAGGAAATTAATCAAGTTTTACCACCTTACACACTTTTTAAAAATCCATACGTCAGGTTTTTGGGCTTTTCCGTTCGTAAGAGTATTTTTCTAGTCAGGCAAGAATCTTTTAAAAGCTGTAAAATTCATGTTTGTGGGCTTTAACATTTAGAACAGTAATTCCGTGGGCAGGTAGCTAGCTAGCTTGAACTTTTTTTGTAAAAGTAAAGTTTAAAAGCTGTAGCGATCCATACAAGTTGTGTTTGTGGCCTTTATAAGAGTATTTTTTTAGTCAGTTAGCTAGTTAAAAAGGCTTTTTAAAAGCTGTAGCTATATTTTTAGGAAATTTATCAAGTTTTACCACCCTACCACCTTAAAAATCCATAAAAGTCGTGTTTGTGGGCTTGAAAGTTTATACAATTATATTTTTAGTCATGTTGCTAGATGGTTAAAAAAGCACCATACAAGGGTTAATTTTGTAGTCAAGGATAAAGCTGTTTAAAAGCTGTATTTAGCTATCCATAAAAGCCTTGTTTGTGGGCTTTATTTTTCTAGTCAGGTAGTGAACTAGCTAGATTAAAAAGCTATTTAAAATCTGTAACCAAGATATATCATCAGGTTTTATCACCCTACATCCTTTAAAAATCCATAAAAGCCATGTTTATGGGCTTTAACATTTATAAGCGTATAATTTCTAGTCAGGTAGTGAACTAGCTAGATTAAAAAGCAATTTTAAATCTGTAACCAAGCTATATCATCAAATTTTACCACCCTACGTCCTTTAAAAATCCATAAAAGCCATGTTTGTGGGCTTTAACATTTATAAGATTATATTTTGAGGAACAGTTAGCCATTAGCTAACCTCATCCTGAACACCTATCTTATGTGGAAATTAGTCATCCAGACCTCAAGTTAAGATGCCCAAAATGGTTTTCTTTCTGGAAAACACAATTTAGGCTTTAATTTTTCATTTTTACAGCTGTATGTGTTTAATTTCAGTAGTTTTTTAGGTTAAATACCGTCTTTCTGTATTAGTTTATCACTGTTCCGTTTCCTCTCAGCTCTGAGTCTCGCGCGCTGAGCGGGAAAATGCGGCGCGTGACTCAGCGCTGTGCCGGGAGCGCCCCCTGTAGGCGCGTGACGGTCCTGCTGAGGGATCAGTCTGTGCAACAGCTCTGAATGGCTCATATTTATGTGATGATTTATAAATATATATCCAGCGTTTCTAAAGAAAAGAATGGTATAAACAGAGAGTTTTCCCCCTTTTCTGCAGCAACAGCTCTGCTTATCTGCTCTCTCCTAACATATATCTATGTTTTAATTGAATTGAATATATTGCATCACAATAGCTATGGGTATATAGGTGATGTCTGGTAGGCTACTGGTGTTAATGAATCATTAGCTTTTGATCACCAAAGGGTTCAAGGGTCAGTGTTTCATTTATTTTCTTTACAATTTGAATTGAATTTTCTTCACTCTTTTTTCTTTCTCTTTACATTTCTTCTTCTAATTTTTCTTCCCAATCTGATCACATAATTCAACCTGCTTACATCAAAAGATGCAAACACTGAAAATCTGAAAATCAGGTAAATATATATTTAAATTGTAAAGGGCAGAAATGAAAAACTAGAAAATTGGGAAAACAAATAAATACATATTTTTTCTACACTGCACTTAAAAATGATGAGTTTCTTTGATTTTACCAAATTGAAAACCTCTGGAATATAATCAAGAGGAAGATGGATGATCACAAACCATCTATAAATAACAATATGTTTTTATTTGCTGTAAATAGCAAAATCAGAGAAACTGATTCAGAAACTCCCTGCATGCACAAGGTGTTAAAATAGACAACTGACAGGGTGTAAGATAGCATTAAGCATCGCGACACACCTTGCGCAGGGTGTAAGATAGGGCCCAATGTCCCTTCCTTCTGAAACCTTGCCATGAGCACGCTGAGCATGGCTTGGCCAGTGTTCAGCCTCACTCACAAGAGAACACCTCACAACATATACAGGTGTGAGCATTCCCAAGCCATCCCCATGGGGTAAAACGCGATGATCAAATTAAATAAGGCATAAAAGTGTGGTGTAAAATACAGTGAATGGCTTTTCATTATAGGTTCTTATTTGGTACCAAAGTAAATTGCGCTCATTATTTACCTGCTGTTTAACATCAGATAAGTGATCACAGTGAATTTGAGGTGTTTAAAGAGATGGCTCACTTCTGCTTTATATACAGGTGTTAAATGCATCATATTTTCATCAGGTATTTTCTCTTCAGCTGCTGATTAGTTTAATGCACTCAGCACTTAGTGTCACTTAGTGCTCTGAGTGTTTTGTGGCATTAGAGTGCTGGAATGAGTCAATATGGCCGCTTTTCACATATGTGCTGCTTTTTGCAGCGTGAGGCTGTAGAACATGATTCAGCCACGCTCTAGTTTCAGTGTTTTCTTTTATTTAAAATTCATTTTCTCTATTTTTCAGATCGTTTCCTGTGAACACACAGTCTCTGTGCTATAGCATACACACACACACACACACACACACTCCTGTCAGGTCAGTGCAGCTATGATTAATCTGGAAATGCCTGAATCTGCATTACTGAAGCTACACCAGATCTCCAGTGTATAGATCTCCATTACAGCACTGGTTTGTGTAGGAATAAATCCTGCTCCCCACACATGGCCACTATCTATTACAGAACACACCAGACGCATACAGAAAGTGCTGTCTTCTGTACTTTACTAATTTGTTTTTTTTATTCTAAGCAAAAACAAAGAGGCTGAAAAAGACCAAAAAAAGCATAAACACAAACACTGAGCAAAATTCAAAGAAAAATACATCTGAAAATGTGCTTTATTTTAAAATAGCTGATCAAAAATTGTTCGTTTATCAGTGCCAGTATTATTTGTATTTATTTTTAATATTAATATTATAACATTCCAATACTCACTGTCCAGTACTTACCAAGGTGCACAGAGGTTTCATCTGTCATTGTCCTGGTCTCGTCCTGTTCCTTTGTTTCTTTAGTTTTTTGGTTCTTCTGTTTGTTTATTTATTGTAAAATAAATCACACGTGCAAGTGCTTTAGCTCTCAACATCTACTTCCTGCTTCCTACCTGACAGTCATGGCGAGACAGGAGTATAGGAAGGCACAAACATAAAAAATAAACACTTTACTAAATAAGGGGTGGTCAAAAAATGGAAACACATTTGTAGATTGCAATTTTTTCCATTACTTTCTGGGTATTTTAATTGTTTCCAAAACTCTTTATATGGTCTGTATACTGAGTCTACAGGTGTTCAGTATTCCGGTGATTGTGTGCATGTGATCAGATGAGTAAAGTGGAGTCAGTGTGTGGTGCGCTCTGGGTAATGTAGTCTGGAGATCGTAGGTAGAGTGTGGGAGAAACAGCATCTCTTTGATTTTACCAAATTGAAAACCTCTGAAATATAATCAAGAGGAAGATGGATGATCACAAGCCATCAAACCACCAAACTGAACTGCTTGAATTTTTGCACCAGGAGTAAAGCAGCATAAAGTTATCCAAAAGCAGTGTGTAAGACTGGTGGAGGAGGAGAACATGATGCCATGATGCATTAAAAACAATGTGATTAAAATCCATCAGGGTTATTCCACCAAATATTGATTATTTCTGAACTGCTAAAACTTTATTAAAATGAACTTGTTGCTAAAAAAGTCCATGACCACGTAACTACAGAGCTTCACACCCTCTGTACTAAAGAACTGTGAAAAACGGGGACCGACTCCACACTAATGACTACAGGTTTCGAATGGGGCATCAAGTGGTGTGTCCCAATACTTTTCACATTCACTATAGTGCGTGTTTTCTAGTCTTTGTTCAGTATTCTGTGGGCACTGTTTTCCTTAAGTCCTAAGCATCTGCTGGGTGTCCAGATATGCTAATATCCCCCTGTCAGAGCTGCTTTGGCTGAGTAGGGACCCGTGTGCCACGAGGAACTCAGATGCCCTGCTGAGTGTTTTACAAATGTTCCAGGCACTTCCCTGTGCCACCCCAGCCACCCGGGCTGATTAATGTTTAGTGCAGTTGGGCAAACGGTTACCCCCGGGCTACTCCATTTCATCCCGTAATTCCTCTTTATTCAGATTTAGCCGTGAATAACCCGATGCTCCATTAGCATAGCTGCTACGCCTCAGTAGAGCTGTTCGGGCCCTCCTGTCCTGAGACTAAATTAATAAGCGCCTAGCATTATAATATTTCTACATCTTTTCCATTATTACTAACTAAGAGAGAAAGACCGGGGGTGAATGTTTAATACAGTCTGTATTTTTTCCACAGTAAATCAAAGTCTCTTTGTGTGAAGTTACACTTAGACAGCTCTGGAAAAAAAGCACTAAAAAATGATGAGTTTCTTTGATTTTACCAAATTGAAAACCTCTGGAATATAATCAAGAGGAAGATGGATGATCACAAACCATCAAACCACCAAACTGAACTGCTTGAATAATGTTTTGCACCAGGAGTAAAGCAGCATAAAGTTATTCAAAAGCAGTGTGTAAGACTGGTGGAGGAGAACATGATGCCAAGATGCATGAAAAAAATGTGATTGTTGTTATTTCAGCCATTTCTCATTTTCTGTAAATAAATGCTCTAAATGAGAATATTTTTATTTGTAATTTGGGAGAAATGTTGTCTGTAGTTTATAGAATAAAACAACAATGTTCATTTTACTCAAACATAAACCTATAAACAGCGAAATCAATCGGGGTTAAAGTACAACACTAAATGAACCACTTCTGACACCAATCTTTACATGTAAACTAACAATTAAAAATCGATACTGTGTTTTTGAAAGTCGATACAAGAAAGTTAATTTGTTAAAATAAAATCTTGTAATCTAATTTAAAATCCTATTGTGTTTTTTTTTTTCAAATCAAATTTATCTGTAAAGGCTATGGACACAAAAATGGACGTGTATGTTTCCATAAAATGACTCTAAATGAGTAAATGCAGTTTACTGGAGGTCTCGGAGCCTCAGTTATGGTGGTCCAGGTTTCCCAACACTGTTGGGTCGAGTTTCTCTCGGCAGAGCCCTGCTTTTGATCGTGTGGCTGTTTATTCATTTGAAAAATTTCCTTCCGTGGTTTAATACGGATAACATACGGATTTAAGTGCAGACATAAACTGAACAAGTAAAAGAACAGGGAGAAGTATTGATCTTCAGGGCGGCCTCGGGATTAAACCCTCGACTGCACAGCTCACTTTCCTTTATATCGCCTTTTCAACTCCCAGTGGGACGCGGCTATTTCCGGATGCAAACATCTGGGAGAGTGATAAATCATTTCAGCTTCTTCTGACACTCTTTCACTTCCTGATGCTGCGCGAACCCTGGAGATGCTCTGGAGTTGTATCAGTTGTGTTTAATCATTAGAATTGCTCTGCTTCACTGATTATGAGAAGTTCTGCTGCAGTGTGACCCACTGCCCCGCTCCCAGTTTAAATCTCAGGGAAACAAAAGGTCAGATATATTCCTTATTTCATATTCCTATTTTCATGCCTTGTGCCTGCACCATTACAACAGCATCCTAAATAGAGTTTAGGAATATATCTACACTAATGGTTTGATGTGGTGGTCTGGAAGTGAGGTGTGTTCAGGTAAATTTCTATGTAAATTCTGCTATACATTTTGGTGGTGAAAAATACAGGAGCTCCACTGACGGATTAAAACCCTGACAACAGTCAGGAGTCAATCATCAGAGTCCATTCCTATAGGTGCTCCCAGCGCTTGTGCACCCCCACTCATTAAACACACACACACACAGACACCTGACTTTTAGCTCAACAAAAAACAGAATAAAAGAATAAAATAAACAAAGAAGAATTGAATATTGTAATATAAAACCCATATTAATGTTAAAATCCAATTAACTAAAGTAAGTACCTGTAAATAACTTTTTTCATTATTATGTTTATTGGTTTGGAAGCCTGTGCTTAACATTTTTCGATTCGATATTGACTTTTTTTTAGTTCACAAGCCATCGCTTTACAGTTAAAAATAGTGAAAAATAGCTTTTTTAATTTGCTGTTTTTTTTTTCCAGTGCAGTGGGCGGGGCTAAACTATTGTTTAATTGGCTTATAAACTATTTATATTGAAAAACAGCTCTCACTTAGTGTTATATTCAACAAAGCATTTTAAAAAAATAAGAAAATACATGATGTCCATTGTAATGGACGCCAGGTCTGAAAGTAAAACACCTCTCCTCTGCAGAATGATTTAGCTGGTTCTGGTCGGAGTGTTTCGTACTGTGTGAATCCGTCTTATGCGGCTGAAGCTCGGCGTGTGATTAGCATAGAACCCAGCAGCCCCGCGACCTCGGCGCGTACCGTAAACCCGGGCGTGATTGTAATCTCCGAAAGCTCTTTATGATTGCTGCAGGACTGATGGTCAACGCAACAAGAAGCCGGCGTCTGGCTGCTGAGGCACGTTTATTGATTTGAGGCTCATTTAATGGCGGCTGAGTTTGTGCACGTATCCGCTGTAATGATGAGGTCAGATCAGTGTTTGTTCTTTACTTATGAGAACGCTCATCACTTGATTAAGGGTCATCAAACAGCGGCTTCAGCCAGCATCAGAAATCAGCATCTATATATTATAAATCTGCTTAAATAATAAATTAATACATTCAGACTTTTTCCACTGTAACACTTATTCTGCAGAACCCTGAGTAACTCCCATTTCTGCTTCTTATATACATTTTTTCTTTATTATTAATATGACAACATTATTACTGATGTTGTTGCATTTCAACTTTACATCTCCATATTGTATTTTTTTTTTTTTTTTGTAGTTTATATTTTGACACAATCTTGGGCAATTCTTTAAATAACGTCTGAATTTCATGAGGAATGTACTGATAGAAATGCTCAAAAATTACATATTTTTTTACATTTATTACGGTCATTTGCATGTATTTAATAATCATTAATAAGATCATAATCAGATTTCTGCAGATATCTGATTATTTAAGTGGTCGTGTACACAGCATACATTCAATTCTTAGATCAAAATTCAATTTAAGAAGTCATTTACATCGCATCCCTCACCCATAAACCCCACCAGAGTCCCACCCTCTAGATCAGTTAAAGAAACGCCAGACTTCATCTGAGGGAGGGATCTGGGAAAATTACACCTTGCGCAAATCGAAAATGCACAAAAGGCATGTACTAATTCACTTAATTAATCATGTGTGTTGTTAATTTTGTGCGTAACGTGAAGTTAAACCAATCAGCTAATCACTTCCTTTTAAGAGTCAGGTGTGCACTGATTTTGACGGATTGTTATTTTAATAGCGCAGTGAATCTTTTTGTCATTTAATTTTTTCTCATTTTCTAAAAAAGAATGCTCTAAATGACAATATTTATATTAAAAGACCACTTCAGTTTCTGAATCAGCTTCTTTGAACTACGGACAATATGTCTCCCATATTCCAAATAAAAATATTGTCATTTAGGCATATTGGCTTTTATTTGCTCCTCCACCAGTCTTACGCACTGCTTTTGGATAACTTTATGCCGCCACTCCTGGTGCAAAAATTCATTCAAGCAGTTCACCTTGTTTTAATGTATATATGATGCTGCATTGTGTCTTACTTCTAATCGTACTGAAAATAAACAGAATAAGGAAGACTGTTGTTGCTTATCTCACCAAGTCACTAACTTCGAGCTCCTGCATCATTAATTAGTAATACGCTGAATGACGCTGTCCTTAAATTACTTTTTAATGCAGGCCCGGGGTTAGAGAGTCTCGCTCCGGTTATTAACGCGGGTTACGGCCGGTGTTTCAGAGTTTATGTCCGTGCCTCTTTATAACGCTGGTTTATTTTTGTCAGAGTCCACAGGAGACTAATTAAGTTAGTGTTTTTTGTGATCATCCTTGCATGTGCTTTGGGGAGGCTGGCTGTGAAGCCTTTGAAAATGTTCTTTTCAGTAAGTCTGGAGGTCTCAGGAGAGGAATCTGGGGTTCCAGGTACCAAAACATTCATGTAGAACGGGAGGCCATTTGAGTGAGTGGATGAAATGGTAATGGAATATCAGAATTTTATGGAAATAAATACAAAATGAATAAATAAATCACTTTTCCACAGGTTTCTCATTATACTATTTATAGTTAATCAGCCAAAAGGTGATTGAATCGTGATTTTAGCTGATATTTAGTTGCATTGGCCAACAGAAAATGTAAGCCTCTGCTATTAGAAGTAAAAATTTTGAATTTTTTAATTTTTGAAATGAAAAAGCTAAAAATAAAAATGGTGTGAAATGCTGTGTTCTGGAGAATCCTTCAATGGTGTTCTGACCGACCATTTCTAACCATAAGAGGACATCTGAGGCTCCTGTTTGCTATAATTATTAGTTCATTATATCATTTTTAAGGTTTTTTAAGTCTTGCAGAATAGTACTGCTGTCCTCTCACTGTGCTGTTTTTTTGTTTGTTTCTTTTTTCATGATTATCTATCGTCGAATACGTTCAGTTTGTTGAACATCTTTAAGCTTCTCTTCTTTTCATCTTTTACCAAAAAGCGAATTTCTTGTAGGAAAGACGTGAAATTGTACAGAGCTGCATCAGCCTCTTCCCAGTGAACGCTTCTTTTTAGTGCTGCATTTCTACAGTAAATTCCTTGCATTTCATGGACATTTCAAGTCACAGGTCATGTATTATTGATTATATATATTTTTTGTGGTTTTGCAACAAGAAAAACACGTTAGCCTCTTTTAATAGGTTGTTTGAGATTAAGTTGTAAAAAATGGCATGTTCTGCTTTCTGTCCTAAAATGTGTTTTATTGTGGGAAAGTGCATATATGTTTTAGATCAGGAGTGATTCAGATATCTTGGGCCCTATTTTAGTGATCTATAGACATTATCTATATCAGCTTGATTTAGGGCTGTGTGTCAGTGTGTCTTTGCTATCGTAATAACGGGAAAAGTACACCTTGCGTGGTTTAAAAATGCACAAAAGTATGTACTAATTCTCTTAGTTAATGATGGCTGTGGTTAATTTTAGGCATAACGTGAAATAAATCAATCAGTGTATCACTTGCTGATTATTCCCTTTAAGAGGCAGGTGTGCTCTGACTTTGGCGTATTGCTATTTTAGTGGCGTACAGCAGAGCTTTGTTCATGCTGTAAAAAAGGTGCACGAGGAGCTCATTTACAGGAACAGCAATGTTATTTTATTTAGTATTCTGTTTATTGTTGATGTAAAAGTTGAGTTTGTGCACTGCTGCATGTTCATGTGTGTATGTGACGTGCATTGCCAAGATAGCAATGAACATCTGACTGTTGACTGTTGTCAGGGTTTAAATCAGTCAATGGAGCTCCTGTGATTTTTTTTCCATTGCCAAGATAGCAATACACCAGAATTCCTTTTCAGACCACCACACCCATAAGTGTAGATATATATTTAGAAGCACTGTTGCTGTTTAAATGATACAGACTGATAGGGCTTATATTTCCTATATATTTTTCTGACCATAAAAGGGCAAAAAAACACATTAAAGGCCCCTGTTTTTATACAACATATCAAATAATTGTTCCCTCTGGTGCTCAGGACGCAGTTATTCATGCTTCACTGTGGCAGATGAAGGCAATTACTTGCAGTTCCGACTGTCTTGGGTTACGTTGTGTCTGAACAAGGTCTTAAGCTGTTGCTCGCTGGTTATATTTGGGCTTATAAAGTCATACGAAGCTGTTTTTTTTAGCTCCTAGTTAGCGTGTTCTCAGTTTAAGGGCTGTTTGAGCTCTTTCACACTTAGAGCAATAACTTTAGCAGCTCTATTCAAGCTAAGTCGCGAAGCACAGAGCCTCGCTAAGCGCGTCTTAAAACCTCCTTTGCAGCCCATTAAGCTAAATACAGTAAGTGCTACATACAAGACGCTAGCGTGTTTCTCGTCGCAGGAAAGAGCGTGTAAAAGAGTCTCGCTTTCAGCCTGATGGATGAAATATGTACTTAGGTTGGCATCTAATTTCCCATCATGACGCTCTGCGGCTCTATTCTATTCCACCTGCT
Organism: Astyanax mexicanus; assembly: GCF_023375975.1. NCBI lineage: Eukaryota > Metazoa > Chordata > Actinopteri > Characiformes > Acestrorhamphidae > Astyanax > Astyanax mexicanus. The sequence continues at coordinate 930,509 of NC_064431.1, read as the reverse complement.
TGTTCAGTTCACAGTAGATAACGCACGAGATGCAGCAAGGCCTTTAAACATTTCCAAGCTGAGTGTTTACCTCGGTCGTGACCGTGAACACAAAATAAATGGAAAAAGGAGAAAGAAAAGAAAACCAAAGCTGCGGAGACACGAGTGCTATTCGTCCCATTTGTGTCAATTTGTATACCAGCAGTCTATCTAACAATACAGTAGGACTTCCTTATTTTAGTGGGTCGTAGAGTAAAAGCGTAGAGTAAAAGCGTAGAGTAAAAGCGTAGAGTAAAAGCGTAGAGTAAAAGCGTAGAGTAAAAGCGTAGAGTAAAAGCGTAGAGTAAAAGCAGGGTTTTTCATTTTTGTTCTTAATAAAGTTCCACAATCAATCATGCTTTTGTTTGTTAAAACAAGATCCAAAAGTATGGTAGTCTCTGATGGTGAGAATATTGGAATGAGGACTGGGATTACTCATGTCGGCTGTTAAACAAATCCGTAGTGTGAGTCTTTGCTATCGTAATGACGGGGAAAGTAAACCATGTGTGGTTTAAAAAAAATGCACAAAAGTCATGTACCAATTCTCTTAGTTAAGGAAGGCTGTGGTTAATTTTGGGCGTAACGTGAGAAAAAACAATCAGTGTATCAATTGCTCTTCATTTCCTTTAAGAGCCAGGTGAGCTCTGACTTTGGCGTATTGCTATTTTAGTGGCGTAGAGGAGAGCTTTGTTCATGCTGTAAAAAAGGTGCACGAGGAGCTCATTTACAGGAACAGCAATGTTATTTTGTTTAGTATTCTGTTTATTGTTGATGTAAAAGTAAAAATAAGATCCAAATGTATGGTAGTCTCTGACGGTGAGAATATTAGAATGAGGAATGGGACTACTCATGTCGGCTGTTCAACAAATCCGTAGTGTGAGAATAATTATTGTTTTTTGTATTTTTTGGTTGCAGTTTTGAAAAAGGTAAAATTCGTACCGTACCATAAATTTAAAAACGATACCCAGCCCTGCTCACACAATATTGCAGATTTCAGCAAGACAACACAACATGGCCTTCAATCCAGGAGCCATTCAGTGCAGTTCTGCCACCTGAAGAATCCCAAGCAATCTGATTAGCATCCACATGGTCCACCGTGTGCCGCTGTGCCGGATCTTGGTGGAAATACTGCGGCGGAGATTGGGTGGCTTAACCGTTAATGCGGGATCAGAACTGCATCACGGTTTATCTGTACCGTGGAGAATATGTTCCAAGGCCAAACAACAAGGCGGACGAGATTTCTGCATCCGATTCTTATTAAACCTCGGGGTCAGAGTTTGTCTGAGCGATTCAGAGACGACTCCGCTGACGAGACGAGACGCTGCTCAGTCCTGCAGTCCTGCCTCGGCCGAGACCGAGCCAGCGCTTATCCACACAGAATGAAGTCTGAACTCATAAGGCTGCGCGTTGTCATTGGCTGTATCCGTCAGGGTCGCTCCGGCGTCCCGCAGGTGTGTGCTGTCGGGGGGATTCTGCAGCCGTACCATGAAAACCAGATGAAAAAAAAAAACACAGCGGACTTATCAGATTTCCAATGTAAAATAACTGTGTGTGTTAGCACCCTCAGGACCACGTTACTCAACGCTTCACAAATCCGACGTGACCCGCCCGCCTCGGCTAGGTCGTGTCGCGCCGCGGTTCCAATTTTTAGATCTAATGCGATAACGTTCCACACGTTCCACACGTTCCCACGTACGACAACACCGACACGCCTGAGCTGTTTAAAGTAGCTGTGGATTATTCATCAGATGAGCAGTCAGACCTCTATCAAAGAGACAACACAGGAACAGGACAAAAAGAACAAATGTATTCAAATTATACAGCACGAGTCCCTGAAGTGAAAAATCCGATTTTAGTCGCTCCTCATATATAATCATGAAATGACTGTTTAAGTGCACAATGTTTAAAGGTGTATACACAGCTTAAGAGAGCACTTAAAATTATGAGTTTCTTTGATTTGACTAAATTGAAAAACTCAATCTCAAGCCATCAAACCAAACTGAGCTGCTGGAACTTTATGCTTTAAAGGCATAAAGTTATCCAAAAGCAGTGTGTAAGACTGGTGGAGGAGAACATGATGCCAAGATGCTTGAAAAAAAACTTTGAATAAAAACCATTAGGGTTATTCCACACAAAAGGCATGTACTACTAATTCTCTTAATTAATCGTGGGTGTGGTTCATTTTGGGCGCAACGTAATGAGCAACTTGCTCATCATTCCCTTTAAGAGTCAGGTGAGCTCTGACTTTGGTGGATTGCTATTGTAACGGTGCAGCTACCTGGATGTGTCCAACAAACTCTTCTCAGCAGAGGAAACTGAGCTGCTGGTTGACGCTGTGAAGGAGCTCCAGCAGCTCATTTACGGAAACAGCAATGTTATTTTATGTAGTATTTATTGTTTCCTGTTTATGTAAAAGTTGGGTTTGTGCACTGCTTCTACGTGCTGACAGTATTATCTGCTGCCAAGATAGCAATACGCCAGAAATGTAACTGAACGCACCTCATTTCCAGACCATTATGCCCAACAGAGTAGCCCATTCAGTATATTCACGTGCACCAACGCTATTTTAATAAGGAACCGGCAGAAAGTGTGAAAATAGACTGGTTGTTGGTTGGGTGTAAGATAGCAATAAGCATCACAACGCACCTTGCACAGGGTGTAAAATAGAGCTTTATCTTTTAGAGTTCTGGAATGATCATTATGATCCAGAATACTGATTTTCTCTGGATGAAGTCGGTCTGCCAGAAGCTTAGAGCCTCTGAAAGAACATCAGACAGCAGAAGATGGCAGGAGATGAGAGGAAAGCGAGAGAGGGGGCGACACTCACATCAGTTGGTCTGGCAGGGCGTTAGTCACTCGTTACTCTGGGGCAGGCTGATGGGTGGTGGGGGAATGGGGACCGGGATCGAGTGTGATTCATGGAGGCAGGGCTATGGGCTAAAGCTCTTCTGAGAGGAAGACAGGAAGTGGCTGAGGGTCCAACTACTGCTACTGCTTCATCCAAACGATCCGGAGAGGAAGGGTTACTGTGATGCTGTTTGCATTCATTGTTGGGGCTTTTAAAGGAAAACTTCGGTGTAAAATTGACGTTTGGTGTTGATGTGAAACATAATTCTCCAGCAGCTTTCCAAGATCCAATATTTTTTGGGCAATTTGTCTAAACGTTCTTTAGAATGGATGATATGGGGCATATTTTCTATTTTCTATTTTATATTGGTACTGCTTTAAAATAAGACTACCTTTATAAAGGGTTTATAAATGGTTTACAATTAGTTTACTAATGGTTACTAATTAGGTTGTAAATGCCTCAAAAATCATTAATAATCAGTTATAACACATACGTAGAAAGGGCAACAGTGACCTGTTGTTTGCCAAATAGTGAACCCACAGCCATCTATATTGTTGCCCTTTCTACGTATGTGTTATAACTTATTATTAATGATTTTTAAGGCATTTACAACCTAATTAGTAACCATTAATAAACTAATTGTAAACCATTTATAAACCCTTTATAAAGGTAGTCTTATTTTAAAGTGGTACCATTATATTTTATGTGTTCTGGGTTGATTCAGATCTGTGATGGACTTAAAACACATTAGCTTAGCATTACAATAAATACAAACAACAAAAGGTTTTCCTTAAAACATCTCCTAATCTCTAGATGAAGAAAGAAAACAGCCAACATAACAGAGTTACTGCAGCTCCGAAAACGATGCTTGTTCTTACAGCCTAAAACAACACAGAGACCCAGCAGTTAACCATTATACTACACACTGATGGGGAGTGTCTGTCAGAAACTGTTGGACACACCCAGTATGCAAATAGATTGTGACAGAAGCCAATAGAAAAGAAGCTGTTAATGACAAAACAGACTAAACTCATATTATTATTATAAGTTGGTTCAACTCAAAGATCTCAATTTGAATAGTACAGTATATGTGCCCACAAACGTTCAACTAACTCAAAATAGTTGAGTATTGGTGTCTGATGTTTGGATTGATTACCACCTCCAACATTAATTTATTGGGATTCATCAAACCTGAAAATACGAGTTAAGCATTGGATTTCCGTGGAAAATGAGACAAGATATTATTGAGTGCAATATCATGAAAATACAGCTGCAAAAAATCCATTGGCAAAAACTAGACAAAAATATATGCAAATTAAGACAAATATATGTATATTAAGCAAAAAAAATCTGCCAATGGGATAAGCAAAATTTTCTTACAAAAGATTTCTTACAAAAATGTGGCAAAGTCTCAAAATGAGTGAAGAAACACCTAAACCAAGCAAAAAAGTCCCTGTTTTTGGACACAAGAATCTGAATAACTTGATTGCTGCTTGATTTTGCTTATTGTGAGTTCAAATGTCTTAAAATAAGGTACAAATTCTAAGTAAGAATGATTAAGATAATTATCCCTAAAATAAGCAAAATAATCTAACACTTACACACAATGCTTAGTAAGACTTAAGCAAAAAAGTCTTATCAGAGAAGAAAATAAGATTTATTGCCTTACATTTAGAATTTTTCACTTGCTAAGATTTAGTTTTTGCAGTGTGGCTTGAGTGTTTTTAGATGAAGCCTGAGAAGAACTTTTAAGGTGTAATGATCTCTCTGTGAATATAAGAAAAAAATATATAATAGAAAACCAGGATATTCATTATATTGTTCATCCAGAGCTGGAAAAAGAAGTTAATCCTTTTAGTTTTTTGGACGATTTGGTCGCAACTGGAGAAGAAACCAACCCAGAGCACAGTGTGTGAAGATGGTTCAGTCCTGCTCCGTGAATGGACGGCTGGTGAGCGAGGAGTGAAGTGGGTGAACCCTAGCGCTTGTGTGAGTGTGTGTGAGTGTGTGTGATTGCTCTTGTGCCCACACACACTCTCGCACACAGTCGCAGCCTCCCTCTCGCACGGCGGCCAGGCAGAGGGAATCCGCTTTGCGTGGCACCAGGAGCTTTGATTTGGTCTCTGCGGTGCGGCGCTGTGCTGTGTGAGGGAGGGAGTGTGTGTGAGTGTGTGTGAAGTGTGTGTGAGTGTGTGGGAGTGTGTGTGAAGTGTGTGTGAGTGTGTGGGAGTGTGTGTGTGTGTGTGTGTAAGTCCGAGACAGAGCGCCGCACGGCAACATGTTGTGTGGACTGCGGCGGGAAGTGAAGAACAGCTTTGGTGAGCACTGCACTTTTGTCGTGGCTGTTTTTTATGGTTAGAGGCACCTGCTGCTGTTTCCGCCGTACCCTACTGAGGTAGATTTATCGCACCGCAAGTCGAGAGTTGAACCCATCAGTCATGGGAAGGTAATTGGCTGGGGTGCTTTGGGTCACGCTAACCCTTATTGCCTTATTTGTTCAATCGCTGCTTTAGAGACGCTGTGATTTATTGCGTTTAATAGCCCTGAAGACCACCGGCGGCGGGATCGTGCTGCAGGACATTCTTCAGGGTCTCTGTTTTAGTGGTGGTATAGTTTGTTTGATTAGACGATCAGTGTGTGATTATACAGCTCTGGAAAAAATGAAGAGAGCACTTCAGTTTCTGAATCAGTTTCTCTGATTTTGCTATTTATAGGTTTATTTTTGAGTAAAATGAACATTGTTGTTTTATTCTATAAACTACAGACAACATTTCTCCCAAATTACAAATAAAAATATCAATATTATGGCATTTATTATTTATTTGCAAAAAATGTGAAATAGCTGAAATAACAAAAAAAGATGCAGAGCTTTTATTCATAAAGTTTTAAGAGTTCAGAAATCAATATTTGGTGGAATAACCCTGATTGGTGATCGGTTTTTAATTACAGTTTTTTTTTCATGCATCTTGGCATCATGTTCTCCTCCTCCACCAGTCTTACACACTGCTTTTGGATAACTTTATGCTGCTTTACTCCTGGTGCAAAAATTCAAGCAGTTCAGTTTGGTTTGATGGCTTGTGATTGCTGCTGTCCTACAAAAACGTTTCTCATAAAATGGCAAGTTTATAACTGTGATGATTTAAAAATCATTTTTCATATTGTTGCACAATTGCTTGTTTTTTTCATATTGTGGTTCTTACGCAAATCTGATGCATCTCCAAAAATTCTGAAATGAGTGTCATGTCATAGCTGTCACACTGTCATAACTTGTATCTCCAAAAATTTAATTCTAAAAGTCATTCTTGCTTTTATACCTTTCCTGTTGGTCCATTAAACATGAAATTCTGTAAGTAAAGAAATTCTGCCAGATTTACATCATGTCAAAATGTCAGAAATGGACATAAAGGGTTTTTGCACTACAAATATATATATATATAAAAAAAAGAGAGATCTCTTGTAGATGTCTCTTTATATAACTTTTAAAAATGGGTTACATATATTTATATATATAACTTATATATATCGTCGCTGTCCAATGAAAAACACTTATCTCCATTTTTGTGGATTTTAAGTTTACTACATAATTTGAACAGACAAACTGTCCCTTACACTGTGCCAAAATTTATTGATGAACTGACCAATAGAAACTCTTCAAAATGACCTGAAATAAACTCTTTTTACATTCACTTCCATTGAAAGTTTACAAGTTTTTTCTCTCTCCTGTAAAGTTGCTGTTTTGGAGATAAGTGCTTTTCATTGCACAGCGACGATATATAACATATATATAAATATACATATATAACTTAAAGAAAGTGCACAAGAAGCTTATTAAAAACCTCTGTTCACATCCCATAACACTATAGCTTCAGCTCCAAGCGCCGCCATCACTGTACTGATAATAACATACATAGACATATATATACATAGACTCCACATATAGCGTATTCTAAGCTCATATTTACAATACTTTTGGGTAAAATCTAAGCCCTGCTCTACAGCTCTATTCTCTAACACACTTCTGTAGATTATCATGAGTTAAATCAGGAGCTCTGAGTGTCTCTGAGTGATCTGAGGGATGAAGTTGTGTTCTGGGCTCTGAGGAGGATTCAGGAGGCTGAGCTGCATCTGTGAGGAACATAAGCAGAAGTCATGCTACAGCGCTCCCCCTAATGTCCTCCCGGTGGGGGTGAGGCGCGTGGAGAGAGTGTGTGCGTGAGTGTGTGTGAGTGCGTGAGTGTGTGTGTGTATGTGTGTGTGTGTAGTAGTGATGGTGTGTGGAGAGTGAGATGATGAGTATGTTAGTGATCTACACGGCTGGTGTAGAGAAGTGCACGGCTGCTCGAGTGCTCCATTAACCATCACGGATTCCAGAACCGCAGGAAGCAACAGCAATTTCCTGTTTAACAGATCTGTAAAATAGTCAGGAAAAGGGAAGCATAAAGATATTAGAGTCATACCAATACCAGCAAACAGGAAGTAATTACTAATTACTAATAAAAAAGTAATTACTAATTAAATACGAATAATTTACTCTAGCTTTAACTAGCGGATATTAAATGTTCACTATTCCAGTTAAGGGTTGTGACACATACTTTAGCTTAAGTTGGATGATAAATACTGATAACATCTAACTGATGTTAGTTAGATGTTATCTACTGTAGTTGATGTTAGTTACAGTAGATGATGACTCATCTCAATGATGTTAGTTAGATGTTATCTTCTGTAGCTGATGTTAGATGTTATCTACTGTAGTTTATGTTAATTACGGTAGATAATTAACATCAGTGATGTTGGTTAGATGTTATCTTCTGTAGATGATGTTAGTTAGATGTTATCTTCTGTAGCCGATGTTAATTAAATGTTGACTCATCTCAGAGATGTTAGTTAGATGTTATCTTTTGTAGCGGATGTTGGTTAGATGTTGACCCCTCTCAGTGATGTTGGTTAGATGTTATATATTGTAACTGGTGATATTTAGATGTTGACCCCTCTCAGAGATGTTAGTTAGATGTTATCTTCTGTAGATTATGTTAGTTAGATGTTATCTTCTGTAGCTGATGTTGGTTAGATGTTGACTCCTCTCAGTGATGTTGGTTGGATGTTATCTTCTGTAGCTGATGTTGGCTAGATGTTGAACCTTCTCAATGATATTAGTTACATGTTAATTGTTCTAGCTTGTTATTAGATGTTCTCTACACTAGCTAGATGTTAGCTAGAATTTTAAATTAAATTTTTAGTTTTAGTTTATTATTCCTTGCTCTGCATCCTGTAAACGTCTTCTCTCTTTTTCTCTCTCTCGAAAGACGTATCTGGACGGGATTAGTTTCTCAGGGGAACATCTGTGAAAAATATTTCACACTTCTACTCAGTGATAAAACACCTGCATCCGGACTGCAATTGAAAAAACAGGAGGATCAGTGAGTTTTTAGGCTTTCTTGGTCATATGACATCAGTAGAGTTCAGTAGCTCCTCCATTTCCACTCCCTGTTGTGTTTTTAACGTGGATCTCCATGGAAATCATTCCACGCCCAAAGTGTAATTACGGTGCGCGGCAGTGGACAAATATCTATTTTATTAAAGGCGAGGAGACAAAACTCAGAGATGTGCATCCGGACGGGACTAAAATTACCGGAGGAGCACGGAGTTCAGAGAAAAACAGTAGATAATTCAGCCTGTAATTTTCTCAGAGGACGTCTGAGAAAAAACCTACATGATCGTTCTGGACGGGAATAAAATCACAGAGGATAAAACCCCCCATAAAAGAGAAAGAAAATGACCCCAGAACCCCCTGAGAAACTAATCCCATCTGGATTGAGCTTTTCTCTACTGTCTACAGTCTCTTTTTCTCACAGTCCTTCATACAGTCACTGGTTTATTTACACATTGTCTGCCAAATCTCTGTTGGCATGATCTGCTTGCTCACACAGTTCTGAAAAAAGCAATTACAGCAGCGTATAAATAAACCAATCACAGAGCCAGAAATCTGATACTGTGGGCTGAGTGCTTTACCAGCCTTGGCTAGTGACGGATAATGAGCTCATCTGTGTGTTAGTCCTGCCGTTTCTCACTTAGCTCTGCGATATTAACAGATTTTTACTACATACACACACACGAGATTATCTACACACAAGATTATACAGTATACACATTAGCAGACTGCTAATAGATAAAGCTGTGTTAGCTGTGTTAGCTTGTTCCTGCGTTTCTTCAGCAGCAGCAGCTCTAATGAGGTTGATGTCTTTTAGCATGTCATCGCTAATTAGCCAGGAAGTCATCACTGCAGCTTTGGAGACTGAGGTAGGGAGTATTAGAATAGACAGTGAGGATCTTGAGAAAATGTTGATTTTTCTGGTCTTCAGGTCTGTCACTGGAAGACTCGGGGGGGGGGGGGGGTAGGGGGGGGCAGTTGCCCCCCTTGTTTTCCCCATGGTTGATAAAGCATTGCCTTCTTTAGAATGTACAGGTTTATGATGTAGAGCCCGATAAAATCTGTTTTATTAGATTTTTTATTATTATTATTTTATACATACATATTTGATTATGTAAGATTTGCACAGCAGAATAAATGATTTTAATATAATAAAAATTGGCAATTGATGAAAATGTGGTTGACCTGTATGAGTTGCGGACATGCTGAATCGTCAATGATGACATTCTTTTCTGTTTCAGAGATACATTTAGATTTTATAGAAGCATTTTAATGGGCTCTTATTTTATATTTTATTGTGACAGGATGGACAGATTTCATAATATTTCACTATAAAACAGTGGGAAGGTTGTGATGTGACTGATGATGTCAAAGTTTACATTCATAATACATTCATAAATTAGTATATTCAACAACATATACTAATTTTCACTTGCATTTCTCATTTTATTGGAAAGAGGCATGCTTTTTAAGGTATTAAGGTAAGGTATGCTAAGAATTGGATTGGATTGGTATAATTTCCAAATAGAGTTAAAAGGATACACTTTAGAAAAGTATTATATATATATATATATATTTTTTTAAACTGTGTTATTTTACAACTTTAAACATGTATTTAACTTAAACAGAGAGCACTCCAGACATGCCAGCATTAAATTTAACCCTCATATCAAATGTATAAACTGTATAAAATGTGCAAACAGAACTTTAAAATTAGGATTAACCAACAACAACGTGTTTATTCAGGGTAAATCTTGATCATGTCTTGTTACACAGTGTTTATATGACATTTAAACAGCTGTACTGCAGCACAAAAGTCATGTTATATTGATATTAACCCTCCTGCTCTTCAGACAGACACTGAAGCCGCTGAAGTCGTGGGTTTGCCCCTAAAATGTCATGAAGTGAAACTTTTACCTTGTGTGTGTTTCTCCTCCGAGGTGAACAACCAGTAATTTTTTTTCCAGCTGCCACCGTCCCCTGCCACCCACCCTGCCACCCACTCGCTCGTCTGCGTGCCGGCCGAGCTAAACGTCCTCCCCTTTATTCCCGGCTCTGACTAATCTCTCATTTTAAACAGCTAGTAATGGAACTACTTATTACGCTAATTGTAGCTTGTTTTCCAGATGCTGCTTTGCTTGTTTTACCGCGTTATTGGGAGGGGGGGTGGGGGGGGGGGTGTTGATGAGAGGGAAAGTGCACTCGGTGTAATTACGTGGATTTTTTTTTAAGTCGTACTCTTATAATAATGCACATAATCACGGCGTATTTTGCAGTAAATTGCGTTGGTGCTGCGGTTGGGGATAATGCGGCCTGAGAAAGGGAAGAGCAGAGCGTGCGATGGTTCCAGCGCTTTAATGAATTGTTTCAGACAATGCCGGCGCTCTCGGGAAGGAGGAAAAAAGACTCGCCAGTTTTGTTCGTAATTGATTTTCATCTTTGTTAGGAACGTGCGCCGGCTCACGCGGAATACTGTATAACGAGGGCTGGGCTTTGGGCCAAAGAGACCAATCCTGTCAACAAACTCTTTAACTCAACTGCTGCCGATTTAAATACACCGTTTGGAGGATAGAGATGATTTAGATGAGTTTAGAAAAGCTTCAGGAAATCGTACTTAAGCAGTAATACACTCGAGGTTTGTGCTATAGTGTGTAATATTGGCACTGCTGTGCTGCGGTCGAGTATAGAGTAGATCAGCACAGCAGTGCCAATATTACAGGTTATAGCACAAACATGCATAAGTGTATTATTGTGATTACACCACAGTTCCATTACCTCTGTTTATTGAAAGATTTTAAAGAGTTAAAGAGGAGGAGAAAATAGGATCTGTTTAGTTATAAAAACTCCGCCAATTAAAATAGTTCCATTGCTGCTCTGTTTGTTTGTAGCTGCGCGGTTTGGCTTGTAAGAGCTGCATGGTTGCTAGGTTACCTGTATGTGGAGGAGTAATACATGCATTACCAGCTGATAGCGGCACTCGTAGAACGCCTCTCAGCCAATCACATTGCAGATTCGGAACTAGATGTGTTATGGTAAATGTTTACTGCACTAGCTGAAGATCTTAACTGCTCTTTCTTTTCTTTGCAATATCCTTTCTGCTTTAGTTGATGTTAGTTACGCTAACTTATCTACTCTAGCTAACGTTGGCTAGATGTTATCTTCTCTTACTTATGTTGACTAGATGTTGTTGCTCTAGCATTTATTAGGTAGATGACTGCTGCTCAAATTTGTATGTTTTTTGAAATGTGTATTTTGCAGAGGATATGTTGATGACTTGACTGTTCTAGCTGATGTTGGCTAGATGTTATCTACTCTAACTTTTTTTTCAAAATTTTTCAATTATTTTACAGAGGATATCAATCATGTTGACTTATGTGTAAACATAGTGATGCAGTTTTATGTTTTTTGGAAGACATTTGGAAGATGTTTTACCCATTGGCTTGTCTGGAAATCTCTACAACTTGATGGCGATTCTTTCGTTTTTTTCGGTCTGCTGAACAGTCAGATGGAACTGATGGTGTTAGCATGCTAATCTGTGATGTTTGTTAGCTTGTTGCTAAGCTGTGATATAGGCCACAGAAGTGCAGAACCCCCTACAGCATATCTGTACTACAGATGCTCCTTGACCTACATGACAAGCCGTCCTCGTCTCCCGTCTCTCCGCATAATGTCCCCTCTTTCTCCGAGTAGACACTCCGTCCCTGTATACAGTACAGGCCAAAAGTTTGGACACACCTTCTCTTTTTCAGTGCGTTTTACCAAGACAGCAAGTCTTTGTGATGCATCAAGAGCCACGGTATCCAGGGTAATGTCAGCATACCACCAAGAAGGACCAACCACATCCAACAGGATTAACTGTGGACGCTGTAAGAGGAAGCTGTCTGAAAGGGATGTTCGGGTGCTAACCCGGATTGTATCCAAAAAACATAAAACCACGGCTGATCAAATCACGCAGAATTCAATGTGCACCTCAACTCTCCTGTTTCCACCAGAACTGTCCGTCACCACAATCAATTACTGTGCTCTAAAACCAGGTGTTTCAGTTTCATTCTCCAATTCCTGTAAATAGTCATGAAAATAAAGAAAACGCACTGAAAAAGAGAAGGTGTGTCCATGCTTTTGGCCTGTACTGTATAAACTGTACGTCTGTTTTAGAAGGCACTCATTGGCACTGCATGAAATCCGGCTGAATTAATTCCTGCTGTCGAAGGCGTTTAATGAGTTCTGTGTTATATTGATTGCCTGTCCGCATTATTTCAGCGCCACTTAATCGAGGCAGCCTGTAAGAGGTTGTCGGTTATTCAAGAGGAAAGTAATAGCGCTAACGCTAACGCGGCGGGGGGGAGGGGTTGTGTTGAGCGTTCCTCGCCTGGGTTCTGTCCTCTTGACAGCTTGTAACATCCCTTGTTTAAATTTGCAGTGAAACATGGCGGCGGCCCGAGGCTCGGATTGCATTACACCTTACATCGGGAGAGCGCGGCACGGGGGGGCTGAGGTCAGAGCGCTGGAATCTGTTCACAGCACATGTGAAATCAACATCACTCCTTGGAGTGGAGTGTGGTTATACTCTGCAACAGTTTTAGTAAAATTTGAATTAAAAGGTGCTTAATTGGGCTGTAAAGTGGAATTGTTTTAGTACTTAGCAATAGGGGTGGGCGATATGGCTCTAAAATAATATCACGATATTTCAGGGTATTTTTGTGATAACGATATACTTGGCGATATAGGAAAACAGAAAAATAATTCATTAATTTCAGGAATATAGTATAATAGTATAACAGTATAATCATAATGTGGCAAAATAAATAATACAGCATAAAATAATATAATGCAGCAAAAAATTGCAGAATATTTAGTGCATGCATATAAACTGCAAACTAAAACAATTATACAATAAATACACCTAAAGCTTCACAGTAAATAATAGACTACTTTTAAGACAGAACAGCCCTATTATCACGATATGGATTTTTAATATCACGATATTTCTGTGTCACGATATATTGTATACGATATAATATTGCCCCCCCCCCCACCTTCTAAGCAATATAAAATAATATTTCTACAAAAAGTAGGAAAACTAATTCTTCAAACCTCTTTTCTTATCATTTCAGCAGCTGGTTTGATGATAAATTGCAGTTTAATGATGGAACTGAAATATGGAACTGAGCTCACAAGATCTCTGTTTATAACTTTTATTATATAACTAAGTTATGTTAGAAAGATGTTAACTACTATAACTTGTATTTGGTAGATCTTGACTGCTTGATTTGGTACTTAGCAATATATAAATTATATTCCTACAAAACGTTGAAAGTTCAGTGAGCTGGTGCTGGAACTGAAACCAGAGCTCACAAGATCTCTGTTTATAACTATTATTATATAACTACTTCCGTGACCCGGTTGTCCGGAAGCACAGAGAGACAGAGGAAGTGAATTAACTCAATAAAACTCAATAACTTTATTAGGAATAACGCTCAAAACAAACGCAAATAAACATTGCAACCATTAAGCTGTTTTTAAGCCGGTCCCAACTGGCTGCTCAATCAGTACAATGAGAGCCAGCTGGGGCCGACCGGGGCTGTAGTCCCACCGTTCTCCGCCTCCTCACATCACACAAAATAAGGCTGCACGATATTTCCAAAATCTATATCACAAAATATTTATAATTTTCTGTTATAAATCGAAGTTAAATTCGGTGCGCTGATGATGGAATTGATATATGGAACTAAATTTATTGATAATAATAATAATAATAATAATAATAACAATAATGCAGAGATGCAGATACAACAGGACTACAGTCATGTATATTCTCAATGGAGCCGAGAAAATTGACAATATTTGCAAAAACAGTAAGGCATTTCTAATGTTCTCGAAGTTCTCGATGGTTCTAATATGATCTGAACCTTTCTTGCCTTCTTCTCGATCCCACACAAAGCCAAAAGTTCAACTAAACTGTACATTTCCAACACATTTCCTCAGATTCTCAAACGTTCCTCCGGTTCCTCGCTGTTCTCGCCGTTCTGCAGCCGCGGCCCCTCGAGAGCTCGCTGACGACGCCCCGGTGGTGCTAACGCTCCGTAATGCTAATGTATCGTGACACAGCTCGCGGGAAAACCTGCGCCGGCTGTCATTTCCGACGCGGCGCGGCGCTGACACGCTTTGATCTGGAACACGGGGTCTCCCACTCACTTCCGCACGGCTCGGGGAGAGCATCCCTGTATTTCGGGAGGCGGAGGCGGGCGGCAGGGGTTCCTGAGTCGTGATGCTCCGGAGAACGTACACCTCCGTCACTCCGGTTCCCTCAGATGCAGGGGATCTCTGAGCGTGACCTCGTCTGATTACAGCGCTTATCTGTGATTCATTACAGTTAAAATCAGATTTTAACAGCAGGGGGTACAGTTACAGTACAGTTACGGTTACAGTAGGTACAGTTTGCAGGGTTCATACATTTAAAAATAGCAATTTCCAGACCTGGATAAGTTTTGGAAAAATACAAATATCCAGAAAGTTTTGGAAAAGTCATGGAAATTTGCTCTATAAATCTTTGTGTTTCCGTTTAGCAATGGAGAAAATCTATTTTGAGCTTAAAAAATACATCAGCTCAGAGTTAATTCAGTAATTCAGTAATTTAGCCCTGAACAATGGAGCTCTCACGATCTGACACACATTTATTATTAAAAATTGTGTATCCGATTCACTTTAGACCCTCTATAATCAATTTTAATTTTAGTTAATTTTTGTTTGATTTTTAATCACAGTTTTTTTTTCATGCATCTTGGCATCATGTTCTCCTCCTCCACCAGTCTTACACACTGCTTTTGGATAACTTTATGCTGCTTTACTCCTGGTGCAAAAATTCAAGCAGTTCAGTTTGGTGGTTTGATGGTTTGTGATCATCCATCTTCCTCTTGATTATATTCCAGAGGATTTCAATTTGATAAAATCAAAGAAACTCATCATTTTACGTGCTCTTTTATTTTTTCCAGTGCTGTATATACATTTAAATTCTTATACTTTTTGTTGAAATAGTTTAAATCGTTTTTATTAGTTACTTAGCAGTGGTGGGTCTTAAAATTAATAGTTAAAAATATTTTTTTAGACTAAAAAGGTGAGTTATGTGTTTGTATGTGTAGCTTATCTTAATCTTAATATGTGTGTGTGCATTGTAAAGTTTTTGTAAAGTGTGTTGTTTTCTCTGCGTGTTTCTCCTGTATCTCCCAGAGTGCAGTGCTGCTCCCTGGCCTGGCGCTTGGGCTGCTGGGAGCTGATAATGTGGAGTAATTAAGGTGAAGCGTTGAGTCTAAATAAAGGGAAAACACAGCCTCTCACAGAGCAGCCCCCCAACATTCATCTTCTGGCTAATTAGAGCCATTCGTTTAGGCCGATAACTTAAAAAAGAAGCGTAAGACGGGGGGCCGTTCTACAAAGCGCTGGTCTTGTGTAAGCAGCGGACCCTCAGCAGAAAGCTCGTATCATTAACACGCCTCGGCTTGGTTATTTCACAGCGTTTTGCTAATTGGGGGTGTTATTTAATTCGCTTTTGTCTGCGGTCGTGTTCGGTTGACGGGCGAGTTTGTAACCTGTTTGCGTTTTCTTTCCAAAATTAATTGGTTTCTAATTAAGGACTTGTAATTTAGATCCCAGAGTGTGTTTACATGCACTTTATAATCTGATTAAAACTGCAGAGAATGAGATTCCGGCTGTTCAATTTGTTCAACAAGCAGTTTGTTCAGTAATCTGATAATAATAAGAAACTCTAAGGCTATTTACGAATTATTCTAGGAAACGGATGCATTTCCTTTTTTAAAGAAACTTTATTGAAAAAATTAAGTACTTATTACAAAAGTTCATCACATGCATTAAATTCAAAATGTATAAACATCATACATAGACTAAAATATTCATCACATGCAAATCTACTCAAATATACTTAACTACACATGATTAATAATAAATGCAAACGATTTAAAATTATCCAGGGGTGTTTTTTGTGGTCTTTTGGTCCAGTGTTTTCAGTCTCTTTTACTCAGTTATAATTTGTTTATTGACTATATGAGCAGGAATCTGAATTTGTTTTATTATCATTTTAAACCTAGTTTTTTTAGAGCTTACAATTAATTTACTATACACAAAGAATATAATATAGTGCTAATAGCACTTATAACACAGAATAAAGCCTAATAGTAAGTAGTGAATCAATTTACAGATTTACAAATGTCTAATTAAAGCTTTATTAAGCAAATAATAAGACATTAATAAGTGCCTAATTTGTGTTTCTTAAAATAAAGTGTTACCGAAAATATATATATATATATATTTCTTGAGTTAGCATGTTCTGTTGAGGTCAGTACTAAGCGTACATGTTTATATCCCAATAAAATCCCATCTTTATCTCCCTCCCTTTGAAGATCTGATTTATCTGTGAAACAAAGTTGCGATTTAACATTTTTTCCCAAGTGGAAAAGCACTTCTGCAGCCCGAGACAGAACAGGTGACTCGGTGCTTTGAGCGTGAGGTGCATGTCACGGCTAAATCATCTCGTTGATAGGTGAGTGGGGAGGATTTCTAAAGCCTCTGGGCAGGAGGATTAGAGGGAAGTCGCTCATCACCGTCTCCGTGGGTTGGGAGGGGGGATGGGGATGGGGATGGAGGGGGGGGTTACTGCGCTAGTGGCTAATCTGACTGTTGAGCTGTGTCGGTAATATCTTTCACACACACACCACAATAAACAGCCGGTATGAATTTGCTCTCAAAGGAACACACAGTCTTCGCTCTCCGCGGTCCAAAAGAGTTCGGTTCGAGACCGAGAGACTCTCTCGCCATATTCATTTTATATTTTTTGTCAGAGTCGTCTGTCTGTTTGCATGGAAAATCTAGCCGGATGCTGCCACTCATGATCATTACCACCCACTGTGCTGTCCACTTACCTTGCCATGAGCAAGCTGGCCAGCCTTACACACAAGATAACGCCTCAGAACTTACAGTATACAGGTGTGAGTGTTCCCAAGCCAGAAGTTTTTTATGATCAATATACAAGTCATAAAATATATAAAAAAAACTCCCTCACTGACTAGCTAAACACTGCCAGTTACGATTGGTACCACCCACTGTGCTGTCCACTGGGAGTGGTACCGATTGTAACAGGCAGTGTTTGGCTTGTTAGTTTTTAACTGAAATATATAATTGGATATTTTGCTAATAAAATATATAATTGGGATTTTTTCATTAATAAAGTAAACAAGTAAGGGCCTGTT
Organism: Astyanax mexicanus; assembly: GCF_023375975.1. Taxonomy (NCBI): domain Eukaryota; kingdom Metazoa; phylum Chordata; class Actinopteri; order Characiformes; family Acestrorhamphidae; genus Astyanax; species Astyanax mexicanus. The sequence goes on along the minus strand of NC_064431.1, from coordinate 912,955 downwards.
GTATCACAGTTAACACTTTGTACCAAGTTGAAATTTTTCAATGTCTAGACTTAAAGACTTATGTTTGCTAAAATTTCCTTAATGGTTACAAACTCTTTGTTACTAAAACTTAGCTACACATAAAGCTCGCAAATGAGAGCCAGTTACAAAGAGCCATGCCAAAAGAGACAGTTTTGAAGAGCCATGGCCAGAGAGTCCGATGGAAAGATTAATGCCCATAGAGCCTGATAAATGGAGCCAGCCAAAAGAGTCATTTAAGAACATCAAACCCCATGATTTCAGATTACAAAGAGCCATTCCCACAGAACCGATTATGGAGAGCCATGCCCATAGACCCCAATATGAAGCGCCAAGCCCAAAGCGCCATTTACAAAGATCAGTGCCCAAAAAATTCTGTTATGAAGATCAATGCCCAAAGAGCCAGTTACAAAAAGCCATCCCTAGATTTCCATTTTTAGATATCCAGTTATGAAGAGCCAGGTTAAGAAGACCATGCCCAGAGGTCCAGTTAAAAATATCAATGGCAAGAGAGCCAGGTGCGAAGAGTCGTGCCTAGAGAGCTGATTATGAAGAGCCAAGCCCAAATCAACGTTTGCGAAGCTCAATGTCCAAAAGAGACTGTTACTAACTGTCATGCCCAGAGATTGATTTACGAAAGACATGCCCAGAGATCCACTTATAAAGAGCCATGCCAAGAGAGCCAAGCCCAAATCACTATTTACTAAGGTCAGTGCCCAAAAGAGCCCATAGAGCCGCTCATGAAGACTCATGCCCACAGAGCCGGGTACCATGTGCTCTTTTACAGCGAGCTCGGTTTGTCGCTGAGCTTCTTCTTTGGATGGCGTTGGAAAGCCCAGGGACCCGATGTTTTCCCCCATGGTGTGGAGTCTTGCTGGCTCAATGGGTCGCACAATGCATCACCATCAAGAGAGTAACAGTTACATTAGCGTCGGCGTGTCTCCGGAGACCGGCCTAATTAGAATGTGTTTTGAGGCGAGTGGTGTGTGAAGGGAGCCGGAGATGTGAGAACCGCCGGGAGAGAAATAACAATATAGTTTGATGTTCTATTTAGGTGCTGCGCAGAAACACTTTCTAGGCCTTTCTGTGAGAAGAGTTTGATGCAATTAGAGAGTAATACTTTTCATGTGTTAATGGGTGAATTAGTGGCCTTAATTAATAGTGATAGGGTTGGAGATGCCCTCACCCACAAATCTGACCGCTCATATCCTTTAACTATATCTGTGGACGTGTGTGAAACCTCCTACATTCAGTGTACGTAGATGTGATTTTTGTATTTTTTGTCTTTTTTGAATCGTTTGTCTGTTTGCATGGAAAATCTATGATCATTACCACCCACTGTGCTGTCCACTTTCCTTGCCATGAGCAAGCTGGCCAGCCTTACACACAGGATAACACCTCAGAACTTACAGTATACAGGTGTGAGTGTTCCTAAGCCAATCCCCAAGTTTTTTAACACCTTATAACATTTTGCTAATTTAATATATAATTGGGAGTTTTTCATTAATAAAGTACTAAAAAGGTTGCTAAATAATAAATCAGTAATTGTAAAAGTAATAGATCAATAACAAATTAATAACAACATGGTAATATTATGGTAACAAGTTGTATTTATTAATAATTATTCTCAAATGTTCTATTTGTTACTAAATCAGTACAAGTATGTAAATAATTTGTAAAATTATGGAAACACTGTACTAATATACTTCTTACTTATTACTTCTACTCGTTCTTCATGGATAAGGTAATGTTTTAGTAATACTTAAATTATAATGACAATTTGTAAAATATAGCTAAAACCTTCTTGATTTACTTTATGAATAAATTATATGCATATTTTTTACTTATCAAAAAGAAAATAGTAAACATAACATCTTTGTAATTTAATTTTTAGCAGAATTACAACTATTTGTAATTTTACTATTTTCTTTCTGACTGCTACTAAAATCACAATCTTTTAATTGTTAGGGAGCTATTACCTCCGCATTTACTCATTTATTTATCAGTAACAAGTAGAAAAAAATATATTAAATTTACGAATAAATACAACTTGTTACACATAATATAACCATATAATTACCCTATTATTAGGGATCTGTAAAGTGCTACCGAAATGTTCCAGTAAGAACAGTGTAGAACTGACTGTCTGCTGCTGGTGAGGATAAAAACAATAAAAATGCTTCTATACACATGACCATTTCACTGAGGAAGCCTCTTGATCTTCCTCCCAGACCAGAGGATTGATGATTTGCCTCAGGCAGGATTAAACTGCAGGCGGTTGATGATATTATATGATATTATAGAGCTAGATCTATCAATCCTGCCTGTTGTTTGTACCTTCTGAGATTTGTAGCAGACAATCAACCCTGGTGTTGAGCCGCTAACATGTTAGCACACTTTTGTATTCCCACTCTGAGGTAAATATTGCTGAAAAGGTCTTGTAAAACGTTGAAATCAGGACATTGTGACTCTCTCTTCATCACTCTCTCGCGGCTGTTGATCATTATTTTACGAGAGAAGCTCGTGAACACCGCAAACTCTGCAGTTCTTTAGCAAATTAGCGCGCTAACAGCGGCTCACGGTCTTAGCTTTCTGCTGTTTGAATTGATTAGCGGCGCGTTGGTCCTGTAGGCGTTCTGAGAGAAGGTGAGGAGCTTACCTACGCCAAGAAAACTCCAGGAAATGCTTATTGATGGCAGGCTGAGGGCACGCAGGGAGAGTATTAATTTATGGATCCAGCTAAAAAGGGCTGAAAAAGTGCGGCAAACATGAATAATTTATCTGTTCTGACGGGGAAAAGCACTCTCACAAACATTCAGCGCGACAGCATAACAATGCTGCTACTGAGGGCTGTGACAGAGACGCCTTCTTTAACAGAGGGATCACTTTATCACTTTTTATCGTTTCACTACACTGATAATGGCAGAGCATTTATTTACTTATTTATTTATTCATTTTTATGGGTTAATTTTAGTCATCTTTACACTTAAAAAAAAATCATTGGCTCAACTTACCTCAGACAAGTTATCGCTGTGCTTTGACTCAGTTAAGTTGTAAATATATACAATTCTAAGTTTATTGTATTCAACTTAACTGAGTCAAAGCTAGATGATGACTTCAACCAATTCAGTTTATTCAGCTTAACTGAGTTTTGTTCACATAACAATAGTTTAATTAACTCAACAGTTTTGTTCAAGTATTGTGGGTTTAAGTTTAGGAATTTAGTTTATTTAAAAGAAAAAGAAACTTAAACACTTAAAACTGATGAGTTGCTTTTATTTAATCAAGAGGAAGATGGATGATCATAAGCCATCAAACTAAACTGAACTGCTTGATTTTTTGCACCAGGAGTAAAGCAGCATAAAGTTATCCAAAAGCAGTGTGTAAGACTGGTGGAGGAGGAGAACATGATGCCAAGATTCATGAATAAAACTGTGAATATGAACTTGTTTTGTCTGAAAGCTCATTTCCCATCGTTTCTCATTTTCTGTAAATAAATGCTCTAAATGAGAATATTTTTATTTGGAATTTGGGAGAAATGTTGTCTGTAGTTTATAGAATAAAACAACAATGTTCATTTTACTCAAACATAAACCTATAATTAGCAAAATCAGAGAAACTGGTATTAACTCTTGTAGAACCTCCTTTATGAAGGGTGTTTAGCAAAAAATGCTAAGGCATTGTCTGATCTTGTGCAAATTGTCTTTTTGTTCACTTCAGAACGATCATGTGATGCATAATTCTGGTGTTCTGATTGGCCAGTTCATTAAATTCTCAAGAAAGCAAGGACATTTTCTTTTTGTTGCAAATTTTGTCAAATTTAGTTGAATTAAATTAAATTAAATTAAATAATTTCCATTAAACTTTCACTGCAAGCAGAGTAAAAAGCAAAAATGGTTCTTCTGTGTGAAGGATTTTGGAACTTTCATAATAAAAAATATATAAAACATTATACAAAAAAGGTGCAGCAACAGTTGAAGGTTGAAAGTGTAGAAACGGTAGATCTTTGTATTTTAAATGTTCAGAGAGAGTAATTTCAGGTAAATCACCATATGAATACAGACCTGAACACGTCCTGTCACACTTCGGGATGCATTTTCAGTTTAGCCGGTACAGAACCGGCTCCCGAAAGGATTCCCACTCTACTGACTTCCATTGTTGCATGACAGCCAATCATCAAACCCTCACACCATCTTATTGTCCTCATCCTGAATGAGCTTTACTGTGAGTTACCTCTCCGGAGAGCAGAGCAGGCGCCGGGGGGCTGGAGTGACGGGGTTATAACAGTCTGTATTGTTAAAATATATAACTTTTATGCCCATAACCAAAGAATTTGATTTTTCAGCATGCAGCATTCAGCGAGTGAGGAATGCATAAGACATGTTTAAACTGGTCTAAAAAAAGAATCTCCAAAATCTCCAAAATGGCAACTATACAGTTAAAGTAAATCATTATATTTTATTTTATTTTATCCATGTTTGGACAGAATGGTATATATATTGGTATAATTAATGAAATGGGTGAATCCATTTCCAAAAACATGTAATAAAAACAAGTGTTGGCTGTCTAGTGATGCGATTCTTCACCCTACTGGTGTTTGTACCTTACAAGTTCAGATTAATGTGTATGAATGTTTATTCTCGCAACCTTTGGGGGGAAAATGGGGTAAAACGAGACTTAAATGGCAAAAAACTTTATATGTTTTTGTTTATATAGGAATGATGGACTAAAGATGTGTCTGTTTTTGTATCTTGTCTGCAGATGATGGCCCTTACTCTAAAGGCAACAAGGACTCAACAGGACCCGACAACTCCCTCACCTCCAGACGCCAGAGCATTCCAGGTACACCTACAGCCTTTATACACCTCTAGCGCTCTACCTATCTCTCTCTCTCTACCTATCTCACCTCTCTCTACCTCTCTATCTATCTCTCTCTCTCTACCTCTCTCTCTCTCTCTCTCTTTACCTCACCTCCAGACGCCAGAGCATTCCAGGTACACCTACAGCCTTTATACACCTCTACCGCTCTACCTATCTCTCTCTCTCTACCTATCTCACCTCTCTCTACCTCTCTATCTATCTCTCTCTCTCTACCTCTCTCTCTCTCTCTCTTTACCTCACCTCCAGACGCCAGAGCATTCCAGGTACACCTATAGCCTTTATACACCTCTACCGCTCTCTCTACCACTCGCTCTCTCTCTACTGTACCTCTCTCTCTATCTGTCTCACTATCTCTTTTTACCGCTACCTCTCTCACTCTCTCTCTCTCTACCCCTCTATCTCCTTCTCCTTACCTCACCTCCAGACGCCAGAGCATTCCAGGTACACCTACAGTCTTTATACACCTCTACCCCTCTTTACCTCTACCTCTCTACCTCTCTCTCTGTCTCTCTCTCTCTCAACCTCTCTACCTCTCTCTATTTCTGCACCTCTACCTCTCTCTCTCTCTACCCCTCTATCTCCCTCCCCTTTACCTCACCTCTAGACGCTAGAGCATTCCAGGTACACCTACAGCCTTTATACACCTCTACCGCTCTACCTATCTCTCTCTCTCTCTACCTCGCTCTCTCTTTCTCTTTCTCTCTACCTCTCTCTCTCTCTACCTCTCTCTCTCTCTCTCTCTCTTTACCTCACCTCCAGACGCCAGAGCATTCCAGGTACACCTACAGCCTTTATACACCTTCCTCTTCCTACTTCCATCTCTCTGTTTCTCTCTTTCTACTCTCTTTGCCCCTATCTATCTATCTATCTATCTATCTATCTATCTATCTATCTATCTATCTATCTATCTATCTATCTATCTATCTATCTATCTATCTATCTATCTATCTATCTATCAATTCAAAGAAGCTTTCATTTTTTACTTTTTTTTACTCTCTACCTCTCTCTCTCTCCACTTGTCTCTCTTTCTCTCTCTCTCTTTCTTTCTTTCTTGTTGTTACTCTCTATGTCTCTTTATCTGTCTCTTTCTATGTCTCTCTGTCTGGTCCACTTTCTGCGAGTTTGAGACGTGGAGTTTGGGGATTTTGTGCACACCGCTGGCAGCTTTTTCGCGGCGTTTCCTGCGGATTCTTGAAAAGTGGTGTCTGTTCGAATCACCGCGTCAGTCTGAAGCGCCGCGCCCGGCTCAGAACTCCGAACCTTTAGAGGAATATTCCAGCTTTTCATGATCTATCCTCAAACAACTGCAGCCAGTCAGTTCCTACAGACAGTGCTGCATGAAGGATGGAGGATGAATGTTTATAGATATGTGGCGATATACTCTCAACATCAAATAAATGGTTGCAAAAATATTTACACCTAGAATGCAGTGTGGGGTTTTGTCATGCTGTTTGGAAGGATGATAAACGTTAGCACGAACAATAAATAAATACAAAATGGTAATAGTTTATTGAGCTGCACATACAGAAGTACAGGGTCTGGACAATGAAACTGAAACACCTGGTTTTAGAGCACAATAATTGATTGTGGTGACGGACAGTTCTGGTGGAAACAGGAGAGTTGAGGTGCACATTGAATTCTGCGTGATTTGATCAGCCGTGGTTTTATGTTTTTTTGGATACAATCCGGGTTAGCACCCGAACATCCCTTTCAGACAGCTTCCTCTTACAGCGTCCACAGTTAATCCTGTTGGATGTGGTTGGTTCTTCTTGGTGGTATGCTGATTTTACCCTGGATACCGTGGCTCTTGATGCATCACAAAGACTTGCTGTCTTGGTCACAGATGCTCCAGCAAGACGTGCACCAACAATTTGTCCTCTTTTGAACTCTGGTATGTCGCCCATAATGTTATAGTGTGCATTGCAATATTTAGAGCAGAACTGTGCTCTTACCCTGCTAATTGAACCTTCACACTCTGCTCTTACTGGTGCAATGTGCAATTAATGAAGATTGAACACCAGGCTGCTCCAATTTAGACATGAAACCTAAAATCCCACACTAAAATGATGACAGGTGTTTCAGTTTCATTGTCCAACTCCTGTAAGAAGTGTGTAAGGCAAAGGAATTTGCTCCAGAATTGTAGGTCAGTTCCTAGAGGACCACTTTAAAGACTAACTAAACTCCATCCTCAACTCAAATTTGAAATATGTGATTTTAAACGTCTTATAAATGTCTTATAAGAGCTGCAGTGCGCGGATCTGCATTAAAACACTTTTACCATTCTTTATCTGATCTCAATCTCACATAATGATGTGTAAAAACAGCTCGTAATTTACTCAGACCTGAATCAGAATCATCACTGGATTAAACGCTCTTATTCACATTAAACACGTTCAGCTGAGTGCGTGTTTGGCGGGGATGAATATTTAATGCAGAATTAGGCCTAATCACCTTCAGCTGGAGTTTAAATGGACACGGACGGCTCGCTCGTGTTGGCTCGCTTTGGCTCGCGTTCACGTTTGGAGTTTGGGGAAAACGTTACGTGAATAATTAAAGCTGGATGAAGTGAGCAGGAACACGGGCCGAATGCTTAACGGACTCGGGTTAAAAGTGCTTTACGGAACAGACAGATGTGATACGGTTTTAAGATCCATGAAAAAATAATGCCTTATTTTAAGTGTTTAAGTTTAATTGATTGCTTAAGTCTGAATTAGAAACTGTGGCTTTTCTTTCTATTATTTTATTGCTCTATAGGTGAGCCATCATCTGTGCACCGTGCAGCTCGATTTAGTGCGCGTCTGTGTGTGTCTTTGCTATCATAACGTCGGGATAAGTACACCTTGCACAGTTAGAAACACAATGCAGAAGTCATGTACTAATTCTCTTAATTAATCGTGGGTGTGGTTAATTTTGGGCATAACGTGAAAAAATAAAACAATCAGAGTGTCTCTTGCTCATCATTCCCTTTAAGAGTCAGGTGATTTCTGATTTTGGTGATCACTCAGGAGAAACCTGTATTTTATCTGTAATCAGATTAATTTGTATAATCTGTAATAAAAGAGCAGATTACAGAGTTACTGCAGAGCTAACTCTCCTCTCTGGTCTATGTTGTGTGTTTGTATCTGGTGATTCTGGGCAGAAGAGCTGCGGGGGGTGACGCTGGTGGAGCTGATTAAGAAGGAGGGCAGCACTCTGGGTCTCACCATCTCAGGAGGAACCGACAAAGACGGAAAACCACGCGTCTCCAACCTGCGGCCGGGCGGCCTCGCGGCCAGGTGAGCTCAGTTCACACCTGAACACACAGGTATTAACACTGACCTTAATTCAGGTGCTGTTCTGGGTTCTTTTGGGATCTCCTGGATGAGTTGTTCATGCCCTTTTGGAGTAATTTTGTTCGGTCGGCGGTCACTCCTGGGAAGGTTCACCAGTGTTCCATTAGTGTTTTTCTCCATTAGTGAATAATAGTGGATCACTGTGGTTCTCTGGAGTCCCTAAGCTTTAAAATAAATGCCTTTATAACTGACTGACTTTTTCCTCAGATGGGGGTTTAATAATAATAATGATCTTGAATCTTTTATCTGCTTCCTGTTGTCAGACAGGTTCTATTAAAGTGATTTCTTGATTCTGCAGGTCTAGAAATAGTGAGGTCTGGTTGTGCTTAATAGTAAAATTGACCTCAGCTTTTTAAAAGAAATGTAGTTAAATTAACAATTAATTTAAGGGGGCAATTACTATTGCACACCCGGCCAGGCTGGTTTGAATTGCTTTTTTTTTTTTATATTTTTTTGCATCTGTTTAAATCATATGTGGTGTTTTTTTCAGGCAAAAACACTCATATTGTTGAGATAAATAGATTAGTGTATATATACATCTATAGCAGGACATCAAAGAGATAAATCAGTGTAGTGCAGCATCAGGATGAAGCAGCAGTTTGTGCTTTCTATAGGCAGAGAATGGCACTGCCAGAGCACACACACACTCACACACACACTCACACACACGCCGTGTCCTGCTGCATCCACAGTGGGACCAGTCAGAGCGGATCAGCAGTTCACAGGATGAAGCTGGAATCACCTGACGTCTCACACGAGCACAAATCCCACAGAATAAAAACGTCTAACCATGATGAGGCTAAAAATATCTACTCTACATTTACAGCACTTTGCAGCACAATCTTGTGTGGAATGATGAGTGTTAAGGTTTTTTTTTGTGTCCCTTGACTTCTGCCTCTGGATCGAGGAATATTAAATGCCTTGAAATCTGGGTATAGGATGAACAGAATTATGGTAGGCTATTCCTATCGCATATTTGGTAAATACAGCTCTAAAAATGATGAATTTCTTTGATTGTACCAAATTAAAAACCTCTGGAATATAATCAAGAGGAAGATGGATGATCACAAACCATCAAACCACCAAACTGAACTGCTTGAATTTTTACACCAGGAGTAAAGCAGCATAAAGTTATCCAAAAGCAGTGTGTAAGACTGGTGGAGGAGAACATGATGCCAAGATGCATGAAAAAAAAACTGTGATTGAAAACCATCAGGGTTATTCCACCATATATTGATTATTTCTGAAATTTCTTTGTTTTCTGCAAATAAATGCTCTAAATCAAAATATAATATTTTTATTTGGAATTTGGGAGAAATGTTGTCTGTAGAATAAAACCACAATGTTCATTTTACTCAAACATAACCCTTTTTCCAGAACTGTAGTTTATCAGGGTAGAATAGCTAATATGGCATTATACATAAGATGAAGCTATAAGCTGTATATGGATCTTGTTTGCTCAGTTCTGATTTTGCTCCACTTCTCCTCCATTCCCCCAGTAACAGAAATAGAATAGTATTTGGCCCGTATATTCCTGGCGCTGATACTTTACCCTGGACCACGGCTCCACTCTCTGCTCTCGGCTGGACTGAGGGAAGTCGGGCTGCTGCTGGGTTGATAATATGTTTTGGTCGGGTATTTTATGGTGCCAGGTCAAGCAAGCCCAGAGGACAGTGGGAATAAATAGTGTTCATTTCTCTAATTAGCATCTAAATGAGCATATGTTTACTTCCTGTAGCGTGTTCAACAGCACACACTGAATCCTTACCCCGGATGGCTGAATCGCCTTTCAACAGAGAATTATATATATATATATATATATATATATATATACCCACATTTATATCTATATAGTGTCTTTTATTTTAAGCCCAAAGGTGCTGCAGAATTCATTTATCAAATATTTAAAGTTTTACTTAACTATTCCTTAATTTCTCTTTGATAGGGAGCAGAAATTAGTTTTTGTTACCTTTTAATTTATTCTTTTTTATATGTCCGTCCCACCTTAAATGCTACGGCCTCTTATTTATGTTTATTTGCATGTGTTCAAATCATATGTGGTGCTTTTTTCAGGTAAGACACTCATATTGTTGAGATAAATGGATTAGTGTAATTTGCTTTGGTGTCTAAAACTTTTGCACAGTACTGTATGTGCTGAATATATATTATATATATATATATATAAATATAATTTTTGTGAAGTTCTTTGCTCTTTCTCACATAAAGATAAAGATCAAGATCTCACCAGCTCTAGTCTTACCAGTTTCAATCACTTTAAGAATTAGCCGTTTTAGGTTTATTTAGCTCTGTCACTTTTATACACTTTTTTAAACTGTTGCTGGCCACGCCCCATTTAGTCTACGCTGAGCGTTTACTACACATTAGCAAAACACAAACAAGCTAGTTTATACTTAAATGTGATAGAAGCACAAAACTTTTACGTTTAAAAAGGTATTTGAAAGTTCTTACTTCTCCCTCACCTCTGGCTTGCCACGAACAGTAGTTACAGATCCCTCCCTCAGACAAAGTCTGCTCGCTAATCCTGCTGTGTACCGTCTAAAGTTCTCGACCAAAATGAAAGACGTTTATTTCTTTTTTTTCCTCAACTGATCTAGTGGGTGGGCTCTGGCCCTGTTGGAACAACGCACCAAACTGAGTACAATTTAGTGATTCCAACTTAAGTACAGACCTATTTCAGCATAATTTAAGTATACTTTTTTTCCAAAAGAGATAATATGTCCCCCCAAATGCCTTGAAACATAGCTGAACAGGCAGGAATAAACTAAATTTAATCTAATTCATATCTTTTTTTTTATATATTTTTAACTAGGAGTGATCAGCTGAATGTGGGGGACTATATAAAGTCAGTTAATGGAATTAATCTGACCAAGCTGAGGCACGACGAGATCATCAGCCTGCTGAAGAACGTGGGCGAGCGAGTGGTGCTGGAAGTGGAGTATGAGCTGCCCCCAGCCGGTAGGAAGTTGAGTATTGTGTTTTTGATTGTCGTGTGGCATGACCTCTCTCTCTCCTCACTCCTCTCTTTACCTCACTAACACACACTTACAGCTGATCTCAGAACTGTCCGAATAATAATATGTGGTCCTATTCCGGCTCCCGTGAAGGAAAAGTGTTGAACTGTGGCTTAACTATGGCTTATTCTTCTACAAATACACATATATCAAATAAAAGTACATATTAAATATATTTCTGTCTGTGATTCACATCTTTTGAAAGTGTATGAACAGTAAACTTTAGAAAAAAACAAGACAAAAATAAGTGTAAGTACAGTTTTACACCAGAATTTCAGTGTATTATAAAGAATAGATGTACTGTATGTGCACATGTGTGTGTGTGTGTTTATTTATGTGCATATAGAGATTATTGCTGTTTGTGCTGCAGCTAAATTTAAAGTTTTGTACCAGTATTTTATTTTATATAAATAATTAGATACTTGTCTATATATGAAACTAGATCGCTCTGTACTTTTTACCCTGTTTAAGGAATTCATTTTAAACACATAGATTTTGTTTTTGCAGTATATGCATCAAAACACGTTTTAAATTACCCACATTTGTTTCCCTTTATTTTTGACTTTTAAGCTTTTCAGGTCCGGTCAATAACTGGAAAAGGTACAAAATCCAGTGTATGAAATTTTGCCAGGAAAACAAATTAACTGAAAACTCAAAAAAGATTCAAAAGACTCTTGGAAACTGGAGAAAAAAAGCTGCTACAGGAAGACGTCTGGCTGACCCACATGGAAACAGCAGCTTTAACCTTTAGCTCAGATGCTTCTGGTTCTGGGTCTGGTCCGGTAGACGTTGGCTGATCTTCCTCAGTGTGTTGGTTTAAGTGTGAGTCTGTTTATCAGACTAATTTAACGGACGGGTCGGTTTTTACTCTTTCTTCTCTGCTTTCTGTCTCCTCAGCACCAGATAGTACCTCAGGTGTTATATCCAAGACAATCGAGATCTGTTTGCACAAAGAAGGCACTAGTTTTGGCTTCGTAATGCGGGGTGAGTTCAGTCTCTGTTCGTTCTAAAAGTGCATGCTGGGTAATTCCACTCCTGTTTTTACTGGGTTTTTACTGGATCTCTGTTTTATACAGGAGGATCTCATGAAGACTGGCACAAAACCCGACCATTAGTAGTAACATACGTCCGGCCAGGAGGCCCCGCAGACAGGTAACGCTCCGAAATACGCCATTTTTACATTTCACTTCTTTGAAAATGTAAAAATAAATTGGTACCTACAGTATATAGAGTGAATTACGCGTGATTGAGACACTTACACTGCAGAAAAAACATTGGCAAAAACTAGATACAATTTATTTAAATTGAGACATAAATGCTTAAATTAAGCGAAAAAAATCTGCCAATTGAATAAACAAAATTTTCTTTTCAAGTATTCTTTAAAAAAGCAACGGCAAAGCCTCAAAATGAGTGAAGTATACTCAAATCAAGCAAAAACATCACTGATATTTAATGACCTTCAAAAGCCCTGTTTATTTTTCACTTTTTTAAATGAAAATAATATAATCTAACATCGAGTTTTATTTATTAGTTGAGTATAAATCAGACTGTTCTGTTGTTAATGATGATCCTCTTGGTTGTGTTTGTGCAGGGAGGGCACGCTGAAGGCGGGTGACCGGATCCTCAGCGTGGACGGCGTGCCCTTACACAGCGCCTGCCACAGTGATGGACTCACGGTTTTGGCCCAGTCTGGGCAGGAGGCTCTCTTCCAGATCGAGTATGATGTTTCCATTATGGGTGAGCTGGGAATAATTCTATTCTGAACCCAAACATTAATCCTTTACCGCTCAGTCTATCCTCAGCAGGAACATAGTACCACTTATAAACCTTTAAAACTCAATCAGCATCAGCTCACCAGCCAATCAGCTCACAGTAGCAATAATGCTAGCGTCTCTATTGCCCTAAAACTGTTTACTATGGAAAAATGAAAATATACAGTGGGTAAAAAAATATTGTCTGCAGCATCTAGTAAAAGAAAATATTCAGAAAAACAAGTCGATCAGGAAAAGCACCGTGTCTACCTCAACCCGTGAATTAGTATTCATGGCCCCGCCCACCTCGGCTCGAGACCGCCCACAGGCAGAGCACGGCTGAAGCCGGGCGGCGACGCCATCTCGTCAGATAAGAGGGGCTAACAGCACTAGGAACAGCATGCAGTTCATTCCTGTGTTATTTGTGCGAATAACACATCAGTGTTTATATACTTTACCCAGTAATTCAGAGCTAAGAAACAAATGGTTAGAATTAGTCTATGGAGGAAAAACACCACCACCCAAGTACAATTGAGATAGGTAGGTGTAAAAACAGTTTAGAACAGTTCTGTTTACACTAGTTAAAAGTTAAAATCCACTCCGGGGCTTTGCTCCAACTGCCTGGTCGGCTCTGCTGCGGCTCAGCCAACAAAACCCTGGGGTAAATTTTTACTTTCTGGATCTAGACTCTACCCACCTCTGTGTGTAACTATAGGTTTAAATAGGATCTCCAGTGGATTTTGGCGTTTTACAGAGACTCTAAGACTAGTGTGTAAAAATGTCTAATATGTTTCTAACTGTTGTCCGTCTCACTGGTGCTGCAGTGCTGTTAGCCAATCAGAGGCGATATGTTTGCATGTATGAATATTCATGAGCAAGAGCCGAAATCCTATTGTTGGAAGTGTGTGGGCAGTGATGGATACACTGCCTAAAACAAATTCATATTCATTCTGTATGTAAAAGAAGTATAATCAAGGCTTAAGTCCATTTGTGTTCCTATTAGACTAATAGGATTAATAATTAATTCCTATTAGATTCCTATTTGAACAAATGATTTTTTAGCTGCGTTTCTCTTTTATTTAATCTGTAGACAAATTAAATTGATGAAACGTAAGAAATTATCAGGTTCTTCTGACCGAGCTGATTCTGAAGACTCTGATTGGCCTCTCTCACTCCGTTAGAAAGATGAAGAACCAGTGAACGTATGATGAACACAGACACTCACCATATGCTCCACCATTAGAGACACAGTGTTTGAAGTTCTCTGAACCGCGGCGTCAGTTTCTATATAAATTTGCAGGATCAGAGTGGAGACAGATCCCAGGTGATTCCTCAGAGACGGCCGGTTCTCTCCACGCTCCCCAAAACAGGTCACTTATCAAACTGCTGTCAGGTGCAGCTGAGTTTTCAATATGAGATCATGAAAATTGAATCTGAGAGGCAATTTGACCACATTAGGAGTTAAGTGGTGTTGCAGACCCCCACCCCAACCCCTCCATTCCCATGAATCTGGATCACACTGGTTCATAGTGATGCCAAAAGTGTTTTTTTTTTTCTGGGAAATTGAATCAAATGAACCAACTGATTCAGAATAAAGATTCAATCCTGTGAGACGTTAGAAGATTCTTTCATTTCGCAAATGCTAATGGTCTCACAAATTATGAGCATTTAATAAATAATAATAAATAATATTAATAACATGAGCAATAAATAAGTTACGCCCAAAACACACCCTTAAATTAGTTAAGAGAATTAGTACATGCTTTTGGTTTGCGTTTCGAGCTGAGCAAGCTGTACTTTTCCCGTCGTTACGATAGCAAAGACACACTGACACGCCATAAATCAAGCTGCACAGTTCATAGTTGATGGTTCACCTACAGTTCGCTAAAATAGGGCTCTACATTTCCTATCAAAACTAAATTGGCCAAAATTCTAATTTTATAAAAAAAAAATGCCCTTAAATTGTATATCAAATATTGAAAGAAAGATAAAAAAACAAAGCAAAAACTTCTCTACAGGTCTTTTTTTTTTTTTTTGCGCTGCAAACACTGAATTTGGTAGAATGTTAAAACTCTGCATTGTTATTTATTCTTGTCATCTATACGTTTTTTTTTTGATGTTTTTGTTTTTTACGTGTTCATCCCAGTTGTAACCAGTAGTGTCTTTGAATCTTTGAAAAAAAAAAACTACTTTTGCTGTTAGTTTTAATTAATTGATACAATTTACCTATTTTTTTTTCTCCATATTTATTTTTTTCTGTATTTTTTGCCTTAATATTTTATATTGAACCTGATTCTCCTACTTGTCTGTCCACTGTTCCTGTTCACGAGCCAAACCTTCGCATGCTGGTGTTGATTTACAGCCTTTAGAAGATGCTTTTATTTGCTTTTCCAAAACTTACAAAACTCCAACATACAAAACTGCTGCTTTGTTGTTCATTTAAATAAAAAGACACATATCTTGTGCAAACAGGCTGAAGATGTCTGGAGATTCCTTTGAAGTACAATCAGAGCCAGTGCTGATATATAGATATAAAGTGCAGTCATAAACATCTCATTTGATTGTGTGTTTCAGATACAGTAACTAACGCCTCCGGTCCGTTACTGGTGGAAATAGCGAAGTCTCCCGGCGCGAGTCTGGGCATCACGCTGACCTCGGCTTCACACAGGAACAAGCAGGTCATCGTCATCGACAAGATCAAAGCTGCCAGCGTGGTGGACAGGTGAGCACCTCCGGGTTTGATTCTGCTGTAGATCTTTCAGTAGAGAACTGTTTAAAGGCGTCCAATGGACCAGCGTATAGCGTACCGTCGCTGTGAAAAACAAGTATTTCCAAAACAGCAACTTTACAGGAGAGAGAAAAAACCTTCTAAACTTTCAATAGAAGTCAATGTAAAAAGAGTTTATTTCAGGTCATTTTGAAGAGTTTCTATTGGTCCGTTCATCGAGAAATTTTGACACAGTGTGAGGAACAGTCTGTGTGTTCAAATGATAAAGGAACAGTCTGTGTGTCTGTGTGTTCCACTTTGACTTTGACTTTGACTTAAAGTAAACTAAAAATCATCAAAAAGGAGACTTATCCTCCTCAGGGAAGCTTTGTACTTTTCTGCATTATTTTTGATAATGATAATAATAAGTTAATAATCTCTGGCGTTAGATCTCCATGGATCTCACAGCTCTATTGGACCATAATGTTCCATGCTCCGTGCTTGTTTTTCTTTTTTTAATGATTTTTCCTCACTTACCATTTCAGTGCAGCAGAAGAGACTCTTACTTTGTGCTCTAAAGGCGGCAAAAAAGGTGCTTTTAAATAGATGGAGCCCTCCACATCATGTCTCACGCCTCAGTGGATTTTGACGGCGCTTGATATCATTTCAATGGAGTTGTCGGTTGCCAAATCAAGAACTATTATTGCCTGGAAAGATGCACTACAAGCTATGGAGACTGTATTACTCTCTTATAGGCTTAAATATAAATAAGATTTATTTTCTTCTGTTTTTCCATATTGTACTGTCCGATAGGTTGATCTTCTCTGTTTGTATTATGATCCATCAACAGGGGAGTGGGGCAAGGAAGGGTGAAGGGGGATGGGCAGGGGGGTTTTGTTTGCTGTTTGTTTTTTTGTGATGTTGAATTATTGTAAAATTAATAATGGTATCAAAAGTAGTAAAAAATTGGTCACAAAAAAATATGAAGACTTGTTTTTAGTTGGACAGCGACGATATTCCCAGGTAGATGGATGGATGGATGGATGGATGGATAGATAGATAGATGTAGGATTATATCAGGCTTTTGCTTGAATTCTTACAGTTCACTTTTATGACCAGAACACTTAAATACATCAATAAATACCAAAATATTCCCACAAAATATGTGTGTTTTGTTTGCAGGTCAGGAGCTCTGCATGTAGGCGACCACATCCTCTCTATAGATGGCACGAGTACAGAACACTGCTCGGTGCTGGAGGCTACGCAGCTGTTAGCAAGCACCTCAGAGGTGGCCAAGCTGGAGATCCTCCCCGCCCATCACACCCGTCTGCCCAGTAAACCCCAGGACACTGGTGAGTGAGCTCCAGCCAGACCGGCTCGCTTTACTGAGGGAATACGTGAAAACGTAGCTTGATCTGTAGTGCAGCTGTGGTGAGTTCGACTGGTGCCAGGCTTTTTGGTAGACCTCGCCACCTTTTAATAATATCACACATTGTACGTCTAAATGTCTAATATCAAAGTTATTTCAGATTTATCTTCTGTATGAAGACTTTGAATGAATATTCAAGAGAATGTACCCCCCCCAAAAAAAGCCTGTTCATATGTGCCTTCCTCTTCCTGCCAAATGCTTTCAAATCAAGCGTAATTATCATCCATCAGCCGAGAAAAGCCAACAGTGCTCCAAGAAATTCTGATTACTTTGCCATAAAGGCTCTACATCACACAATACTCCAATACTCATCAGAGCTGGGAGGGAGGAGGTTATAGCAAGTGCTTTCTCCAAGTTGAAGCTTCACCATTTTTTTTTTTAATTAACATTTTGCGCTGCTACTATCTTAACATTATCATGTCATTCGAAGACTCAACACGCTTGGAGGAGAACACTAACTGCTAGAACACTAATTCGGGTAATGGCTAAATGCTAAAAGACTGATGAAAGACTGACTCACACTGAGTGATGGGGAAAAGGGAGGGCCATCATACCCACCCAGAGAGAATAAGGCTAATTATACTTTTTTTTTATCCCAGAAATGGACGTATGATGTTATGATGTGTAAATGCGCTGGTTTGTCGTCTACATTTGTAGAGAACACTGTAATGAGGTGATATCCTGCTTTTTACATGGGAGGTACCGTGTCTTTAGTATGTTCGATTAAGGAAATGGACACAGTAGCTCATTTGTTTCCATTTTTACCAAAATTGTCCACCATATTGTTGAATTTGCACTCCAGAGAACGTAGAGACCAACTCAGTGAACTCATGCTTGTCTGTTTGGTTTGGGTTGACATGGATTGTGCTTGGTTTGGATCATTTAGGTTTGGTTTGCTTGGGTTGAGTTGAGTTGGGTTGCCTTGTGTTCGGTTTGGTTGGTTTAGGTTGAGTTGAGTTGGGTTGGGATGGGTTGGCTTGTGTTCGGTTTGGTTGGTTTAGGTTGAGTTGAGTTGGGTTGGGATGGGTTGGCTTGTGTTTGGTTTGGCTTGGTTTGGTTGGGTTAAGTTGGGTTGGTTTGGGTTTGATTGAGTTGAGTTGGGGCGGCTTGGGTTTGGTTGGTTTGGGTTGGCTTGTGTTTGGTTTGGTTGGTTTAGGTTAAGTTGTGTTGGGTTGGTTTAGGTTGGGTAGGGTTAAATTGGGTTGGGTTGGGATGGGTTGGCTTGTGTTTGGTTTGGTTGGTTTAGGTTAAGTTGAATTGGGTTGGTTTAGGTTGGGTAGGGTTAAATTAGGTTGGGTTGGGATGGGTTGGTTTGTGTTTGGTTGGGTTGGCTAAATTTGTCCAGTTCCATGTTTCTGTAGTGTGTGTTGTCTGTGGATGTCAGATAAAGCTGAATAATGCTGTGGTTTGGTGTGTTAGCGATTTGTAGAGAGCAATCATTTATTGTAATAAATGCTGCTGATTGATGAGGGCTGTAAAATAGGCTACAGCTCTTTTTTTGGCTGATTTTCACGGCATGAATTTCATATTCCAGTCTCACTGGAGCAAACTGGCCGGGTCCAAATGAGGATACTGGAAGAACGAACTGATAGAGCACCCCCCCACATCTCCCTATCCCCACCCCCCCTCACAGCTAGCCTGCTCTGTCATCTCATCTGCTGTCATCTCTTTTAATTAGCCTCTCTCATTCTGCTTAATATCGCCCCCAGAGCTTTGGACTGTGGGCAAGATTTAATCAGGAAGGCCCGCTCACCCCAGAAATCCTGCAGAGCTCTGCAGAGCGGTGGGGGGGCTTTGTGTCCCACTTACATGCTGATACGTTTGATGGAGCAGATGTTTAATGGTGGCACGCTAGAGCACTTTAATGGCTTTAGTTGGTTTACCGTATTAGCCGCCTATGTGGGGTCCTTCTGAATCTGTTTTTTTTTTGTTGTTGTTGTTTTTTGCACTGAGATTGAGTGTGTTCGTACTTAAGACTTTGTAGCTTGTAAGAATTAGGTGATTTCTGTTTAGGTGGTTTTGCTTTGGATTTTCATTTTAACACAAACGTCCATTCACAATGATATGAAGTCCAAGACTAGGCTCAATCCCTGTTTTGGGGGAAACTGAAAACCTTAAAGTAAAATCCATTGAAAATTCCCAGTTCACACCTAGTAAACAGTTGGTTTGATTTGATCTGATCTGATATGGTTTAGTTCGGTTGGTTTTGGTTTGGTCTGTTTAGATTGGGTGCATTGGGTTGGGCTGGCTCTGGTTGTGTTCGATTGTTTTTTTTTTATTAGGTTGGGTTGAGTTGAGTTGGGTTGGGGTGGCTTGGGTTTGGTTGGTTAGGCTTGGTTTGGTTGATATAGGTTGGGTTGAGTTGAGTTGGGTTGGCTTGTGTTTGGTTGGTTAGGCTTGGTTTGGTTTGGTTCATTTAGGTTGGGTTGAGTCGAGTTGGGTTAGGGTGGCTTGGATTTGGTTGGTTAGGCTTGGTTTAGTTTGGGTTGAGTTGAGTTGTTTTGGGGTGGCTTGAGTTTGGTTGGTTAGGCTTGTTTTGGTTTGGTTGGTTTAAGTTGGGTTGAGTTGAGCTGGGTTGAGTTGAGCTGGGTTGAGTTGGGGCTGGCTCTGGTTGTGTTCGGTTTGGTTTATTTAGATTGGGTTGGATTGTGTTTGGTCGGGCTGGGTTGGTTTGGGTTGAGTTATGTTTGTAAGTTATTTCCGGCATGACTTAAAGGCAGCATTAAACACATTGTTAGTCACTGAAACTTCCTTTATGATTCAGCAACTTTGTTAACGTTCCCGCTAAAAAAAAAATAGCTCTTGAATTTGTGTTTGGGGCGAGTTTCCCCTGGTTTCTGCTGCTGCGTCGCTGCTACAAGAAAGCAAAGAACATAAAAGCCTGTGGTGCTTCTGCTTCCTTTGACTTTGATGTTCTTCATATTATTCCTGCCCTCAGAGAAGCAGCTCTATCATCCTCAACCTCTGACGCCCCACACACTCTTCCCACACAGGTCCAGTGATTCTCAGCAGCGCTAGGCGCTAGTGCTTTGCCTTGTGGCTGATTCCCTGTGTTTGATTTAACTGTTTTAGTGTGGAAACTTCCCTCAGCTTTACACAGTACTCCACTAATACTTAGCTTATAATGCTTACTGTTATTCTGAAGCCTATAATAGCGTGTTAGCTTTAATGCTAACAGTCAGGCTTAGTCGGGTTAAAGCCGCTATGCTAACAGACATTCTAAGAAGTATACAGTAAATTGTATATCATTGCTCTGGTCTTGATAGGTGTTTGCTTTGGTATCTGAGGTGGTTGCTATCGTATTCAAGGTGGTTGCAATGGTGTTCCTAATTCATTTTTTTATCATTGCTAGGTTTCTGCTGTTAGGGGGTTGCTTTGGTATCCGAGGTGGTTTCTATGGTGTTGCTAAGTGATATGAATGTCATTGCAATGGTCTTGCTATACCTTTGCTTTCGTATCAAAGGTGGTTTCTATGGTGTTCCTAAGTAATTTGAATGTTATTGTTATGACTCTACTAGGTTTTTCTTTTGGTATCCAAGGTGGTTTCTATGGTGTTTCTAACTGATTTGCATGTCATTGCTCTGGTTTTGCTTGGTGTTTCCTATGGTGTTCAAGCTGGTCGCTATGGTATTCCTAAGTGATTTGAATGTCAATGCTCTAGTCTTGCTATATGGTTGCTTTAAGGTTGTATTTAAGGTGATTAATATGGTCTTCCTAAGTAATTTATACATCATTGCTCTGGTCTTGCTTGTAAGGTGGTTGCTTTGGTATCTGAGGTGGTTGCTATGGTGATTTGAATGTAAATGCTATGCTTCAGCTTAGTGGGTGTTTTAGGATTCAAGTAGGTTGCTATGACGTGATTTGTATATCGTTGCTGTGGTTCTGCTGCTAGGGGGTTGCTTCCGTATCCAATGTGGTTGCAATGGTGCTCCTAAGTAATGGTGTTTCTATGTCATTGCTAGAGTTTCATTGATAGGTGGTTGCTGTGGGGTTACTTGGTAATTTCTACTATATGATATCCCATATTGATGGTTGCGTGAGGGGAGCCTTTTTTAACATTTAGATGATTTGTTTTTTTTAGTTGGTAAGATTCAGCATAGAAAAATGTAGTTTTATTTAATTGAAGTATTAAATAAGTGCTAATTAAAGGGAACTGTGGAAGTCACACGAGTACAATAGCTGTGACATTAAAGTCAATTCAATGTACAAGTTATAAGATGTGATAACAATACAAGGAAAATTCTTCAGAAAAAGGTCTGTGCTTGTAATTATACCTGTTTTAATAGTAATAAAAATAAAAATGATAAAATATAGTGAAACAATAATAGTGAAAGCTCTGTTTAGCTGCTGATAACTGAATATAAGGAGCAGTAGCTGTTGACTTCACAGTGTTTACCCCCTGCCTCCTCATGCCCTCCGGTTCTCCAATCTCTGGACAGTAATGTGAGGCATGAAGATGCTCCCTGATGCATTCAGACAAGTGGCTGCATCTTGCAGGATCTGATTCACGCTGCTAATTTCTTCTTCGCTGAGCGATATGTGGGTCAGCTCCTGCCGAGCGCGAGTGCGCGAGGGTGCAGATGCGAGGTTGCAGGGAGCTGCGGTTGCGAGAGCGCGCTGTGGACTCCTGGAAATCTTTAATGAAGAATTGACGCCCAGGAGTGAGGCTCGCTTTGATGTCACAGGCAAACTCAACCTAGAAAAAAGAAAAATGAAAAAATAAAAAAGTAAAATTATAGTTAGATGTTGGCCCTTTCCTCATGAAAGTTTGATCATGTTTTCTTCAGCAAGCTTCCCAGGCGCCGGGATGAAGATGTGTCGGAAGTAAATGTGTCATCCGCAATTGTGCTGCGTGTTTCACGGCCTCGAGAGCCGAGCGCGATACATAATGGATAGAATTTCACGTGAAAGGAAGAGGAGGTGCCGTGTGTGTTGCTGCAAGCTCACGGAAATCTTCAAAGGAGGACTTCTTCTGCAAAAAAAAAAGATTTCATTCTTTATCAACTCAATTACGGCTGTGGGCAGGAGAGGGCGTGACTATAGCTAACATAACAATTGAAAAGAATTGACCATTGGTGTTCTCCTCCAAGCGTGTTGAACAACTGTCTGGCTTTATAGGCAGGTGTATGTTTGAGTAAAATGAACATTGTTGTTTTATTCTATAAACTACAGACAACATTTCTCCCAAATTACAAATGAAATATAATCATTTAGATTATTATTTGCAGAAAATGAGAAATGGCTGAAATAATGCAAAGAAAACAAGTTCCTATTTATAAAGATTTAAGAGTTCAGAAATCAATATTTGGTGGAATAATCCTGGTTGGTTTTTAATCACAGTTTCTTTCATGCATCTTGGCATCATGTTCTCCTCCACCAGTCTTACACACTCCTTTTGGATAACTTTATGCCGCTTTACTCCTGGTGCAAAAATTCAAGCAGTTCCAGATTTTTAATTAGCTAAAATCAAAGAAACTCATCATTTTTAAGTGCTCTATTATTTTTGTTGTTCCAGAGCTGTATAAGCAATAATACACTCGAGGTTCGTGCTATAAAGTGTAATATTGGCACTGCTGTGCTGCGATCATAGATTTTTTTATTTTTATTTTAATTATTAGCTAATTCTCATTGATTTCAACATTCGAAAACTGAGCGAAATCCCCCAAAAAACTGAAAACTTGAGGAAACTTCAAAGCTGAGTCCTTGTTAGCACTTGTGCTCGCTAAAACTTTTTACAGACTTGTAAAAAAAAAAATACAGTATTCTCCTCGTCCAATTTTTGACGGGTCTTTCCAGAAACATTAGTCAGCGATTAGAACGCGAACACTGCTCACCTCTTCATCTCAGACCATGTGTTCCCGATGTTTGACGTGGCCTTTTAAAGCCAATATTGTAATCTCCTTAACCACGTTTAAGCTCTGAAGTGTCACACGCGGGCGCACGCTCGTCGTCACGGCCATCATCATTTTTTTTTGAGTGCCGCTCCCACGTCGTCGCCGCCGAGTCGTGTTTCCTTGAGAGACGAGGCGGATGAGCTTAGCGTAAGCTGTGAGGAGCAGGGATTTATCCCTCCTGGATTTGCCGATCAGAAATTATGAGGTTCCTCCTTCTTGGCGCTCGTCGCTACAGATGCCGCTACTTAACCTGGTGGCTGTAAATCTCCCTCAGGGAGGCATTTTTGTTTTACTTTCCCAGTGTGGCTGTTTTTTTTTATACCGGCTGAGTGACGGCAGACGCTACACCGATGCTAATTTTTACTCTTCGTCCAAAAAAAAAAAAAAAAAAAAAATTTAAAAAGCGCAGCGGAGATTAGCGGTGCTCTTTTTTTAAAGGCCTCAGACTGGTTGAAAGCTTCTTATGTTTCTGCTTCTGCTGAGGTAGAGGCTCAAAAAGTTAGCCTGTAATTCTTTCTGAAGCGCTGCGCTAATCACCTGCCGTCTTAATAAACAGTTCCAGCTGTTTGTGATTTAGAGTTTTAGTGTTGATTTCTAAAAAAAATTAAAAACAGTGTAGTTTCTGAGAGAAGTTTAGGTTTTATCTTTAACTTTAGTTGTTTTGTTTTGTTTTGTTTGTTTTCTTTGAAAGAAACCAGGTCAAAACAGAGAGCACAGATCATGCAGAAACCAGGAGTTTGGTTGCTGTGGTGTTGCTAGGTGTTGCTAAGTTATTCCAGGTGGTTATGATGTTGTTAAGTGGCTGCTTTTGGTAGGTGTTTGCTTCAGTGTCTTTAGTAATTGGAATGGTCTTGCTAAATGGTTGCTAGGTGGTTGCTTAGGCATTGCTAGGTGGTTGCTACGTAATCACATAATTGGTGGGCTTTATGTTGTTGCTAAGTGGTTGCTGTTTCTAGGTATTTGCCAAAGCTAGGGTATTGTTACTAGGGTATTCCAGGTGTGTTTTGTGTAGTGTTGCTAAATGGTTGCTTGGTGGTTGCTATGGTATACTATGGAGTTGACAAATGGTTTTGTTTTTGCTATTTGTTTGCTATGGAAACAGTTTGATTGACAAGACATTGCTAGGAGATTGTCAGGTAGGTATTCCAGGAGGTTGATATGGTGTTGCTATGTAATTACTTGGTGGGCTTTATGTTGTAGGTGTTTGCCAAAGCTGGGGTATTGTTACTAGGATATTCCAGGTGTTTTGTGTAGTGTTTCTAAATGGTTGCTTGGTGGTTGAAATAACCTTATTGTATGTGGTTGCTATGGTATACAAGAGAGTTGACAAATGGTTATGTTTTTGCTATTTGTTTGCTATGGAAACAGTTTGGTTGACAAGGCATTGCTAGGTGATTGCTAAGGTATTCCAGGAGGTTACTTGGTGAGGGTTATGATGTGGTTAAGGGGTTGCTGTTGCTAGGTGTTTGCTTCAGTGTACTTAATGGTTGGAATGGTGTTGCTACGTGTTTGCTAGGTGGTTGCCAAGGCATTGCTAGGTGGTTGCAACATGATTACTAGATGGGTCTTATGTTGTTGCTAAGTAGTTGCTGGTTACTGTTGTATTCCAGGTGGTTTGTGAAGTGTTGCTAAGTGGTTTCTTGGTTGTTGAAATGGCATTGCTACTGTAGGTGGTTGCTATGTTATACTATGGTTTTGCTATTTGTTTGCTATGGAAACAGTTTGGTTGACGAGGCATTGCTAGAATGACCCTCCCTCCTTCCCATTACTCTTAATAGTAGTGTTCACTTTTTTAAGTAGTGTTCTCCTCCAAGCGTGTTGAACCCCAATGATATTAGTGCATTTCATTCTACACGCTCTACCATTAAACTGTTTATTATATTTTCAAAAGTATTCTGTTGGCAAATTTGGTGAATTTACTAAGATTTATACTAATTCTATCATTTCGGTGAAAAGATAAGCAGAAGATAAGCAATTGCTAATTAATGCTAATTGACCCATAACCATTGTACTGTGGTTTTGCACTCCCCAGATATGGGACATCTTATGTATTCTGAGTTGTTTGGGAGTTCTATTATAGCAGTGTGAGCATAAGTATACTTCATGCACACACACACACACACACACACACACATACACATACTCAATTATTCATGCTGCCTCCAGCAGGCAGGACTTCATTAACCCGTTCCAAATGAGCTTCCTCATTGTTTTGGAGGAGCATTCATTTTCCAGACCAGGAGATTATCATTCAAATGTGAGTTGAGCAGACCGCTGGGACTCCAACTGAAGGATTTCAGCATTGTGCGGATTATTAATGCAGTTCCCTCTATTAATAATAATCCCTCACAATGCTCAAACGCTCCATTATTAACAGAGCGCAGCACTGAGTGACTGACTTTAGCCATGCCGGGTTCGTCTCGCTGTGTGACGTCGCTTCTCTGCACCCGAATACGCTAAAAATGCACTGAACTCTATTGGAGAAGAATATTACATTCTGTACTGTACAACATTTAGTTACATAAACAGCTCTGAAAGAAAATAAGAGAGCACTTTAAAAAATGATGAGTTACCTTGAGTTACTACCATCAAACCGCCAAACTGAACTGCTTGAATGATTTTTTGCACCAGGAGTAAAGCAGCAAAAGCAGTGTGTAAGACTGGTGGAGGAGAGAGAACATGATGCCAAAATGCATGAAAAACTTTATGTATATGAACTTGTTTCCTTTGCATTTTCAGAGTTGTATAACTACACACTATTAAACGGTTCATTTTAGCTTGTAGCTGTTTTTTTAGAGTTTGAAATAATGGGAAAAAACAACATTATGCAAGAATAAATCGCTGAACATGACATTTAGAAGGCTGGCAGCTCTTGCTGGTGATGTGCCATCCAGGACTAGGTGGGATTGGATGTGAGCTGATGGTAAATATTAAATAAAAAAGCTGAACACTGGGTGTTTTCTGGTTAATGTGTGATTGTGATTGATTATACCGTACAACGTTCATGCAGAGCGTCCTTAAATGGCTTAAAATATCTAATTTTAGTTTTAATACTGTTAAATGAAGTATTAGGTAGTCAGTAGGTAGTTGTAGTAATGTATAGTCACTGATGTGTGTGTTGTTTTTGTGTCTATGTGTGTATTTGTGTGTGTGCACACAGTGAAAGTCCAGAAGAGTGACCACCCGCACTGTTGGGACCCCTGTGTGAACTACTGCCACTCCCAGCACCCGGGTCAGTGTAAGACCTCCCCCTGGACCACCACCTCCAGCAACCCCTCCAGCACTCAGGACTACTGCAAATGTAAATACGTCTGTAGAGCGTCCGTTCATTCAATCAGACTAATTTACTACAGTTTTACAACTGGGGCCAAAAGTATTGGGACAAAAAAAGAATTTGCCCCCTTATAAATGTCTTTTTTGTTTTTGCATTTTTGTCACTCATTTTTCCGCTTATCAAACTAGCTTTGCTATCAGACACATATAACCTGAATACACTTAAAAAGCACTTTTTAAAATGATTTCATTTATTAAATGAAAATTAACTATCCCATATCGTCGCTGTGCAGTGAAAAACACTTCTCCATTTTTGTCGATTTTTAGTTAACTTCATAATTTGGACAGACAAGCTCTCCCTCACACTGTGCCAAAATTCCTTGATGAACGGACCAATAGAAACACTTAAAAATGAGCTGAAATAAACTTTTTTTACATTGACTTCCATTGAATGTTTACAAGGTTTTTTCTCTCTCCTGTGAAGTTGCTGTTTTGGAGGTAAGTGGTTTTCATTGGACAGCGACGATATATATATATATATATATATATATATATATATATATATACAGGTGAGCTCTGACTTTGGCGAGTTCGTATCTTAACAGCACGGAGCTTTTGTGCGTCTCAGCAGAGAAAACTGAGCTGTTTGTTCACACTGTGAAGATACACCAGCAGCTCATTTAAGGGAACAGTAATATTATTTTATTCTTTATTCTGTTTAATGTTGAGTTAAATTGATTGGCTGTTGGACAGTTCTGGTGGAAACAGGAGAGTTGAGGTGCACATTGAATTCTGTGTGATTTGATCAGCCGTGGTTTTATGTTTTTTGGATACAATCCGGGTTAGCACCCGAACATCCCTTTCAGACAGCTTCCTCTTACAGCGTCCACAGTTAATCCTGTTGGATGTGGTTGGCCCTTTGAACACCAGGCTGCTCCAATTTAGCCATGAAACCTAAAATTCCACACTAAAATGATGACAGGTGTTTCAGTTTCATTCTCCAACCCCTGTATATAGCAGATACACTAAACATGAACCTGAAATGAATGAGCCGGTGTTCCAATACTTTTCTCCATCATGATATGCTATCTAGCCACATTAAAATCTCTCTCTCTCTTTTTCTCTTTTTATTCATCTCTCCATCAGCTGTAGTCTCCACTAACTTCTCCCCCGGCTCCACCACCACCTCCGGCCTGACCAGCCAGTCGTCCAGCACCCTGCCCCGCACCACCCACCCCATGAGCCCCCGCAACTCCATGCTGAAGAGGCGGCAGAGGAAAAAAGAGCACAAGAGCTCCTGTGAGTGGCTGAGCGAGTGGGCGGCTGCTGTTTGAATGTGATTTGAAAGTGTGTTTGAGTGGAAACTTCAAAATCTGGGCTTTGTGTCGCAACACGGCTGAGGAACAGACGACACGCCGGGATGAGAGACTCATCTCTGACTTTATTTTGATTTTTAACATCAAGGCCTGTCGTCTCACGTCTGTTTTTGTGTAGAGGATTCCTCCGGCTGCTGCGATTCTCACACTCCTCTCTCTCATCCTCCTCATGTTACGTGTGAGACACAGTCGAGACTTTTATGACCACCTGCTTGTTCCTTGTTTTATTTATTATTTTTTCAGCTACTCTGATCATAAACAGCTCTGAAAAAAATAAGAGAGCACTTAAAAATGATGAGTTTCTTTGATTTTACCAAACTGAAAACCTCTGGAATATAATCAAGAGGAAGATGGACGATCACAAACCATCAAACCTGAAAAGCTGTAATGCTTGAATTGCTTTTTGCACCAGGAGTAAAGCAGCATAAAGTTATCCAAAAGCAGTGTGTAAGACTGGTGGAGGAGAACAAAGGTGCGAGACAGAGAGCTGAGGTTTGACTGAGGGGTTTTTAAGCTGTGTTCCCAGTGTTTCACAGCTGAGCCTGATCTGTACTGATTACCGCTAAGGATTCTGGGAGTTTTTTTTGGTCCAGATACACTTTTAATGCTAATGTGCTAATTTTGTTTTTTAAAGTCAGTACTGCTCTGACTTTAAATTGAGTAAATTGAGTGAATAAGACTTTGTAGTTGTTTTTTTTTAAGTACACTTAAATAGTAATTAATTAACTTTTTCAGGGCAATAAAATTTTCCAAATTTTAATACTGTAAATAAAGGTTTATAGTGTAGAGTGAGCTGTAGATAGCATCTTAGCTTCAGTATGAAACTACTAAACAACACCAGGCATGAAAACTTTGAACATGTAACTTTGTAACATGTAATCTTTATTTTTTATGAAAATAAATATTTTTATGTATATTTTACAGTATTTAGCATCTATTCAGTGGATGTACTTGTATTGTTCTTTATTGTTCCTGAGTTTTATGTTTCTCGTTTTTTTAGCGGTGTCTTTAGCCTCCAGTTCGGTGGGTCCAGGAGGTCAGATTGTTCACATTGAGTCGAGCGAGGTCACGCTGCGAGGAGATCCTCTAAACGGGTTTGGAGTTCAACTACAGGGAGGAATATTCGCCACCGAGACCCTCTCAGCACCCCCCCTCATCCGGTTCATAGAGCCTGACAGCTCTGCTGAGAAGTGAGTAACAGAGTAACACAGTAATTATCACATTCTCGTCACGTTCACTTCCTGTTTTTTTGTTTTTTCCTGATCTATCTCTGTGTTTTTACCGGTTTCCTCATGTTTTCCCTAACCACGTGTTCTCGACCACATGTCTCTATGTTGTTCTCATTGTCTCCACCCAAATCTTTAGTGCTTTCACCTTTTAGTGTCATTTGTACACGTAACTCCGACCCTTCGTTACCTTCTCCAGGTGTTTTCTGTTTCCTGTTCCCATGTGTATTTATAGAGCTCCTGTGTTTCCGTGTTCCAGTGTCTGTTCATGCACTAGACAGTGCATGTTCCACGATTGTCTAATTTGCTTGTGTTTCGTTATTTTATGTCTTGATTTTACCAAACTGAAAACCTCTGGAATATAATCAAGAGGAAGATGGATGATCACAAACCATCAAACCACCAAACTGAACTACTTGAATTTTTGCACCAGGAGTAAAGCAGCATAAAGTTATCTAAAAGCAGTGTGTAAGACTGGTGGAGGAGAACATGATGCCAAGATGCAAGAAAAAAAAACTGTGATTAAAAACCAACCAGGTTTTCTTTGCATTATTTGAGGTCTGAAATCTTTTTTGTTATTTCAGTCATTTCTTATTTTCTGCAAATAAATGCTTTAAATGACAATTAAGTATTTGCATTGTATTCTTGAAATATTTATGTTTTTTTTAAGTTCAGTGTTTTGTCATGTCAGTATCGTTATCATGAAAATACCATGAAATATTGTGATATTAATTTATGGCCATATTGCCCACCCTTAGTGTGCAGATGATGCCGTGACATCATTTATACAGTGTGTGGTTTGTGATTGGCCGGTGGTGTGTTTGGCCCGAGGCCAGTCTGTGTTGACTCGAGGCATGAGTCAGACTGGAAGGTGGAGTGCTGTTAAAGTGTTATACACGTGTTACTCTCACGCTAACGCTAATGCTAATGTGTGTGTGTGAATGAGAGTGTGTTTGCTCTGATGTGGTGATTAATTTAGCGTTTATCTGACTGGAAATCTAAAATCTCTGAACTCTCTCCTCACCTCGGCCTCATTATTCTCAATTTATCCGGGTTAAATATGTGTATTCTGGTGTTTATTAACCCTGCTGTTATCTTCGGGGTCGATTAGACCCCATTTAATGTTTAACATCTTTAAATAAATGATTGTTATCTTGCCTTTTTCTAATTTAAAGGGGGCAACTGGGTAAATATATAAAATGTAAATGTGATGGTGTTTTTTTTTTAAGTGTCCTGTCCACATGCTGAATTTGACTTCAGGCTGTTTTAGCTGATATATAAAACATATAAAAAAAATATCAACATTTAATACTTATTTGTCGCTGTCTGTCTGCCTGCCACGGACTCCATTTCCCAGAATGCACCTGTGCTAAATCCTCCGATCATGTAACACATTGGCGTTCCAGCTCACCGTGCTTCTAATCATAACTCGCACCTGGACTCTGTAGTATAAATAGCCCTTGTTTTTACTCTATTCTCGCCTTGAATTGAATCTATTTCTATAGCTCTTCTACCTCGCGTTTTCTTTGTTGTTTTGACCTTTTGTTACTGACCATATTTGCTTCTTTGTCTAGACCCTGCCTGTCCCTGACTATTCTTCTAAACCTGAACATTTATTTATTTATTTTATTATTTTATTAAATTGAGTGTTTGGTATCCGCACTTCTCTGCCCTGTGTTTGGCTCCTGTGACGATCACTATGAGCGAGCGAGTTCAGGAGCAGTACCGTAAGCATTAGCGTTAGCATCTGCACTAGCCCAGCCCATTAGTATTCCGCAGACGGAGCTGTGCTTTTCACAGCCTCTGCTCTGGTACAGATGGATGGTGTCGAGCGTTGGCACTCGAGTGGCACTTTCTCGCTGTTGGGCGAGTTTTCTCCGTGACAGAAGTGTTTCAGAGAGGTTACGTCTTCCTCTACTGCGAAAAAACACGCTGACAAAGATCTGCAGGTGTTCACCGAGTCTCGCTCTGCACTTTTTACCTCCTTTTTACACCCTTTAAAGCAGGAGACACTGATATTTATCCTTTTAAATTGAGTTAAAGTTACAGCTGCAGTAACAGTAAGGGCCCTATTTTAGTAATCTAAAATATTAATGATCTAAATTATTAGTAAACTGTAAAACTGTAATGTAAACATCATCTGCAACTGTCTTTAACCAATTCTTAGCATTTTCAACTGATTTGTACTGTATTATTTCGGAATAATTGGAGGTCAAACCTAGGAAATTTTTCTATTCGGTTATATATATATATATATATATATATATATATATATATATATATATATATATATAGAGAGAGAGAGAGAGAGAGAGAGAGACTCTCTCCAGATGCAGGACTTGGTGTCAGTAATCCATACTCTTGGATTGGTCTTCGTCTTCAGCAAACTGTTTGTAGCCTTTCTTGTGCATCAGCTTCAGAAGAGGCTTCCCTCTCAGACAGTTTAATACAGACACAGATGATGCAGTGTGTTTAGGACGTATGATCTGAGCACTGCAGACTGACCTCCTGCTTCTTGAACCTCTGCAGCAATACTGGCAGCACTCAGGTGTTTTGTATTATTTTTTATTTGCTGACCATTTTATTTGTGATGTAACAGTTTTGGCGGTTTTGGAATTGACCTGTTTTCCAGCTCTGTTTTGGTTCTGCTCTTTCACTCATTATTGATTTCAGATCTGCTAAAAAAACAGATTTTATGAAGAATGCGTAACTGATTAAACGGATAAAAATACAGTATATTAAAATAAAGATAGGGTTAATTAATTATCATTATCATCTGATTGGCAGGTGTGGGCTGCTGCAGGTTGGGGACAGACTCTTGTCCATCAATGGAATCCCCACAGAAGACGGGACGCTGGAGGAGGCCAATCAGCTGCTTCGAGATGCTGCTCTGACCAATAAGGTCACACTAGAGATTGAGTTTGATGTAGCAGGTTTGTTTAAAATCATTTTTTAAACATGCTTTTACCCATGTAAACTGCAGCCTTATTAATGATATATACTATATACTATATAATATATATATAATATTACTACTTTATGTGAAGTCAAATGTTTGGACACTTCTCTTCTCTTCTGGTTTAGTGTGTTTTCTTTCTATTAATGATTTTTTTACTTTGTAAATTTAATATTGATTATATTTTTCACTCTTGTGAACAGAGTCAGTTGTGCCGAGTAGCGGCACTTTCCATGTGAAGCTGCCGAAGAAGAGAGGAGTCGAGCTCGGGATCACGATCAGTGGTAAGAAGAAAAATATGTAGTTATTTAATTTAAAAAACAAACTGATTTTAAAGTCCTATAAAACAAGAAAATCTAACTTTTATTAAATGACGCCTTTACATTCTTAAAGAAGACTTTCTATACTATTAATAATATAAGTAATAAGTGATATTACTGTATCAATTTAAAGTAATGGGAGGTCAAACTTCGGTTTTGCAAAAAACAGTTTTTAAAGTCATATAAAACTAGAAAATGTAACTTTTATGAAATGACAACATTAAATTCTTAAATAGTAATTTCTATACTATTAACATTGTTACTATCAACTAATTTATACTGTGTTATTTTGGAGTAATTGGAGGTCAAACCTAGGAACATTTTCTATTTGGTTTTGCAAAAAAATGATTTTAAAGTCCTATAATACTAGAAAATCAAGCTTTTATGAAATAACACATTACATTTTTGAAGAACACTTCCTATAGTATTCATAATATAAGTATCAAGTTATATTACTGTATCAATTTGGAGTAATGGGAGGTCAAACCTAGGAAAAATGTCTATTCGGTTTTGCAAAAAACAGACTTTGAAGTCCTATAAAATTAGAAAATCTAACTTTTATGAAATAACAACATCAAATTCTTAAAGAAGACATTCTGCTCTATTAATAATATAAGTATTAAGTTATCCTACTGTAGCATTTTGGAGTAATGGGAGGTCAAACTTGTCTACATGTCTATTTGTATAAACTGTAATTTAACATACTGATTTATTGTGCTAAGAGCACTATTTTTAGCATGATACCCAACGAGTTTCGTTCCTGTCAGCTGATTTCTCCAGGGTGCAGCGGTGTGACATAAGATCATAAGATCAGGCAGATTAGGCTCATCAGTTCTATTCTATAATTGTCGTATTATTAATAATTTTTTCCCAGTTTGTTTTGAGATGGCTGTATATTCAGTGTTTCTGCTCTAATCTCTGATTCTGTCTGGGATCAGATCCTCAGAGCTGTTTTATTTGCGTGTCATGCTTCGCCCTACTTACGACTCGGCAGCGTGTTTAACATTTATTCAAGCTTTTTACAACAAACACGAAATAATGAGATACTCTTACAGCGCTCCCAATGCGGTGCAGCCCGGTAACCACGCGGTGCGGCCGAGCCCGAGCCCCAGCCCGAGCCCGAGCCGGGGTTATATCACCCTGGGAAAATGTGAGGACATGTGGTGAATATGTTTACGCAGAGCCAGACTCTCTCAGGGCGTGTTTATTTCAGCTCTACCTCCTTTAGTTTATTTATATTTTCATATTTCTGCATGTTCTTCTGAAACCAGGCCACTGATAATTGATATTTCACTAAATAATGTTCCAGCTTTAGTCACGGTCTGATCTCTGATCCCTGCTGAGTTTATTAGTCTGAGTCCTGTTCTCCTGTTTATCTTATCATAAATATATCTAAACCGGCTTTTCATATAATAATAAACATCTTGCAATATACTGGAGCATATTACTACTTTATGTAAATATGCAAATACATCCATATGCTCAATATATATATATATATATATATTTGTACATTTAACCTCTCAAATTCTTCAGGAACCTTGAAAAATGATGTTACATGTATATTATATTATATTATATTATGTGAATTGCATTGCAACTATGTGCCTAAATAAAAAAAAATTGTAAACCATTGTTATAATTAATTATATGCTTTAATTATTTATTCATTTATTTATTATTTATCAAGATGAATGTTTCTTTTTTTCTTTTAATAACTAATTGTTCAACTTCTTATTGTTGTTCTTGTCTTTAATTCCTTTTTTTCATTTTGTTTTGTTTTTGCCTACATTATTTTCGCTGTATATTATTAAAATAAATCCTTCTCTCAGGTGTGCAGATCATTTATTATTCCTTATGTAGATTTTTATATATAAATATATTTCAGTTGAAGCTGCAGATGAGTCAGTATGGGAATTTTTATTATTCTATTTTAATATATTTTGGTTGGGGTTGATTCTGTAGTCTGCTCTCCAGGGTGAAGCATTTTCATCCTATAACAAAGAGAATTTAAATACAGAATAAATACAGCACTTGTTGAAATATTCACGTAGCATTTATTATTCTCGGCTTAAAAAATATCCATCCTCCCCTCACTTCAGTTTGTTCTGTGGGATTTTTTTTTATGTAAAGAGAAGAAACTACAGATAATTGTGTGAAAATGTAAAAAAAAATCGATAGAATTACTCCAGTAATGTATAGATTACTAAGTAAGGTAATTTATACTTCATTAATAAGGTATTTATACTTCATTACTTAACAGTATTAAATGTATTAAATTATTATTTTGTTTTCTCCAACAGCCAGTAAAAAGCCGGGTGAGCCGCTGATCATCTCAGATATAAAGAAAGGAAGCATGGCTCACAGGTACAACAACTTCTACACCAATACCTCTCTCAATTACATTACAATTACTAATTATTCCATTATATTCAACATTAACAACTGAATTATAAAAGCATGCGGTTGTACTTATGCATGATTAATTATTATTAATCAATATACATTTATATATGTTTTCCTACATAGTAAATTAATAGTAAAGTGATCTATCAGATTATGAAGGAACACATAAGGAATCATGTAGTAACTTAAAAACAGTGTTAAACAAACCTAAATACACTTATCTGGGGAGCTGTTAACTTGTGGTTTCTGAGGATGATAAGTCCTGATGAGTGCCAGTTCCACCATTATTATGTTTTAGATAGTCTTTGAGGTGACTGCACTTGAGGATACTTTTTGAAATTATTCTTTTCAGATTGACCGACCTTCATTTTCTTCTTAAAGTATTTTTAATTCTTTATTTAGTTGAGTAGTTGTTTCTTCTCATAATCTTAATTATTATAAAACAGTACTCAAATATTCAATATTCACTATTCACTGTATACCTGTAACTCTACCTCTTCACTACTTTACTTTAACTGATGCTCTCAAACTTTACATTAAGAGACAAGAAATTCAAGTAATCAACTCTTGATGAGTTCAGCACAGCTGTTAACTGAAAGCCTGAATTCCAGGAGACTCTACCTCATAAAACTGACTGAGAAAATCCAGCAGAGATGTGCAAAACTGTCATAAAGTAAAATATAAAACATATTCTGGTTTGTTTAACACATTTTTGTTTGCTAAATAATTCCATATGTTTTTCTTCGTAGTTTGGATAACTTTAGTATTAATCTACAATACGTTGAATTTAAGATAATACATTTCAATTTATCTATAAATATGTAATTCCAGACTGTAATAACAGGGTGAAAAATCCTTAAAACTATTTTCTCCCGCTCTCTGTAGTTTAGAACAGGTGGCATTCTTCTGGACGGTGGTTCTCGGACAGTGATGTGTGATCATCAGAAATAAAGTACTCTATAGTTAGATATACAAATGGAAACATCATTTCTATATATATTTTTATGTTATTAATGCGGCATTGATTTCAAGTCAGTTTGAAGCATTTCTATTGGTTTATTCATCATGAAATTATGATACTTTATAAAGAGCAAGTTCTAAATTCAAATTATGTCAAAAAGTTAAAATAAAATCATGCATTGTTAAAAATATGCCAATAAAAATGTATATATTACAGAACAGAGAGTCTGATAGACTGGACTGGGTAAGAAGAAGTAAAGTATTGATGATTTAAAATGTTATTGATTATAATAAGCTACAGTATTGTGGCAGATCACGGTTTCAGAGCGTGTATTTTAAAGTTATGACGGTTGTTGTACAGTAATATATATATAAAGGAAGGTGTGTGTGTGTGTGTGTATCAGTGTTTTCTGTTCCTCTGCTGCAGGACCGGGACGCTGGAGCCGGGGGATAAGCTGCTGGCTATAGATAATATCCGTCTGGAGAACTGCTCTATGGAAGACGCCATGCAGATCCTCCAGCAGAGCGAAGACCTGGTCAAACTCAAGATCCGCAAAGACGAGGACAACTCCGGTGAGAAATTCAATTCAATTCTATTTCAATTCATTTGGCCTTGGTTTCTCCTAACTGAAATCGTATAAATGTAATAAATGATGAATTGATTAATGAATTTTTGGGTAGGTGGATGGATAGATTTAGATGCATGTATGAAGAATAATGGATGAACGTAGATTGATTGATGGATTGATATATGGAAATAGATGGATGGATGGATGGATGGATGGATGGATGGATTGATCGATGGATGAATTGATCGATAGGATCAATGAAAATAGCTGATGGATGGATGAGAAAAATGCATGAACATAGTTGGATGAATGGAGTATTATATGGACATGAATTAATGGATGGATGGATGAACATGGTCAATGGATGGTTTTATGGATGGATGGATGGATGGATGGATGGATGGAATGAAATAAAGGGATGGACATGAATTAACGGATAGATGGATGAGACAAATGGATGAACATAGATTGAATGGATGGATGGATGGATGGATGGAAATAGATGTATGGATTGATGGATTAATGGAAATCAGTAAATGGGTGGGTAGATGGATGGATATGGACTAATGGATAGATTGACGGATGGATGAACATGGTCATTGGATGGATGGATGAGAAAAAAAGAATGAAGATAGATGGATGGATGGATAGATGGATTGATGGATGGATAGGTAGGCACCTCTACTGTCTAAAGGACCCTTTGAACTTGACTGAGAATGCAGACTGTTGGGAGGATAAATACTAATGGAAATATGAATTTAATATAATATAATATAATATAATATAAAGTCTGTCTGAATATTACTGCACTAAAACTTCTGTGCTTAATTATTATTTCATCTCATAACTGCAGCCTTACAGGAAGTTACATCACAGAAACGCTAACGAGAAAATGCTGCAGATCAGAATAACGCTTTAAAAATCAAACACGTAAAAACAGCACAGCTGGAGTTCAGAGGTTTTTCCTCTCATCCTCATTATCTGATTATCATCAGACTGACGGAGGATCTTCTCCTGCACCTGACATACACTTACATGCCATATGTCATGGGACAGGGTGTTGTGTTAAATCTACTGTACACCGAACAGTATCCATATTTACACAGTCATTTACTCAACACATGCAATATTAAACTCTGCCACCAGGTGCTGATATACCCTCACTTAATAAAGATAAATCACTCTTCTTCTGCATCTGTTTTCATCTATACATGATAAATATTACAATATTCATTACCAGCATTGTTTAAGATTAATTCTAAACTCATCCAAACTATGAAGAAAAACATGGAATTATTTAGTAAACCAAAAAGTGTTAAACAAACCAGAATATGATTTATATTTTACATTCTCACAGTTTTGAACATCTCTGCTGGATTTTCTCAGTCATTTTTATGAGGTAGAGTCTTCTGGAATTCAGGCTTTCAGTTAACAGCTGTGCTGAACTCATCAAGAGTTAATTACTTGAATTTCTTGTCTCTTAATAAAGTGTTTGAGAGCATCAGTTAAAGTAAAGTAGTGAAGAGGTAGAGTTACAGGTATACAGTGAATAGTGAATATTTCAGTAATGTTCGAATCCAGGTTATGAGAAGAAACAACTACTCAACTAAATAAAGATTTAAAAAAATGACTTTAAGAAAAAATGAAGGTCAGTCAATCTGAAAAAAAAAAAAAATTCATGAACTTTTAAAGTGTCCTCAACTGCAGTCACCGCAAAGACCATCTAAAATGTTATACTGATGGAACTGGCACTCATCAATAAAAGCAAGAGTTCATCAGAGTTACCAGCCTCAGAAACCGCAAGTTAACAAACAGCTCCCCAGATAAGAGCATCTAAATGCTTCTTCACAGAGTATTTTGGTTTGTTTAACACTGTTTTTAAATTACTAAATGATTCCTTATGTAGGAAAACATTTAATAAAATAGAGAAATTGAATGAGAAGGTGTGTCCAAACTTTTGACTGCTTCAGAAAATGCCATTTTTGTTCCCGGAGACGTATTTTCTCAGTGTGGGAGTTTCATCAGTCTGTTTTAAAATGCTTTTTCTGGCTTCGTTCTGTAGTCTGGTCTCCTGGGTGGAGCTTTCTGAGACTCTGAGTCTAAATACAGAGAGAATTTAAATGCTGAATAAATTGACATTATTGAATTTTTCACTTAGTATGTATTATTTGCAGACCCACAAAAGACCCAGAAGTAGATTTCCAGTGTGTTTATGCTGTTTAAAGCCCACAGCTTTAGAATGTGATATATTTGAAGTGTCCTGATAGAAAGAATGCTTTAGAAAAGTGCAGCTCTGCATATAGAAATTAATATTATATATACAGCTCTGAAAAGAATGAAGGTCGCACTTCAGTTTCTGAATCAGTTTCTCTGATTTCTCTATTTATAGGTTTATGTTTGAGTAAAATGAACATTGTTGTTTTATTCTATAAACTACAGACAACATTTCTCCCAAATTCCAAATAAAAATATTCTCATTTAGATCATTTATTTACAGAAAATGAGAAATGACTGAAATAACAAAAAAGAAAAGATGCAGAGCTTTCAGAAGAGTCCAGAAAACCTTGTATCTCCCACAGGGCTCTATTTTAGGGCCCATTAAATTGATGTAAACTATAGTATTATGTACGTCTGGGTCTTTATGAAGGGTTTAAAGAGTTTTAAAAAGTTAAATGGATGAGGTATATATTGTAACTGATATTTGGAGTGTATAAAATATATACAGCTCTGGAAAAAAAATAAGAGAGCACCTACAAATGATGAGTTTCTCTGGAATATAATCAAGAGGAAGATGGATGATCACAAACCATCAAACCACCAAACTGAACTGCTTGAATTTTTACACCAGGAGTAAAGCAGCATAAAGTTATCCAAAAGCAGTGTGTAAGACTGGTGGAGGAGAACATGATGCCAAGATGCATGAAAAAAAAAAACTGTGATTAACCAATCAACCAGGATTATTCCACCAAACATTTCAGATTTCTGAACTCTTAAAATTTTATGAATATGAACTTGTTTTCTTTGCATTATTTTGTTTTCTTTTTTTGTTATTTCAGCCATTTCTCATTTTCTGAAAATAACTCTAAAAATACTCTAAATGACAAATTTTCTTTTTTTGGAATTTGGGAGAAATGTTGTCTGTAGTTTATAGAATAAATCAACAATGTTTTATTCTATATTTTACTCAAACATAAACCTATAAATAGCACAATCAGAGAAACTGATTCAGAAACACCATCATAACTATACCAACATTTCTCTCTTCCTGCAGATGAACAGGAGACGTCGGGCTCCATCATCTACACGGTGGAGCTGAAGCGGTACGGCGGCCCCCTGGGCATCACCATCTCAGGCACGGAGGAGCCCTTTGACCCCATCATCATCTCAGGCCTTACCAAGCGAGGTCTGGCTGAAAGGTGAGCGCTGGGGGTCAGGCTGGCGGCTCCGGGCCCCGGGGGGACGGCATGCGGCCCCTGGGCTCGGCGTGTGGAGTGATCGGCAGCTTCTTTCTGTTTTAATCAGCGAGCGAATGACCTGTGAGCTCCGGCGGGGTCTGAAGGAGGAGGACGGAGCTTCTGGCATTAACGTCACGCCAAAGAGCAAAGAGCAAAAGTCTGCAGTGAGGAGAAGAAGTTTCAGAAGTTTACGGTTAATCCAGTTCAGACTGGTCCAATCAGAGCACTTTCTTATGTAGAGGACCAATCAGGAACCAGGTTTAGACCCATATTTATGCAGTTAGGCATTAACCGGTCAGGTTTGGCAATAATAAGTGTATTTTGGAGCATAACTGGTTTATTTCTGCAAACTTATCTAAGATTTGTCCTGATATTAGCCCAGTTTTGACTAGGGCTCGATATCATCTTAAAATGTTCTATATCAATACGATACTTTGATTTTGATATCTTTTAACAAGGTAAAAAAAACAATAATTTTTCTTACACAGCTTATGAAAAACAACTCTTGTTGTTTTTTTCCTCTGTTTAAATGATTAATGTAGGATAAAATATTGTATTAACCAGAAACAATAATCAATCAAACTACTGTACTTACCATAACACTAACTTACCGACTGTAAAAGAGTTTAATTAAAAAAAAAATAATTTAGACAAGTCAAAGATCATACACAAAAAAACAAAACAAAAAGGAAACATCGATAAATGACGATCACTGTGTTGGCAATACTTCGCCAGGAGAATGTAAAAAGGGCATTTTAACAGCCTCATTCTCATACTGTGACAATTAGAGATTACCATATATTTGGATCTTGTTGGAACAAAAGAGAGAGAGAGAGAAAAAGAGAGAGAGAAGGAGAGACAGCGCAAATGAGAGCGAGAGCACCTGAGAGATTTCAGCACAACGGCTGTGTGTGGACCATGTGAATGATCTGCGTTTCATTGCTGGCTCTCTGTTTGTGTTTTTTCCATGCACACTTCCGATAACATTTTGCTATCGAATTTCAATTCGCAGCCCTACTTCACACAACCGAAGAGTGAAGAACTACTGGAAAATATATAAAGACATGTATATGTGTGGATTACTCGTCTAGATTACTGTGTATAAGATATATGCATGTGTGTGGAGCTATATGTGCTCCTATTAAATAGATTGTAGGTGATATTTGGATTAGTTTTAGTTTGGTCTTTGGTGGTATTTGCTCTAAAAACAGTAAATCAGCTGGATATTTACCCAATATTACATGTTTTAAAGATTATTTCACCCAAAATAAGTGTTGATTTCTGACTTTCAGGATCTGATACGTCATAGTTTACTATGTTCCATTGTGAGCCAACAGTGACCACAGTTTATTTTCCTTAAAAAGTCATTCAGTCATGCTAAAAATAGCTGATGCAAAGGATAAAAACTGGAGGTCAAAGCTCTGCTGGTCATCTGCTGAGTTCAGTTCAGATCATTACCACACCATTATCTCATTCTCTACAGCACGTCTACACTCAGTCAGTCAGGTGTGTGTACTGTATATTCTCAGGCTGGGTTTTATATGAGCCTCTATAAGCTCTTATTGCCTCTATAAAGCAGTTTAACACACTCACAGCCTTTTACATCTGATCTATCAGAGGTCATCGCCCTCAGCAGACCTCAGGTTCAGACGGAGAAGACGTAAATGAGGACTAACACACAGTGGAGAGGGGTGGAGCTAAACCCATCCAAGATTAAACTGCTGAAAACGTCCAGTTTTGGAGGAATTTTCCGTCTTTTCTCCGTCGATTGGCCTTGCTGTTTGTTTTAATGTACTTAAAAAGGTTATTTTGTTTACCAGTTAAGTGTTGCATAACTTAGTGTGTATAATAGAGTTATACAATTCTGTGTATTTTAGGAAAATATACAAAGAAATGCCCTTTTTTAAACATAATTAGATAAAGCGCTTAAGCAAAGGTCATCTCTAACTTACACAAAATTGAATTAGTAGGAATTTGTATGTAGACAGTATCCTACGCCTTGTGAACCTTTATTTTGAACTTTGTATAATGTCTCTTTGTTTTAAACAATTTAACTGGAAACATTTACCAAGTAGTCAAAAATTACAGGACAGGTCCAGATGCTTGCATTAAGTTAAAACAACAGCTAGAATAAAGCAGAAACCAATAAACAAGAGCAGTTTTCTAATGTTCTTACACGTCTATAACATTGTGTTCAAACAGAACTGGAGCTATTCATGTTGGGGATCGAATCTTAGCCATAAACAACGTGAGCCTGAAAGGAAAACCTCTGAGTGAAGCCATCCACCTTCTGCAAATGGCAGGAGAGACCGTCACCCTGAAAATCAAGAAGCAGCTGGACAGTAAGTTCTACAGTTTTTAATGTAACTGTTGTGTTCAGAATTATAGCAAATTATACAGGAGTTGGACAATGAAACTGAAACACCTGTCATCATTTTAGTGGGATTTTAGGTTTCATGGCTAAATTGGAGCAGCCTGGTGTTCAATCTTCATTAATTGCACATTATTGCACCAGTAAGAGCAGAGTGTGAAGGTTCAATTAGCAGGGTAAGAGCACAGTTCTGCTCTAAATATTACAATGCACACAACATTATGGGAGACATACCAGAGTTCAAAAGAGGACAAATTGTTGGTGCACGTCTTGCTGGAGCATCTGTGACCAAGACAGCAAGTCTTTGTGATGCATCAAGAGCCACGATATCCAGGGTAATGTCAGCATACCACCAAGAAGAACCAACCACATCCAACAGGATTAACTGTGGACGCTGTAAGAGGAAGCTGTCTGAAAGGGATGTTCGGGTGCTAACCCGGATTGTATCCAAAAAACATAAAACCACGGCTGATCAAATCACGCAGAATTCAATGTGCACCTCAACTCTCCTGTTTCCACTGTCCGTCACCACAATAAATTATTGTGCTCTAAAACCAGGTGTTTTATTCTCAATGTTCTAATCCTCTCCAGTGACGGACGAGAAGAAGAAAATCGATGATCTGGAGAACGACCTGAGTGATAATGAAGACTCTGAGATG
Source organism: Astyanax mexicanus (assembly GCF_023375975.1). NCBI lineage: Eukaryota > Metazoa > Chordata > Actinopteri > Characiformes > Acestrorhamphidae > Astyanax > Astyanax mexicanus. The sequence continues at coordinate 870,340 of NC_064431.1, read as the reverse complement.
ACCGACTCGCAGAAGACCAATAAGCTGTCTGAGATTTACTCCACCACCATCCCCAGCGTGGACTCCGCCATGGAGTCGTGGGACGGATCTGGGATTGACGCTGGTTACGGGAGCCAAGGTGAGCAGGTTGCTTCACAGTCCAGTCAGATACATGTCCTCCTTAACCCCTTTATCACCAGGGTTTATTATGCAGTTATTAGTTTCTTAATGCAGAAACTATGGTGAATTATTGTTTGGTAACCATTTAATAGTTTAGTGTATCTTGTGGAGAACCACAGGGCTCTACATTGGGATCTATGAAACTGATGCTAATCCTAACTAATGCAGAAACTATAGTAAATTATTATTTGTTAACTGTTTGGTTAACCGTATCTGTGGGGTCCCACAGGGTAATATTTTAAGACCTATGAAGCTGATGTAAGTCCTAATATAGAAATTATAGTGCATTATTTGATGATTTTGGACACACCTTCTAATTCAATGGTTTTGTTTTTTTGTTATTTTTTTTTTCCTACATAGTAAATGAATAGTAAAGTGATCTATCAGATTATGAAGGAACACATACGGAATTAAAGAATCATGTAGTAACTTAAAAAAAAAAAAAACTAAAACAACCCAAAATAATCTGTAAAGAAGCATTTATGTGATCTTATCTGGGAAGATGTTAACTTGTAGTAACTTATTATGTCCAATAGAGGAAACCCTTGCTCTAATATCCTTTCTTGGGGTGGTCCTGATGAGTGCCAGTTCCATCATCATAATGTTTTTGATGGTCTTTGCGTGAACTGCACTTTCAAAGTTTTTTCTGCTAAATTAAAACATAAAACACAAACCATATATTAAGTAGAAACAGTGCTTTACACACATTTACACACTTTCGTCATCATAATAACTAAAAAAGACACAGAAACACAGAGAACTCTGTTAAAACTATTAAAAGTAGAAGTTCTTTCTTTTCTTTAGAGAAATTACAGATACAGAAGTCAGAGAGCGGTGAGTACTGTTTCCAACACCTTCAAATAAAGACTCTTAGAAACTGGAGAAAAAAAAACTGCTACAGGAAGACGTCTGGCTGACCCACATGGAAACAGCAGCTTTAGCCTTTAGCTCAGATTAACATGATTAAGGACTGAGTCCCAGATGCAGCAGAGAAGAGAATTAGAATTAGAGTTAATCTGACAGGTGAAGAACTGCAATAATAAAGTTATTGATTGACTGATCGATTGATTGATTGATCGATTGATTGACTGGTAGTGTCCTTCCCTCTCAGGAGCCTACATCCACCAGGCAGCGGGCATTGCCTTACACCCGCACGAGTGGCGCAGTGCCAAGCAGAGGAACAGCACGCCCCCGCCCACCCGCCGCAAAAACTACCCCTTCAGTGACGGGGGATTCAGCGAGGATGACTGGGATAAACCCGCTGGGTAAGACTCAAATTAGGGATCTGGCAACCAGCAGCAAAGTATACACAACCGCAGCCTGTTAATATTCACTTAAAATCAGTTTCAGTGAGACAAATCACTTTCTTAGCGATTGTGATTCTATAAAATACTGTAAAATATGATAAAATACTATAAATACTATAAAAAGTTCTATAACTTACCTTACAGCCACAAACCTAAACGTATATTATTGAGATTTTAAGTGAAAGACCAACACAAACTGGCAACATAACAATTGTGAAGTGGAATGAAAACATTACATAGTTTTCAAAATTTCAATCAAATAAAAATCAAAAATAAAAAGTATTTAACCCCCTTTACTATGAATTTATGGTGATTTAACCAGTGTCCATAATATAAAACAAGAGAAAAAAAATAAGCTCAGGTCAGGGTTCACCATAAATGATACCATAAACCATAAACTCTTGACCTTTTGTTCTCCATCAGGTTTTGCAACCTGTCCTCTGTCTCTCTCTGTTTTCCTCCCACAATGAAGGTGCATCTGTTCTTCTGTCTGAAAGCAGAAGTCTGTCAGATGTCCAGCTCAGGTTCTTCCCCTTCTGGTCAATAAAACCCTAAACCACAGAAACAGTCATTCGCTGACGATGCGATCTGAACGATGACTTATATTATAAATTATAAATTTTATATAAAGTGAAAGTACAGAAAGTATAGAAGTTACAGAAGGTCAGATTCAGATTTGGATTGAAATGAAGACTATAGGCTTTCAGCATCATGTCATGAAAATCAGAAAATACTTTTCTCCTCCACCAGTCTTACACACTGCTTTTGGATTACTTTATGCTGCTTTACTCCTGGCGCAAAAATTATTTCAAGCACTTCAATCAGTTTGGTTTGATGGCTTGTGGTGATCATCCATCTTCCTCTTGATTATTATATTCCAGAGGTTTTTTTTGGGGGGGTAAAAATGGGTAAAAATCAAAGAAATTCATCATGTTTAAGTGCTCTCTTATTTATTTTTTTGTTATTACAGATTTACTACAGAAAATATAATCCTTTATTTTCCTTTTTTACGTTCCAGTAAATTGATTGAGGCCGGAATAAATGGAAAAGTACCGACTAAAGAGAAGGGATGTTTTTTTTTTTTTCACCACCCCTTATTTTGCCTTCTTGTGTTTTTTAATGTAAGAAGTTCCTCCTTCTCTCTCTTCCTCTTTTACTCTCGTTTTTGCTAATGCACCATTCTATCCAGCAGCGAAACAAAAAAACATAAAGAAAATCGTCCAAATTTGATCCCCATTAAAGTTCCTGCACACTCCCAGTGCCACAGATTGTCCTGCATTAAAGCGTCACTTTTAAGCTCTTTTTGAGGCATTAAGCCTCGGTGCCTCCATCCAGTCTGCCCTGCGGTCCTGAGGGTCGTGCCAGATGCGGTGCCAGGGTCCCTGCCGCTGGCAGAGCGGCACTGACTGTGCCAGGCGCCCCTGACTGCTTCTGGTCTCTGAGATTTTTTTGTTTTTCTGTTTTGCCACAGATATGCTGGGCAGACTCACGCCGACAGCATCCTGCTGGACCACGAGGACAGCTTCTGGTGCCAGGCCCTGGAAGACTTGGAGACGTGTGGGCAGTCCGAACTTCTCCGCGAGATTGAGGTAAACTGTGGAGAGATACACTCATCCTTAAAGAATTTCCAGTCTCTCTCACACTCACACACTCTTTTACACACACTCATATTCACACACACACTCCTTGTGAAAGCACTGTGGCCAAAAACTCAGAGTGAAGACGTCGGAAGCTTTGCGGACGATGTGTTCGTTTTGTTTTGGAGCTGCAGGATGAATTATTGGCCCAAAAATGCATATTTATCTCCCTGAGACAAGCTTTAGCTTGCGATTAGTTAAGAGAAATAAAGCTACGGGAACAGCACTTTATCTGAGGAGCTCCTGCTGCTGTTCCTCACTGTATGAACGTTTTTATCAGAGTAAAATAGAAAAACAACAGCGAACAGGTGGGGAGAGATAGGTGTGGGTAAGGTGGAGGGGATTTAAGATTTAAGAGATAGAAAAACATCGTCCATTTTTGTAATGCACTATATTGTTACTGATCTATTATCTATAAAACTTTCAATAAAAACTTGATTACAGAAAAACAAGAGCAAACAGCAGTTATTCACTCAGAGAAAAAAAAAAACAAGACAAATGATGAATTGCTCAATCAGCAATCAATCTACAGAGAAACGTTCTAAATACAGAATCATTTCATTCATTTATTCATAAAAAAATTAAATTTGTCTTTGTAAAGGATGCTGATGTATTAATTTTATGATGAGTCTCTCAAACCAAAGACCGCTATTATTACATATAATTACATTATATACAGTATATATATACATTATCAGGACACAGCATCCCCTCAGTTCTTATTCCTGCAGATCAGAAGCGGCTGAACTGGTCTGAGATCAGCGCTGAGGGAGAGGAACTCCTGATCTCCAGCTGAGATTAATAGTGATGGAAATAGTGATGAAAACACCGTGTGACGAATTGCAGCACCAGCCTCATTCCATCATGTCTCATTAATAACATGGCTGTGTTTTTATTGGCAGAGCTGAAGCAGGAAATAAAGCAGATAAGAAAAGCCCAGAATCCTCACAGCGGCTCGTATTTACCCAGAACAGCTGAACTGCGCTGAGCTGTAGTTACTGTAGGAGGGAAACTGTTTAAATAGCAGCTTTATGGTTGGATGCAGTAATATAATGATCAAAAAAGCTGTATAAAATAAAGAGTGCAGAACCTGCAGAAACCGCATGTGTGATTGTAGCTCCGCAGTGTTTCTGTGTGGAGTTGGTTCCTCTGATGTCATAGAGTGGTTGCTAAGGTGTTGCCATAGTACATTTGTTGATTGGCTAAGTGGTCGCTCGGGTGTTGCCATACTCTAGCTACTGGTGGCTACGGCAAGTGTTACTGTGATAAAGTTGTTGGTAGGTAAGGTGCTGCTATGGTACAGTTGGTAGTTTCTTATGTGTTCCTGGGTGGCTGCTAAGTGTTGGTTACAAATGTGTTGATATGGTATAGCTTTTAGTCGCTAATCGTAGCTGTCCTATGAAAAATACTTATCTCCATTTTTATCTATTTTTAGTTTACTACATAATTTGAACAGAGAAACGCTCCCTCACACTGTGCCAAAATTTCTTGATGAACGGACCAATAGAAACTCTTTAAAATGACCTGAAATAAACTCTTTTTACACTGACTTCCATTGTAAGTTTACAAGGTTTTTTCCCTCTCCTGTAAAGTTGCTGTTGTGGAGATAAGTGTTTTTCATTGGACAGCGACATAATGTGTTGTTGGGTGGTTATTATGGTATGGTAAGTGTTAATATGGTATAGATGGTGGTTGCTAAGGTGTTGCTATGGTATAGGTATTGGTTGCTAAGCAGTTGCTAAAGTGTTGTTAAGGTTGCTGGCGTAATGGGTTGGTTGCCAATGTGTTGCTGTACTATAACTAATGGTTGCTTTGTTGTTGCAATACTGTTGGATAAGGTTTTGCTAGGTGGTTGCTAAGATGTTTGCTATGGTATTGGTGTTTGTTGCTGAGGTGTTGCTATAGTGCATGTGTTGATTGATATGTTGGCTGCTGAGGTGTTCCTCTTGTACTAGTGTTGCTATGGTACAGTTTTTGGTTCTTAATGTGTTGCTATGTGGTTATTAAGGTGTTGCTACCAGCAACCAGCCTCTACATTTGCATTTCAGAAACTCGTTCCTCAATAGAAATTGTTTACTAGTGTTTTGCTAGTTGTTTCTCATGCAATAAACCAATCAAATCTCACCATACACAGTCAACACGTCACGCCTGCCAATCAGCTTCAAGATCTGACACACATTTGTAGACTTTCCAGAATTTCCAGAATTTCTGAAAATCTTCCAAAACCGAAAGCTAATGAATGGCGTCTTCATAGCTTCCAATGAACCGTCCTTTATTGGGTCGGATTAGATAATTGCTCTATAACTGCCTGGCAGCCAATCAGAGCTTCAGACAGAGCCGCTATTGAGAGGAACTGACCTGATTCAGCAATAATCAGTGTTTATAATCAAAGTCCTGCTCTGCATCTGTCCTGCAGGCCTCCATAATGACCGGCAGCGCCCTGAGTCTGGGGGTGGAGGGCGGGAAGACCCACAACGAGACGCTGTCTCAGCCCAACATCAGCCCCCTCAGGAAGAGCCCGCACCTCCACAACGAGACCAAGAGCAAGAGCACGCTGCGCATGTCCGACAAGACCTGGGAGTCCCGCCGCATCAAAGAGGAGATGCAGGAGATCCTGTCGCCCACGCCGCTGGAACTGCACAAGGTCTACACACCATCACACCTTCACACCATCACATCACACCATCACACCATCACATCACACCATCACATCACACCATCACATCATCACACCATCACATCACACCATCACACCATCACACCATCACACCATCACATCACACCATCACACCATCACATCATCACACCATCACACCATCACATCATCACACCATCACATCACACCATCACACCATCACACCATCACACCATCACACCATCACACCATCACATCATCACATCACACCATCACACCATCACACCATCACACCATCACATCATCACACCATCGCATCATCACACCATCACATCATCACACCATCACATCATCACACCATCACATCATCACATCATCACACCATCACATCACACCATCACATCATCACACCATCACACCATCACACCAACACATCATCACACCATCACATCACACCATCACATCACACCATCACATCATCACACCATCACACCATCACATCACACCATCACACCATCACATCACACCATCACATCACACCATCACATCACATCATCACACCATCACATCACACCATCACATCATCACACCATCACACCATCACATCATCACACCATCACATCACACCATCACACCATCACACCATCACATCACACCATCACATCATCACACCATCACATCATCACACCATCACATCATCACACCATCACATCACACCATCACATCACACCATCACATCACACCATCAGTCCAACAGTTTCTGACTAACACTCACCATCAGTGTGTAGTGATTCCCCCTGGGCTACCTTACAAATAAATCAAGTTCAAGTTATTTAAAATAACTTGATGTTTTCATTTAACTCAAGTGTTCATTCCCCATAACTTAATTTTTTTAAAAACATCAACTTTTTAAAAAACTTTTTTGAGTTTCCTAAATTTTTGAAGTAAATTCAGCTTATCCAGGCTTAAGATGTAAAACCTCTCATTAATTTCTCAGGTAACTGTGATTAAAGACCCGGAGCGAGACGATTTCGGCTTCAGCGTATCGGACGGGTTCTTGGAGAAAGGCGTGTACGTGAACATGATCCGACCTGAAGGTCCAGCAGACCGTGCAGGACTCAAACCGTACGACAGGATCCTGCAGGTACCGACCCTGCTGCTCCCTCACATTCCTACATCTACACCTCTATAACCTCACACCTCTACACCTTTAATCTTCCTGATTATCTAATTTTATAGTTAAGCTGCTTTCAGCCCCAGATATTCACTCATCGCTAAGAAGAAACGGTTGCAAAAATAGTTCCAGCAGCAATAAGGAAGTGTGGGATTGTAAAGCTGTTTAAACAGTAGATTAAGGCTACCAGAAACTACTAAAAGCTGTACACTGATTTGAAAATTCTTCAGCATTTTTCGGAGTATCAAGCAAACTTTAATATCAGACAAAGATAAACCGAGTAAATCACAATTTTATTTATTAAGGGAAAAAAACAAATCTGTCTCTATGTGAAAAAGTAATCCTGAATAAACTGTTATTATAGAATCAAGAAAATCACTTAAATAGAACCTGTCTGATGAAAGATCTCAAAAAACAACAAATTATACCCCCATCTGAAGAAATTCCAAAACAGAGAAAAGAAAACAAAAAAGTCATTGATCATCTATCAGTCTGGAAAAGATTATAAAGTCATTTATTTCTAAAGCTTTGGGACTCCAGAGAACCACAGTGATTCACTATTATTCACTAATGGAGAAAAAAACATGGAAAACTGGTGAACCTTCCCAGGAGTGACCGGCTGACCAAACAAAATTACTCCAAAAGGGCATGAAGAACTCATCCAGGAGAGAAAGAACTGCAGGATCTCACTCGCCTCAGTTAAGATCAGTGTTAATGATTTAACTAAAGAAAAAGAACAAAATTCCTGAAGGGCCTTAAGCTGACCTTAAGCTCAGGTGTACTTGGGTTCGGCAGCAGGACAATAACAGTAGCAGGTTTACCTCAAGAAAACTACATGAAGGTTTTGGAGGGTCTAGTTAAACTCTGATTGAGATGCTGTGGATGATCTTAAACAGGATGTTTATGCTGGAAAATCCTTCAATGTGTCTGGATTAAAATAATTCTGAAAAAAGAGGGAAACTAAATTCCTCCACAGAGATGTAAAAGACTCATCGCTAGTTATCACCAACGCTTGATTGCAGTTTTTAGGTTTACGGGTCAAATACTTTTTCACTTAGAGCCTGGTTGGTTTGGGTAGATTTTTACCATAATAAATTCAATTCTCATAAAAAATGCTTTATATGCATTTTATCAGATTATCTTTGTCTGATACTATTTGATTTTATTAAATTAAAAACCTCTGGAATATAATCAAGAGGAAGATGGATGATCACAAACCATCAAACCACCAAACTGAACTGCTTGAATTGATTTTTGCACCAGGAGTGAAGCAGCATAAAGTTATCCAAAAGCAGTGTGTAAGACTGGTGGAGGAGAACATGATGCCAAGATGCATGAAAAAAAAAACTGTGATTAAAAACCAACCAGGGTTATTCCACCAAATATTGATTTCTGAATTTGAAACTATGAATATGAACTTGTTTTCTTAGCATTATTTGAGGTCTGAAAACTCATGCTGCAAATAAATGCTCTAAATCACATGTTGTATGTAGTTTATAGAAGAAAACAACAATCTTCATTTTACTCAAAGAAACTGATTCAGAAACTGAAGCACTCTCTTCATTTTTTCCAGAGCTGTAAAAAAGCAAAAACTAAAGAAATCAGTAGGGGGTTGAATACTTTCACTGCACCGTATAAGCAAACGAACCACAACCAAACCTAAAAGCTGAGTAAAATAAGATTGAGTCGGGTCACTGAGGACTCCAGTGAGTCTCTTTCTCTCCTGTAGCTTTATTTAAGAGGCTTTATTGATCGCAGCAGGTTTCACTACATTTGTTCTCACAAGCTGTAAAGGAGGAAACTCAACCCAGAGCTGCTTTAGATTAACCCATAATGACATTTAATAAAGTCCAGCTATTGAAGTTAGCGAAGCGCTATAAATACTCACAGTAACATCAGATCCAACACGTGGGCGTCCAGCCAAAACTAAGATATTTGTGGCTGATTCTTTTTCCCCCTTTGTGGTTTTATAGTCTTTGCAAAAGAGACCACAGGCCGGCTCTGGCAACCGGAGCTTATTATTAGTGCCAGGCTGATTTAACTTCCAGGAGTCTGTGAGCCGCTGACTGTTTACTTCATTGATTCTTTCTCCTGTTTATTTATTTTTTAAAGGAAAAATATGGGGTGTAGTGATACATGAAAACGAGTACGAACTTTTGTCTAATAGTGATAGTAGCATAGCATCACCCATGCCAAGAAATCACATTTCTTTTTTTACACCATTAACAAGCTCAAAGTAGCTGGTGGGGGAGCTGGTGTAGCATTAGCATTAGCCGCTAACCGCTATTTTGACGTTCAAAGATGAGTATTATAGGCGTCTAGCCTGCTTCTAATGCCGGCTAGCACTGCTGGAGCAGCATTAGCATTACCCACTAACCGCGCTAGCTCTTTCGACATTCAGAGGTGAGTATATTGGACTGTAGTCTGCATGTTTAACATGTTAAAACAAGCGCCAGCCTTAGTGCTGGAGAAATTTGGGATTTTTTTTATTACAGTTGTTTTTACTCAGCTTAGCTTTACCACCCAGCGGTGCGCGTTATGTATAAAAATAGACCAGAAAATAGCTGTTTATTTCCCCTTATAGTGGGAAAAATACGGTACTTGATTTTCATTGCAAAAATTTCATCACTGTAAGATCTCAAGATCCTTGTAGAGAAGTATTGCCAATAGAATAGGACTCTCTTGAGCTAAACACTCTCTTGAGATATACATTAACCTATTGGCATATAAAGCCCCCCCCCCCAGTGTTGAGTTGTGGAGCAATGGAGTTATGTGTTCATGAGGCAAGGTATTGATCATCCAATATCACAAATTTTAGCTCTTGCAACTGAATGCAATCAAATAAATCCTCACTGACAACATAAAGCAGGATAAAATATCTCAGAAAGCAACACATTATATGTCATGATCTGACGAAAATCAAAAACAGATGAGAAATCAAATTCAAAAAGTCTAATTCAAAATTAAAGCTATTATTCCTAATGAATTTTCCAAAAACTGGCATGGACTGCTCATCCAGGAGGTTGCAAAGCAACCCAGAAAAAAACATATAAAGAACTGCAAGTTTTACTTCTCTCAGTTAAGGTCAGTGTTAATGATTTAATAATAAGAAAGATACTGAGTGAAAATGGAGCAATGCTGCTTCAAAATCTATCTATCTATAAATCCTTTGTGTCCTTTCCCCGGATAGTAGAGATAATTTACTCCAACGAAAGCAGGATAAACTCTTTTAAGTACTTATAATATCACCCCACAATGAGTAGATGGTGTCCCAGTACTTCTGTCCATATTAATATAACCACTTCTTGTCTCATTCCCAGGTTAATCACGTCCGGACGCGGGACTTCGACTGCTGCTTGGCCGTGCCTCTAATCACAGAAGCTGGTGATAAACTGGAGCTGGTTATTAGCAGGAACCCCTTAGCCCAGCCCAATATGGGTCAGCCGGGTATGGGTCAGCCTCTGGACTGCCATTCACTCCCGACCCCAGTAGTTCATAGCCGCGAACACATGACCAGCACCATGGACCTGTGACAACATACCAGCCTGGGACTGGGACTCGCAGCCTGTTAGGACAACTGTTATAAACGCAATGTTCCCGAGCAGAACACTGCTGTACACGCCATCCTTCACAACGGCCAACGTCAGCGGACCGTGTGGACTCTGTGTACCGCGTGGACGCTGGGATTCTTTGGGTTTCAGTAAAGCATAAGCAATGATTTGAGCCAACATTTTCACAGAACTGAAGAGACTCAACAAACCGAGGACCACTGGAATTGTCTGGACCATCCAGACAAGAAGTGCGAACAAGAAACTCAACCCATTCCAGCCCTTCAGGAATTCGGATACTGGTTTCTACTCCAAACAAATCCCCAAATTCTTCTCCAAAAGCATCAAAACCACAGCAGAGGATCTTTTCTACTCCATTGTGAATAGTGTGAACAGTGTTGGCCTTCTGATGACGATGTCCGTCCCCCTTTCAGAAAAAGAGAACATGGCTATCTGTGATGTTTTCATTAAACGCTGTATTTTTCCACTTTCTGGTTAACGTCTGAGTCACCAGAAGCAGAACCAGGAGATGTTTTGGTTGGGCATGACTGAGAATTCGTTGGGCAAGTCGCAGCTTTACCCGCCCCTAAAAAAATCAGGCCCGGCAGGAATGCTACCACCACCCTCTCCACCGTGTCCAACTCCATCTCTCTCTCTCTCTTTAACTCTGTGTTCATCTTTTTCTATTTCTCTAGCTCTATCTCTCTCTAGCCTTTTCCTTTTTAAGGCATTTTAAGCCAGTTAAAATAAAACAGCTTTAACCAATAAGAGGAGACGATGTTCTCACATGGTTTGCTGCAATGCATTCTGATGCATCAAAGTCAATCGAACTAGACCCAACTTATCCATATCCAACACAATTCAAACCAAATTAAACAAAATCAAACCCAACCCAACCCAATTCAAATGAAACCAAACTCAACTCAACTCATTACAACCATTCATACTCAACCCAGTTCAAACCAAACAAAACTAAATCAAATCCTATCCAAACCAGTACAAACCAAACATTACCCAATTCAAATCAGACCAAATCAAACTCAACTTAACCCAATCCAATTCAAACCAAACCTAACTCAACTCAACCCAACCCAACCCAACCCAACCCATCCATACCCAACCCATTTCAAACCAAACTCAACTCAACTCGACCCAACCCAGTTCAAACCAAACTAAATCAAATCCAATCCAACCCAATTCAAACTAAACCAAACTCAACTCAAATTCACCCAACCCATCTATACTCAACCCAATTCAAACCAAACTTAACCAAACACAACCAAAAGGAAACTTATAAACTGATTTGGACCAACTATATATACATCTGAAAACACCTTCAATCTCTCTCTCTCTCTTTCTCTCTCTCTCTGTCTCTCTCTCTCTCTCTATTTCTCTCTCAGTCTGTTCTCTCTCTCTCTCTCAGTCTGTTCTCTCTCTCTCTCTCTCTATTTCTCTCTCTCTCTCTCTCAGTCTGTTCTCTCTCTCTCTCTCTCTCTCTCTCTCTCTCTCTATTTCTCTCTCTCTCTCAATCTGTTCTCTCTCTCTCTCAGTCTGTTCTCTCTCTCTCTCTATTTCTCTCTCTCTCTCTCTCAGTCTGTTCTCTCTCTCTCTCTCAGTCTGTTCTCTCTCTCTCTCTCTCTATTTCTCTCTCTCTCTCTCAGTCTGTTCTCTCTCTCTCTCTCTATTTCTCTCTCTCTCTCTCAGTCTGTTCTCTCTCTCTCTTTCTCTCACGCTGGTCTAAAGGGTGGAGGAAAACAATGCTCGAGAATGCGTCCTGCTGTTTCCAGCGATTAGCCTGAAGCTAAAAGTAACAAAGGTGCTGTTTGATTCCTCATCAAAGACTTCAGTATCGTTTCATGTAGTTGGTTGGCGTGACGGAACCGAGGCGGAACCTCTGTTTCTTGATTTGACGAAGGTGGCGCGAGAGTTTTGTTTTGTTTACATGAGGAGAGCTCGGTTTCTCTGGGCTCTCGCGCGAGAGCTGGAGAAACAAACAGCAGGTCTCTATTGTTCTTAGTGTTTTATGGATTTGCATGCGACACTTTCAGTTCTGATAACCTCAACTGTTCATTCAGACACGATACACACCAACGTGCTCACGTGGGTTGGTACATACATGGGTTATACAGTGGCTTGCAAAAGTATTCATACCCCTTGAACTCACATTTTCTCAGCTTACAACCACAAACGTAAATGTATTTTATTGAGATTTTAAGTGACACAAAATATCACATAGTGAAGTGGAATAAAAATCTGAAAAGTGTGATGGGTAAGAGGTATTCAGTCCCCCTCTAATGATTTAGTAGACTTAGTAGATCCACCTTTCACTGCAATTACAGCTGCAGGTGTTTTTGGGTTTGTCTCTACCAGCTTTGATCATCTATAGATTTTAGAGAGATTTTTACTCCATTCTTCTTTATAAATCTGAGCTGTGAATCTCTGCAGCTCCTCCAGAGTGACCATGAGCCTCTTTGCTGCTTTTCTGATCAGCGCTCTCCTTGCTGGATCTGTCAGTTTGGGTGGATGGTTGGTCCGTGTCTTGGTAGATTTTTAGTAAAATACGTTTTCAGGTTTATATAAACCCTGTTTTAAACTTCTTCTCCACTTTAAACTTTATCTCTGATCTGTCTGGTGAGTTCCTTCTTGGTCTTCACTAGAACATCTGTATTTATACTGAAACTAAATTACACACAGCGGGATTAACTCTACAAACTTATTAAGTTAAGACTTCTAAAGGCACTGAATTGATTAAACTGGATTTTATGTAGAGGTTTCAGAGTTTCAGAGGCATGTCACACTTAAAATTTAAAAAATCATTTATCAATATCCTTCTAATCCACACTTATGTGCTACTTTGAGTTGATCACTTAAAATCTCAATAAAATACATTCAATTTGTGGTTGTAAGGTGAGTTTAAATCCCAAATAGGTCCACATCATCACTACCATCACCATGATCCCCATGTTTAACCTCTCATAAACCCATCACTGACCCTGATAGGGCTTATTTCTAACATCCAACTTGGAATCAATGAGCCAAACCTTCTGGTTACCAGTTGGGTTAAACACCCAGGCCACACATGGGCATGTTATCTGGGCTATGAGTGGAAGACAGGACCAGTGAAGCTTTCCAACACGTGCCCAACACCTGCTGCGATGATGCCCATGTGGATTTATTAATGTGTTCAGGCTCAACCCTCCCTCCCCCCAGGCCCATATGCCCGCTGTACCAGCCTACCATCTACACCATTCATTACTCAGCTTCAGACCTCAAGGGTACATTTCTTCCCATCACAATGGGCTTTGTGGCCGTGCCGTCATTGGGCTGCTGGAGCTTGCCAAATATTGGAGATGTTTCCGTTGGGTTATTTTAGTCTCGCCTCCCTGAAAAGCCCTCATGCTGCCACTACAAACACGTTACACTGGTTTGGTTTGACAGCAAGTGAAGGTCTCGTGAAGATCAAGCCACCTGAATGGTGCTGTAGCTGTTTATGAGGAGATCAGGGGCAGTAGGTGCCTTGCTGGTGCCAATTATGAGGGAATTTTGGAGTAAATTTTGAATAAACTAGTCCATATATAATATGTAGTCTAATAAATCACTAATAAAGATCTCTAATGTAGTTTTCACTCATGGAAATTCTAATTTCAGACAGAAACTATGAAATATTTACTAGTAATCATCAGATCTACAGATCTACAAAGCCATTCTGATGACTGATGTCACAGTTCCAGTCTTGTCAAAAATGATCATTGATTTATTGATCTCTTTCTTTCCTATATATAATTACATTATTCAACTCAAAATTCAACTCAATATAAATTTAGTTATGTTCAGTTTGCACCACTCATTGTCAAACATCGTTAATAGTGCAATACAAGGCCACGGCAACCACCTACCTGAACTGTCAAGATTCAAGACTTTTCAAGCATTTATTTGAAAAATCTAAAGCAATTATAAAGGCAAGAAACTAAAGTTAGAAGTGCATTTACTTTATAAGACTAATCACTTCAATTTTGAATTTTGAATTTGCTATTTTCATCAGTGTCATGATGAATTGTATATTGATGAATTCTATATATATATACAGTAATAGAAAAAATAATGAACACAAAAAAATATGAAACGCTTTTTATTATTAAGATAAGATATTTGAATCCCTAGGGTGAGCTGATATATCAGAACCGAGTCGATGCGCTTTCCTCCGAGCGTTAGCGCTGTGGTGCTACTCAAAAAGGCAAAAAAGGTTCGAAAAAAGTCTGACTTCACATGTGTCGGAGGAGGCGTGTGCTGGTCTTCTTCACCCTCCTGGTGTGTTGGAGCATCACTAGTGATAGAGGGGAGTTCTAATGAGTGGGTTTGGTAATTGTTTTTTTTGTAAATTGGGAAGAAAATGAGAAAAAATTTGAAATGAAAAATGATTAAATATTAAGATAAGACCAGATTAAGCTTACATTTTGTGTTTTATCCATATTTTCGATAAATAACTCATTGCTGTCTTCAGCATTTTGCTCAAAAACCCAATGGAAGCATCTCAGAGCTTTCACTGGAATTACGTCACCAGACGTCTCACAAAAACAGCAGGGCAGCTGGATGCCAGGCGTATGTCTCACCACTGGCACACAGACCCAGCCGGCCAGAATACAAAATACTGTACGTCATTGTTTTTCAGGAAGACGGCGCTGCTCATTCGCCCATACTCTCAGGACTTCGTTTCTGATGCGTCTGAGCGTTCCCGACCGCACTACACAAAGACCCGATCTCCTCAGACCTTAAATCTGGACCCGTCCACTCCAGAACACTTCTATCTGTGTAATTATCTGTGGATTAGGTGGAATTATTTCCTGGGCCTGCGGTTCTGACCCCCGCGCTGAAGAAGCACAAGCCTGATCTATTAGTAATAAAGCAGAAAGCTCTCATTGTTCTCAGAGACAATCCCGGCTCTGTTCAGATCCCAAAACCTTCTGCCTTCTTTCTTCCTGCTGTTCAGAACAACATTTTACAATTTTATCTTTTAACATCTTATTTATCTTATTTTCATTTGTCGTTTGAGGACCCAGTGTCATTTCATATCATCTGTGTTGCAGTATACTGTAAGGCCACAGCAGCCACTTACCTACACCCTAGCTACCCCCTAATAATAGCATAATACAGCTCTGGAAAGAAGGAGAGCACTTCAAAATGATGAGTTTCTTTGATTTTACCAAATTGAAAACCTCTGGAATATAATCAAGAGGAAGATGGATGATCACAAACCATCAAACCACCAAACTGAACTGCTTGAATTTTTACACCAGGAGTAAAGCAGCATAAAGTTATCCAAAAGCAGTGTGTAAGACTGGTGGAGGAGAACATGATGCCAAGATGCATGAAAAAAAAACTGTGATTATTTGGTTTAAAAAAGGGTTATTCCACCAAATATTGATTTCTGAACTCTTTTTTCTTATTCAGTCATTTCTCATTTTCTGTAAATAAATGCTCTAAATGAGAATATTTTTATTTGTAATTAGGGAGAAATGTTGTCTGTAGTTTATAGAATAAAACAACAATGTTCATTTTACTCAAACATAAACCTATAAATAGCAAAATCAGAGAAACTGATTCAGAAACTGAAGTGATCTCTTCATTTTTTACAGAGCTGTTTTATATGTTCTATTTGATCAGTGGAAATGAAAAATTGAGCAGGTCATAATGTTATGATGTTATAATGTTATAATGTTATGTTTATCTGTATAATAGTTTGACCCCATGTTGGAAAGCACAAGCGTGAATTATTTTGCATTCATTTACGTTTTGGCGACTCAGCCTGGTTGACCTGGTGTTCATGTTTTGGTATGGACTTTTCGTATAAATTCGTAAAGACGACGAGGCCGTAATTCTGACGTTTTTACACTTTCCTCTTTCTCTCTTTTCATAAACATGACAGTGTTCCACGTGAGTATGAATAAAAAAAAGAACAGAACAAATAAAAAACATAAAGAAAAAGATATCAGTTTTATACGCGCAATATTCTATAAAGCCTATAAGCTCGAAGCTCGTGGGCTGGGGGAATTTTACAGAAGCTTTATAAAGCTCTAATTGTCTTCATCCCTATGCATTTTTGACTCTGAATTAATGTATGCATTGATATTGTGTATTTTTAAAGTGTGGAATATTAAAGGTCTATTCTCTGTATAGTATTTTTATATGACCCTCTCGCCCCACTGTTCCCCCTCAGAGTGCAATGAAAGAGAGAGAGAGAGAGAGAGAGAGAGAGAGAGAGAGAGAGAGTGGAAATAAATGTGTTTATTTTGGTTGGACGGATATATATGTATGTTGATATATCTTGTTGAGAAGCGACTGTACCGGTGAGACCCTTTTATAAAGGACAAAAAATGAATGAAGGAGAATTAATTCATTAAAAACGAGTCCCAGTTTGGTTTGTGGTTATTATCATGAGATCCAGTCTATGCTTCAGAAATATATATTTTTTTCATAATAAATCCGTAATATTTAAATTATAAAACACACATTTTAGTTGTGTCCCTGTGTTGTGGTTTCACTCAGTCCTGTTACCGTAACACGTTACCCCATTTGCTGAAACAACTGAAACATTCTACAACAGGAAGTCACATCTACAACAGGAAGTGACATCATCAGCTGGTTCTTCTGAAGATCACAGGTAGACCAAAATTCCAAAGTTCCCTCATTAGTTTTTCTTTATATTTGATCTTATTGCTTATAACTATGACCAATGAGCTCAATCTCAACCCTCAGCACCCGAACATCCCTTTCAGACAGCTTCCTCTTACAGCGTCCACAGTTAATCCTGTTGGATGTGGTTGGTCCTTCTTGGTGGTATGCTGACATTACCCTGGATACCGTGGCTCTTGATGCATCACAAAGACTTGCTGTCTTGGTCACAGATGCTCCAGCAAGACGTGCACCAACAATTTGTCCTCTTTTGAACTCTGGTATGTCTCCCATAATGTTGTGTGCATTGTAATATTTAGAGCAGAACTGTGCTCTTACCCTGATAATTGAACCTTCACACTCTGCTCTTACTGCTGCAATAATGGGCAATTAATGAAGATTGAACACCAGGCTGCTCCAATTTAGCCATGAAACCTAAAATCCCACACTAAAATGAGGACAGGTGTTTAAGTTTCATTCTCCAACCGCTGTATGTAGTTTATTAGTACAGTGATACAGAATACTGATACTGAATGTACCTTTTCTCTGGTTAAATGGTACAAATCTGTACTTATTGCTGTTATAGGAAAGATTTTG
The DNA here is from genome assembly GCF_023375975.1 of Astyanax mexicanus. Lineage (NCBI taxonomy): Eukaryota > Metazoa > Chordata > Actinopteri > Characiformes > Acestrorhamphidae > Astyanax > Astyanax mexicanus. Next base: position 852,614 of record NC_064431.1, on the reverse strand, counting down.
TACTTCAGAGGGAACATCTGACCCTATTATACTATTGTTTTTTAATTATTAAAGACAAAAACATCCCATAAGATTTGTGAGTTTATAAAGTAATGGACCTGCTGGTGAATCCCTGCTCCTGATATCATCACATGTATTAAAAGATCCTGTATTTCCATTAGAGAAGAACACAGAGCTTCACCCGCTGCTGCTGCTGCTTCTGCTGCTGCCAACTAGTGCAGAGGTTATAGGATCAGGTACCATACCCAGCCCCGCCCCTTTACTGCTATAGCCACGCCCCTCTACTGCTGGCTCTGTTACTGGTGCCGGGTGGGTTTATCATGTGACGTTAGTCGTTGGGTGATAACAGGCCGTGTTTTCCATACTCCTGCTTTACTTCCAGTGACGGTTCTGATGTTAGAGAGATGATTACTCTCCAGCTTATAGTTTTTTTTTATGGCTTTGCAGGAATTAAGAAGAAAAAGAAAGCAATCAGTATTATTCAACAATTCAATTTCTGTCCACAGGAAATTGCATGTATAAATGTGCACACAAAATAACTTTAAAATACATTTTATTATAAAGCATACTGTCTTATACATTGACCTAATTGTAAAAGTAAGATACGCAATTATATGGAATTCACTACAGGAAATGTCAAAGCTCAGATCACTGGGATCAGTGAATCATATTTAACATTTAGTTTCTAATCACCATCAGAAAGCCTGTGATTGTTTTAAATTAGTTTTTTTATTAGTTTCTTTTTCTTATTTTAATGTGCAATTTTTATTTATTTATTTATTATTACTTTTATTTGAATGTTTTATATTTTCATTTTTGTTCATAGTTCTATTATTCATTTTAACATTTCGTATCATCCTTACATCTTAACATTTTACTTTACTTTTACTATTATCTTTTTACTTATTTTATATTTTATTTTTATTTTTATTTTTACTTTTTATGTGTCAATTTGTTTTTATGGTATTTTCTTTTCTGAATTTTCTATTTTACATATATATATTTTAATTAAAATTAAAAATTTGTACTTATTTTATTTTTTATACTATTATTTTTTACTATTTTATTCCTTTTTATTTTTTTCCTTATTATATATTTTTGAATATTTTATCTCTTTGATGTTGCAAATGCTCGGCAACTTTGTAAATGAGGTTTACCCTCAATGATCAAAGTATCAAAGTATAAAAATGTGATCATAGGCTTTAAGCTCTATATTCGGCCTTTTTGGAGCTTTTTCCAAATTCTGATTCTATAAAATTCAAAGATTTTCCAAAATCCAGGCGTTTTAATTCCAGTGCATCATTTCAGACTCCCTCAGCAGCTCAGTTTAAACAGATATTGGATCTGTTTGAGAAGAAATGTCCAAAAACAAGTGGAAAAATACAGCCCTTCCCCAACAGGAAAAAAAACACTTCCTCAAATCTGCCTCGCGCTCGCAGTAAAGGAACCCACAGAGCTGATACTGTTCCTGTTTGCCGAGTAAAGAATGAACAATGATCCACCCAAAACTAGCTGCTCACTGTTCAGATCTAAACAACACTGTTTAAAACACTGATCCTGAGATAAAAGCTCCAGTTAATGAAGTTTCATGATCATATAAACATCATGTACAGTAATGCTCTCAGCAGATTTCCACTGCTGACTCTCACAAACAATACGACATCATCTGATCAAAATGCAGTCATGTGATTTTATTCAGTCAGAATCAGAATCAGTGTTTTTCCCATGTCAGGTGCAGTTTTGACGTTTCTGCCAAAGCAAACAGTTCAGGGGAAACGACACTCCGGTCACTTTCAAAGTAAAGGAAACAGCTGAGGTGTAGAAACACCAACACATTACTTTCTAGGTGAACAAACTGAAAAAAGGGCTGTGCTGCTCTTTATACAGACTATATACCATCTATATATATATATACACATCACTTCAGTTTCTCTGATTTTACTATTTATAGGTTTATGTTTGAGTAAAATGAACATTGTTGTTTTATTCTATAAACTACAGACAACATTTCTCCCAAATTCCAAATAAAAATATTCTCATTTAGAGCATTTATTTGCAGAAAATTAGAAATGGCTGAAATAACAAAAAATATGATGCAGAACTTTCAGACCTCAAATAATACAAAGAAAAAAAAGAGAAAAAAAAACAAGTTCATATTCATAAAGTTTTAAGTGTTCAGAAATCAATATTTGGTGGAATAACCCTGGGCTTTAATCACTGTTTTTTGCATCATGCATCTTGGCATCATGTTCTCCTCCACCAGTCTTACACACTGCTTTTGGATAACTTTATGCTGCTTTACTCCTGGTGCAAAAATTCAAGCAGTTCAGTTTGGTGGTTTGATGGTTTGTGATCATCCATCTTCCTCTTGATTATATTCCAGAGGTTTTTAATTTGGTAAAATCAAAGAAATAGTAGAGTCAAGTCAAGTCAAGTCAAGAGGCTTTTATTGTCATTACATCTGAGTACAGGTACACAGTGTAGTGAAATTACGTTCCTCCGGAACCATGGTGCAACATAGAACAGCAAGCAATAGACAACATAAAGTGCAGGAGTGACGACAGTGCAACATAAAATTATAAAATTATAAAATTATAACACTAAATAACAATAAATACAATAAATACAAAAGACGAGACAATTTAAAGACAGGACAGTGCAGTACCGATACGGTATAATAGAGTGTATAGTGAGGATAAGGTGCAGAGATGTGTGACATACTGTAACATATAGAACATATATAATCACAGCAGTTACTGAGGTAGAGTTTATAGTTTTTAAGAGTGCAGCAAATAAAGTCATGTCAGCCTCTGTGTGCTGACTGGGTGTGTGTGTGGGTGAAGTTCAGTTCTTGTGAGTGTAAAGGGGGGGAAGGGGGGGGTGTACAGTTTAGTTTTGTGCGAGTGTGTTGGGTGAGTGGTGGGTGGGGGGGGGTTCAGTTCTGTCTGTGTGCGTTGAGAAGTCTGACTGCCTGGTGGATGATAGTAAAGTGTAATGTAGTATAGTATAGTATAGTATAGTGTAGTATAGTGTAGTATAGTATAGTATAGTATAGTGTAGTATAGTATAGTGTAGTGTAGTATAGTTTAGTATAGTATAGTATAGTATAGTATAGTGTAGTATAGTATAGTGTAGTGTAGTATAGTTTAGTATAGTATAGTATAGTGTAGTATAGTGTAGTATAGTATAGTGTAGTGTAGTATAGTATAGTATAGTTTAGTATAGTATAGTATAGTGTAGTATAGTGTAGTATAGTGTAGTATAGTATAGTATAGTATAGTATAGTGTAGTATAGTATAGTGTAGTGTAGTATAGTATAGTGTAGTATAGTATAGTATAGTGTAGTATAGTATAGTATAGTATAGTGTAGTGTAGTGTAGTATAGTGTAGTGTAGTATAGTATAGTGTAGTATAGTATAGTATAGTGTAGTATAGTATAGTATAGTGTAGTATAGTATAGTGTAGTATAGTATAGTGTAGTGTAGTATAGTATAGTGTAGTATAGTATAGTATAGTGTAGTATAGTATAGTATAGTGTAGTGTAGTATAGTACAGTGTAGTGTAGTATAGTATAGTGTAGTATAGTATAGTGTAGTGTAGTGTAGTGTAGTATAGTGTAGTATAGTGTAGTATAGTATAGTGTAGTATAGTATAGTATAGTGTAGTATAGTATAGTATAGTGTAGTGTAGTATAGTATAGTGTAGTATAGTATAGTGTAGTGTAGTATAGTGTAGTATAGTATAGTATAGTGTAGTATAGTATAGTATAGTGTAGTATAGTGTGGTGTAGTATAGTGTAGTATAGTATAGTATAGTGTAGTGTAGTATAGTATAGTGTAGTGTAGTATAGTGTAGTATAGTATAGTATAGTGTAGTATAGTATAGTGTAGTATAGTATAGTATAGTATAGTATAGTGTAGTATAGTATAGTATAGTGTAGTGTAGTATAGTATAGTGTAGTGTAGTATAGTATAGTATAGTGTAGTGTAGTATAGTATAGTATAGTATAGTATAGTGTAGTATAGTATAGTATAGTGTAGTGTAGTATAGTGTAGTATAGTGTAGTATAGTATAGTGTAGTGTAGTATAGTATAGTATAGTGTAGTATAGTGTAGTATAGTGTAGTATAGTATAGTGTAGTATAGTATAGTGTAGTGTAGTATAGTATAGTATAGTATAGTATAGTGTAGTGTAGTATAGTATAGTATAGTGTAGTGTAGTATAGTATAGTGTAGTGTAGTATAGTATAGTGTAGTGTAGTGTAGTATAGTGTAGTATAGTATAGTGTAGTATAGTGTAGTATAGTATAGTATAGTGTAGTATAGTGTAGTATAGTATAGTATAGTGTAGTATAGTATAGTGTAGTATAGTATAGTATAGTGTAGTATAGTATAGTGGGTCAGTGTACGTGCAGCTGTTGGGCTATTGTTGATGGTTGGCATGCCTGTGATGCCATGGATAGCTGCACCTCTCTTTAAACGCGAGCTGGTGGCGTCACCGCGTTCAGCTGGCTCACGTACGCCGCGTGTTCCCGCGGGAAGAGGCAAGTGCTGACAGGAATGTGATCTAGAGAGAGGATGGAAAATAACTTCACTAAAGTTCACCGCGGTTCAGAAAAAACAAACCGCCTTTGTTAAGAGATGTTTTCACAAAGTAAAGAGCAGGTAGAGCACCTGTCCACCCACTCGCTGAGGCAATCATCCAATCATCTAATCCTCCAATCATCCAATCATCCAATCAATCAACTGCAATGCCAAAAATCATGTAGATACAGGCCAGCAGATTCAGATAATGTTCAAATAATCAAACATCAGGATTGATTATATAACGGTAACACTTTATAATAAGGGTACATGACATGACATTAATTCAGGCATTCATTAAGGATGAAGTCATGAGGAATTATACAGGAGCAAATGAATGAGTTATGTATTAATAACTGTAAGGTTAAATTAGTCACCATTAACTAATGTCTGTATGAATGAATGGAGATGAATGGAATTTAGGCTTTATTCAGTGCATGAATATACCATGCACTGTTGCTTAGTGGTTGCTATGGTGTTGCTGCACTGTAAAAAAAAAAAAAAAAAAAAAAAAAAAAAAAAACTCACGAAAGAAAACATTAAGGGAAATGTGGAAGCATATTTTTTTTCCTACACAAGATTTGTTTTAAAGATGTAAGCAGTGATTGCAATGATATCTCAGGTGGTTGCTCAGGTGTTGCAAGCTTTTACTGTTTTTTTTTTTTTTTTACCCAAGATTGATGGGTTTAGTAAAGAAAAAAGAATAAGAATCCTCTTTGTAAGAGTTGGTTAATAGCAATATTCCAGTCATTCTTCATTTTTCATTCATTTTCATTTTTTACCCCAAATAAATAAATTCAGATCATAATTCACTCAGCCTTATTGTGTTTTTTAAAATATAAATTATATTAATCAGTCCAAAGCAGAGTTATTTTTTAAAATCATTTTTATTTTTTTGTTGTCACAAAATTGCAAAATTACAAATATCCTCTATCAAAGCACATCTTAAAATAAGTTTTTTTGTCTTTTTGTATTTTCTCACCACAGATAATAATAAAACATGTACTTAATAAACGTAAATAGTCGCAATAAAACACTGACAATGGATACAGCATGACTTTCACTGAAATCAATCAATCAATCAATCAATACTGAGCAGATGATGCCGAGCCCAGGATGCTAACATATTAGGAGGGATGTATTGATTATTTGATGCAAGTCAATTATGCCTTATCTGTTTTGGCACATCACTCAGACGTCCACGTCTGGGGGGGTTAGGCACTCACTGTGCACTGCTGGGATCAGATGGATGGTATCTCACAGTGCTTTATGGAGGAAGTGACGACCAGGCTGATCAATATACTGCCCATGTTTTTTTATCTCTACAGTTAGTTTTCACTGTTTGGCTAATGCTTTCCTGATTTAGCATTAGCTTTAGCTCTCTTGCTTTAGCTTTATAAGCCTCTTTTGGGTGTGGTAAAATTCAGCAGTTATTTATTAAGATTTTGGGAAGATATTTAAAAGAATTACTCTGTAGATGTACACACTGTGGTTAATTTTACCTATTAGTTAATTTCCTATACACTGTATCATAAGCTAATAATGTGATTATAGTGACAGGCATAGTCCAGCTCATCTTCTGTTCTTTATCATTCGTTCCTCATCATCTGTGTTTGATAAACAGTATGGCGGGAGGTTGTGGATGTGGACGGTTATGATTTTTCTGCCTCATGCTGCACGAAATATTGGATATTTATAGCAATAACTCTGAACAGTAATAACTCTGGACAAGATATCGTCCATCTCCAGTGGGAATCTGGCTCATCATGACTCGCTTCTGTCCTGAGAGTGAAATCTCTCTTCCCTTTAAAAGCCAGGCCTGGGAAATTGGGGTGAATTTTTCCATGTTCTACTGGACAGTTTAAAAACCCGTCCAGAGCTCTGATCCCTCGGGTGCTATCGGTCTCCTCTTTAATGACTGGGCTCTACAGCGCCAGCTGCTCCGCTGGGCATCAACCCGCTCAGCTGCCCGAGCTTCCTGACCCCACCGACCTCCAAACTGAAGTAGAGATGCCTGTTTATATTTATCTCCCACTACTTTTCCCTTTCTTTATCCGTGCCCAGTTTTCCTCCATCGTGTGCTGGATAGCTTATTCTACAGGGGTTGGAGAATGTAACTGAAACACCTGTCATCATTTTAGTGGGATTTTAGGTTTCATGGCTAAATTGGAGCAGCCTGGTGTTCAATCTTCATTAATTGCACATTGCACCAGTAAGAGCAGAGTGAGAAGGTTCAATTATCAGGGTAAGAGCACAGTTCTGCTCTAAATATTGCAATGCACACTATAACATTATGGGAGACATACCAGAGTTCAAAAGAGGACAAATTGTTGGTGCACGTCTTGCTGGAGCATCTGTGACCAAGACAGCAAGTCTTTGTGATGCATCAAGAGCCACGGTATCCAAGTTGCTAAAAAATCTAAAATATTTTTTTTGTCATTTTTAGTCCGTTTATACTTGCTGTGTGAACATAGCCTTAAATCAGCATTAACAACCAAAGACCACTAAATCACTACAGCCAAAAAAACATTACCATAAACAGTTTCCTTCTTTTCTTTATTTAATTTCACATGAAAAAAAAACTACAAAAACAGTCATTTCTGGACGTTCTCACAGTGAGTTAAATTTAGAAAGCTACAGTAAAAATAACGGCACTATAAAGCTTTTTTTGAGCGATACCATAAAAATAACAATCTGTCTCCATAAAAAAAGCATTTTTACTACAAAAATAGATCTTTATGGAAGCAAAAGTGGTTCCTCTATGGCATCACCCCCAAAAAAATCCTTGTAGCACCTTAATTTTTAAATGTGCAGAGTTTAATGGTGTGGATTAACCTGATACGTGATAATTTGGCCCCCTGATGTGCCTAGTTCTTGATTTTAATTCTTAAAAGTACCATCATTTTTCTTTAAAAGACAGGAACAATGCTCTACAATATCGTTTAACAAAGTATTGCACATTACAATTTGCAGCAAGCTTATCCTGCAATTAACAGTTGTAGATGAAATTCTGTCCTATGAAAAAAAAAATCAAATAAAAACCAAAATGGATAAATTGCAGACAGAAGTCAAATACAGTCTTAGTATGTTAAATACAAAAGGCAAATGTGATAAATGTGAAAACAAAAGAATGAAACAACGCGTTGTTTGACACAATAATAAAAAAAATATATCGCTATAGAAATATATATTTTTGTATTTATATATATATATATAGAAATTTTTCATTGTGAAAGGGTGTAGCTTTTAAAAACGTAGGGGCGGAATTTCTAAAAATTTCACATTTCAACACTCCCGGATCAGAACCTGCCTAATGCTTTAATACAAGCCTAAACCTGTAATTATTATTAATCAATCATTTATAATCAATTTAATACATCAAGTAGATCGATAGGCCGGTGTGAAACTGATATACATCCTGCTGAAGCTGGTTAATATGAATTATAAATTTTTTGCATTGTGGATTTTGATTAAAACGTGTTTGATTATGAGGAGTGTTGAAGGCGGGAAGGAGTGGATCTGTTTATATCAATTCTAATCAATATATATTTATTTATAAAAGATCAATTCTAATCAATCTCCCGGAGTCTCTCGGACTTTCAGATTTCGTGCAGTGAAATATATTTGATAAAAAATTACTGAAGGGCAGAATTCGTAAGCCGACACGAAACTTTGATAGTTTATTTAAAATCTGCAAAAAATGTAAAAACAAAAATTTAACTTTAAAATCTAAAAAGTTAAACAAAGAGATAAACTGTCAAATCAACAACTTTTTTGCTAAAAACAAAAAACTGCAACACCTGATGACTTGATAATAATGTTTATAATTTTGTTTAAAACTTGTTTATAATGATGGTGTGATTATAAACTTTATAAAACTGGAGCAGCATTAACATTAGCATTAGCCGCTAGCTGCGCTAGCTCTTTCTTTGGGAAGTATAGGGGACTTCAGACTGTAGCCTGTATGTTTATCGTGTTAAGACAAGCCAAGTGGGACGAACTGCTACGTAATAGCAGTTAGCCGCTAATGCTCCAGCCTTAGTGCTTGAGAAATTTGGGAATCTAAACTTACTGTAAATAAATGGAAGCGCTTTACTCACTCAAATAAACCCAAGTTTTTAGGAGAAAAATCTGTGTAGATTAACATAAAGCGCTTTTAACATCCAGGGTTTACCTTTAAAAGAATTCTTTTTTTTTAGGAATTACAGTTCTGTTTAGGTAGCTTAGCTTTACGTTATTTTTGCTGAATAAAATTGCCTAAAATGCGCCTTATAATCCAGCGCTTCTTATAGTGCGAAAAATATGGTAGTTAGAATTTTAAAAAAGAGGTTTACGAAGTTTTTACAAAGTTCTGTCCTTCAGTAAACTGTTACCACATACTTTTAGTGGTTCTTCCAGCTCCTTTCTGCAGCTGATTTGAGAACTATACAGTGATGGTGGGGATGAGTGTGACCGCTTGTGCTTTAAAAGTCGGTGAAGCTGCTGGTTTACTGTTTTTTTTTTCGCTTGTGTTCGGTGCAGCGATGGTGCTCTGCGCTGGAATAGTGAACAGTAGTGTCCTCGGTGCGACGAACGCTTTGTTTTTAGCGTAATGATTTTAGTTCAGACGCCCAGTAAAGTTGAAACTCTCTGTTTTTGGCGTAACGCGACAAAAGAAGGAAATATATAAAAGCACGACTTCGTAACGGAGAACAGCAACATGATGTACGGACGTCTTTAATAACACAAAGGTCAAAAGGTCACATCCACAAAAACAACAGAAATACTGTGTGTGTGTGTGTGTGAGTGAGTGTATGAATGGTGCGTGAGGGTGAAAGTGGCGTAGTTGTTTTTGGGTATATTAATATATTTTAAACACTAAAATAAAAAAAAAAACACTTTTAACAAATGTTAACAAATTACTTTTTTTTGTTTTAAACGTGGGTCGCCTTGTTTCTTTCGTATCCACTCCATTAAAAACACAGATCACTTAAAAAACATTATTATTTACAAAAAAAAACAAAAAAGAATAAAAGAAAGAAACAAAAATGTTTTTGTTTTGTGATTCGAGATTTGTTTTTCTCTCTAATCACAGCAATAATAATAAAATATTCATAATAGTAACATAATAACAACATTATAATGATAAAAATATATTAAAAGCAAAGACAGATAAAAACCAAATGTAACTTTTTTTTCCTCTGTAAAAAAAAAAAAAAACTAGAAAAAATAGACTTCTAGTGCAGATACGGAGATATGTAAACCTGGTCCTACGACTATATATATATATATATATATATATATATATACATATACATATATATACCTTTTATATATATATATATTTTTTATATATATAAAATGGAAAGCATATTGAATTCTCTCATAGAGAGCGCTCACATCATGGTTTCTACTATAGTGTGGGTGGGCTTGATCAAGCCGTTGTTCCCGTTGGGGTCCAGAGGATGTGCCAGCTCAGTGTTCTTGGGACGGTACTCTGGGGGGCAGGAACTCGCCCCGCCCCGCACCGGAGCCGCCACCGCCTTAATCCTCTGCAAAAAAATTAAAAATTAAAATTAAAATCTCTTTGTTTATCTCTTGTCTTTAATCTCTTGTTTATGTGGCATGGGTCTATAGCACTCAAACTAAACCCATACATCATCCTTCATTTAAATATTATTTTGTCATTTAAAAAAGAAAAAATCATTAATGGGCAGCATTCAATTTACCGTTTAAGTTCAACATTTACCTCAAAAAGCATTTAGCTAAAGAGTTAGCGTTAAAGTTTATATTATATATATGAAATAATTTACCTGTGCTAAATCTTTAGCACTGTCCCAGGTTAAATTTTTTGATTTTAGCACTGTAGCATTTATTTCTTTTAGCACTGTTCCAGGTTAACATCGTTAGCACTGTCCCAGGTTAGATTTATCAGAGTAGGAAATCTGACTTGTTGGGGCTGTTTAAGTTACAATTTCTGCTTAGATCTTGGAATTCATAATTTTTACATTTGACTTCAAATAGTGAGCAGCATTATTTGCTAATAAATCTGATATTCTTCCTTAGAAATAATTATTTCCCTCGTTTTTTAAACAAGCCACGGTAGAATTACATGTTTTACACCTGAACTTGTCTGTGCATCTTTTGTCTGTTGCTCAGAGACTGAACACCTTTTAAAACCCACAGTTTATAAGCAGAGTAAAGGCGTGGGAGGCGGTGTTAATGCAGTAACTTGTCCAATAGCTTTTCACTGAGATTAAGTTTATAAAATTTGGGTTTGTATTTGAAATGATAATCCATGCTAATATCATCTCTTAAAATCTGGTAAAGAACTGTAGCCGAGAGAGGAGGGAGTGGCACTGTGGCAGAGAAACGATTTGCATGAGACGGAGGCGGTTGAGCGAGGGAGACGATGCAAATTCACTGGGAGAAAGTTGACACTGGCTTAAAAACACATTAAACAAATGACTTTACTGCAGCCGAGCTTTTAATACAGTAGATTATGTTGTATGTCGGGCTGCGCACTGCAAAGAACTCAGCTATAGAATAAAGCATCACAATACAGGGGTTATAATTCAGTATATTCAGTATATTGCAATACTCAATATATAAGACAACTCTTGTAAAAATTAAGTAGCCTATATTTAAGAGCATTAAAAGTATGTTTAAATTAGGTGAAGAATACTAAAAGTACATTTTTTAATTTAATACACTTTATGAAAATACACCTTTACACAGTTTCTCTGTATTACAGTAAAATGTATGTTTAAGCAACATGCATTATACGTAAATTAAACGTTGTTTTGATAGCAAATATATATAGTGGCATTAAATACTGCTCTTTAAAAAGTGCATTTTAGTGTAAAAAAATAAAAACACATGCTTTTATGTTGTGTTTTTACTGGAGTTTTTCTTTACCTTTTTATTTCTTTTGCCCTTTTATATTTTCTGTTTTACATTTTGGCCTCTATTGATTTAATTCATTTTATTCATTTCATCCTTTTATCTGTTTATTCCCTGTTACTTTTTAGCTTTTTAACTTGTTTTTTTAGTTCCCTAATTTGCATTTGTGTGTGATATCTTTTTTCATTCAAATTATTTATCTCTTTATTTTATTGCTTTGCATTTTAGCATGTCCACTTATCCTTTCATTCAGAATTATTGTATTTCTTATCAATTAAATCTTATGTTTGTTTGTTTTTTTTAAATGCTTTTACTATTTCACTTTTAGTGTTTTGTTTATGTAAAATGAGTTCCTTATTTTAGCTCACCTGATTTTAATTTTTAGTTCATTGTTTTCAGTTCCCTTTTAAATTGTAAAAGCTCGACCGCAATGAAAATTAGTTTTTTTTTTTTTTTTTTTCACAATGTACTCCCCAGTGAAAATAAAGGTACTTTTTAACCAATCAGAACAGTGGGATCTACTTACGAATAAAGCACTGTTATCTAGTGGGCGGGGTTTAAACACAGCACAACATGAACCACTTCTGACACCAATCTTTACTAATATTACAGCATGTTATCACTCACCTCAATCAGAGGCCCGTCAGACTGGATGATCTTGATCACAACCACCATCGGTATGCAAATCATGGAGGCGAGGGCGAGGGTCCAGCCGACTCCAATGGACCAATCAGGATACTCGTAGATTTTGTTGTATGTCAGAGGCTTGTATTTGACCAAGGAGAAGATGAAGCATCCCTGGAGAAGAGAGCAGAACATGAAGGTCAAACCTTGGTTGCCAGGTAGACGCTCGGCGTGACTTTAGTTTCCGCCCGTTCTCGTTTTTCCGCCCTCTGCAACTCTACAAGGGCGTTTTTTTCCAGGTCGTGTCCCAATTCACTAGCCAGTTCACTAGCTAGTGTATTGGATCACGACCCTGACGACTTGTGTTCCATCCTGCGTGAGGATAATTTTTTCTTGGGTTTACCTGCTTTAAATTTAACTGTTCTGCAATTGGGTTCAACAACCCTCTGGGTTGGAGAGCTACTAGTCTGTAGAGCTCCATCCCACCATTACACTTCATTTTACAAAACAGGATTTTTTTTTTTTTTGGCCCGACATGTAATGGTCTGGAAAATTGCTGACCCCTGCCTCACTCACTATACCTTACTCTCACTCTAAATCACTCTACCTCGCTCTACCTCACCATACCTCACCATACCTCACCATACCTCACCATACCTCACCATACCTCACCATACCTCACCATACCTCACCATACCTCACCATACCTCACTCTGCTTTGCTCCACCTGACTCTACCTCACTATACCTTGCCATACCTCACCTTACCTCACTACACCTCACCATACTTCACTTTACCTCACCATACCTCACCATACCTCACTCTGCCTTGCTCCACCTGACTCTACCTCACTATAATGTACTCTAATTTTACCACATTTACCTCACTCAATCTACCACCAGTCGAGTTATATCACGCAGGCACAGTCCCAATGGACCCCTAGCAGAAGCGCCAACAGAAACTAAAGTGAATTATATGAAAGATCATTGTTTGAAATAAACCAAAAAAGAAACATAATAGAGAAATCAATGGGTTGGTTTTGAAACTTCAGCACTCAGACTCAGAGATTAGTTTAGGCTGTAAATCCAGGGATGGATGGGAAGGGACAGTTTAAATGCTATAAAAAATACTATTTATAAATGTATGTGAGGAAAATAGAACAGTTTACCCTTTACAGCAGATAAAGAGCTACAGTGACCTTTAAAGGCTGGAATAAAAAGCGTTTGCCTGAACGAACAATTGAGTTTTTTTGAGTCCTGCTCTCTTTCAGGGTGAAAAAGTGCATTCTGCTCTCACAGAGACTAATCCCATCCCATCCTCAGCTCCTCATTCATCCTCACCAGCAGGCAGATGGTCACTCCATCTGGACCTCGGCGCTGCGGTGGGCAGAGAGCGGGACTTTAACAGCAAATCCCAGAGTAAAAAAAGTCCAACAGCACCGAGGATCTGCTGCTGGAGGAGGAGGAGGAGATCAGGGCCGGGGCTGTTTCAGGTTCTGAGCTCTTTTAAGGTTTTTATTTCAGTATTTATCTCCTGTGTTCTGTAATAAAACTGCAATTTACCCAAAAAAATACTCAACCATCCAACTCAGAAGACCTGTGTAGCTGGATTCTGTCTCTTTAAGAGATCTTAAAGTCAATCAAAGCGGAAAATAAACACCCACCACACAAAGTAAAGGCGTGATTACAGTCCAGCACCACTTCATCCAGGGATTTGGTCTGTAGCCAATCATGTCCTCGACTGCATCATAGAAATTATCAGCGCCTAAACGGAGGAAAAGAGGCTGTTTAGCTCTGTTACATAACTGCACTCGCTCTCACACTCACAGGGGGAAAAAAGCACAATGGCATGACTCAGAGTGTGTGTGTGTGTGTGTGTGTGATAACACAGGTGCAAGGTACAACATGCAGCATGCAAATCATTCTATGGGCTAACTTCTGACTCAGGCGTCATAAAAAAAAAAAACGAATAAAGATGGATGGCAAATGTGTGCATATATATATATGTGTGTGTGTGTGTGTGTGTGTGTGTGTGTGTGTTTAATATATCCTAAGCATTGCAGTTATATTGCAGCATGTGCAAGGTCACATAAGGCAGTATAAATACATTTTTTTGGGGTGATTTTCCATAATTTTTCATAACTTTGTCTAACAAAAGCTCAGTTATTAGATGCACAGAGTGCACTGTTAATTTCATAAGATATAAGAAGTAAGAATTTTATGTACATTTTAGTGCTTTATATTTTTCTTTTTCCTTTTTTCAGGAATTTTCACCAGAAGTTTTCAATGAATCCTGTATTCATAATGCATTAATAACGCTTTATATAGCAGACATAATACCTTATAATGTGTATTAAAGTACTTAATAATAATAATAAGTATAAAGTACTATTCATAAGCAATATACATAATCCATTACAAAGCACATAAAGTATAACTAACACTTCATAAAGAATATAAATACATTATAACTGTATGTTATATGTTAGGTCAGATGATTTTACTTGTATAATGTGCTATACATGTACTATAAATGTAAATGTATTATAAAAGCTAATAATAATCATCATTAGGTTTTATGTATGCTACCTAATGCATTATAAATGTATTCTTAATTAATTCTTAATTCTTCCATTTTTAAAAGCACAGAATATAAAACTATTATTTCAGTGATACCAGTACGGTTGTGTTTGTGTATATAAATAAATAAATAAATAAATAAATCTCAGAGCACACAGTCAGACTGGGCCATTAAAAGGTTAACTCTTAATGATTAATGCTCTATTTCACTTTTCCAACAAAGCCCTGCCCAAAAATCAAACATTACACAATAACAGCTGGATTCATGAGTTCCTCATTATTACAGTCATGTGAGGAAATTAGGACACGCTGTTTTTGTCAGGTTTACAGCTTTTTGGGAGTTTTAAGAAGAAAGCTTAGTCAGAGATTCACAATCAAAACCAGAACAAATCGACTCAAAAATAAAGTTTTAATCCCACTGCAGTACGAGCACTAAACAGCAAAATATAGGAAAATATAGGGCAATATAAATCTATTAATGCAATTAAACCACTTGTCTCTGGCTTGTTTTTGTGTTCTGTAAATCTTTATATGCTATTTTTCTTATATATATATATATATTTTTTTTTAGAAAATGTTCAATTATATATGCAAATATACATATAATGACAAATAAATATATTCTGATTCAATGTCTTGGACCTTTTTTTTTTTGAATAGCATTAACTATATATATATATATATATATATATATATATATATATATATATATATATATATATATATATATATATATATATATATATAAAAAATAACAGACGTATTACTGAATTAGATCACAAAGATTAAAGCCAGGTTACATCACAAATATTTCCTTTGACATTTTTATTATTTTATATATACATATCTTGGATATGTTTTGTACAATAAGACAAAAGTGTGCTAATAAATAAAGTAATTTCTTCAGTCTTTATGTCTGTTTAGTTATATTACTGTATCTACATATTTCTCAGATGAAGAACAAAAGTTTGGATAAATATATAATAATATATTGTACTTATATTATACTCATAATAATATACTCAGCTATGCCTGCCATCTACAGCTTCCAGACTACATTGCCCAGGATGCACCACACACTGACATCACACCCAATCCTGATCCCAAACACATGACACTTCCAGGAAGCAGATCACCTGAGTACTAACCAACCTTGATTTTTGCCTGCCCTCAGACATTGCCTTGCTGTGTTCTGACTTTTGGACTGTTTATCAACCCTGGTATGTTTTCTCTTTGTTGCTGCTGTTTACTGGTATTGACTCTATTTTGTCTGACCGTTCCTTTGTCTTATACTTTATTTAATAAAGTATATTTATTTTGATTTGCATCTGCGCGTATCTGTGACCTGTTCTACTATGCCACATATAAGGGATTTATGTTGTGTCCTATTTTTTTTTTTACGCAACTGTTCAGTATAAGAATAAAACTGCCTTTAAAAAAGCCAATAAATACATTTACATAAGTTTTACAGAGACATACTCACCATAAACCCAGGCTACAGCAATACATTCAAAGAATGCAACCCACAAAAGGCACACACCACTGGCTGCATAGTAGTCAAAGAGTTGAAACACGTACATGCCACCCTGAAACAAAGAAAAAAAACAAGATAAACCGTTAATTATAGTGAATTATTTCATTATTTCATGAATTAACGCAGGGCAAGACTGCCCGGAGCAGAGCTATTTCAGGCAGGGAAGGGGCGGGGCCTGAACAGATGACTCTCTGGAGTTTATGGAGGTTACGTGAGATATTATGTCATGATATTATGTCAAAAGTAGGCCACAGTCGGCCTAAAGCAGCACAGACTAAAGCTTTTTTTCCTCTATTGGGGGGTTAGATGGGTTTAGTGTTCAGATGCTGAATGTAGAGGAAGTCCTGGTGTAGAAATGAGACGCGTACGTGAGACACATACGTGAGACACTTAATGTCTCAGGTGTGTCTAATGCTTTCCCCTGTGTTTATCAGGTTTTTCTTAGGTGCATCTCATGTGTTTCTCAGGTATGTCTTAGGTCTGTCTCAGGGATATCTCATTCACCTGTTATACACGAGACACACATATCAGGTGTATATCAGGTGTGTCTCAGGTATATCTCATGCATTTCTCATGTGTACATCAGGTATTTCTCAGGTGTATCTCGTGTTTCTCAGGTATGTATCAGGTGTATGTCAAGGGTATCTCAGGTGTGTCTCAGGTATATCTCATACATCTGATATACACAAGACACAAATATCAGATGAATATCAGTTGTATATCAAGTATATATCATGTGTATCTCAGGTATGTCTCAGGTATATCTCATACACCTGATATACACAAGACACACATATCAGGTGTATGTCAGGTGTGTCTCAGGTATATCTCATGCGTTTCTCATGTGTATATTAGGTATTCTCAGGTGTATCTCGAGTGTATCTGAGGTATATTTCAGGTGCACATCAGGTTATTTTTTATGTGTTTCTCAGGTATATCTCATACACCTAACATACACGAAAAACGCATACCAGATAAATATCACGTGTGTCTCAGGTGTGTCTCAGGTGTGTCTCAGGTGTGTCTCAGGTGTGTCTCATACACCTGATATACACGAGAAACACATACCAGATAAATATCATGTGTGTCTCAGGTGTATATCAGGTGTGTCTCAGGTATATCTCATGCGTTTCTCAAGCGTATGTTAGTTATTTCTCAGGTATGTCTCAGGTGTGTGTTAAATATGCTGTTCCTGCAGTACGCACCTCAGTGACCATGGTAAGTCCCAACAGGTAGCTCACAAAGCATACTATAGCTATAAAGATTTCTCGACGGTAACCCTTCCGTAGGAAGGATGGGTACAGATCCACCAGCGATGTGATCTGTCCTTCCACTTCGACAAACTGCAGGAGAGAAACAGAGAGCCGTATTAAATAATACACTGTTTATTTAAAAAGAAAATAAATAAATTATAAAAAGCCCCAGGCAGGCGATGCTAGGTGTCTATTAGAGATCATCTGACTCACATATTGAGTGATTTTACAAGAAGGAAACAAGTAAAAAAGACAATCAGGGCCTCTATTTTGACGTACTCGAGGCAACTTATCTTATTTTCCAATGATTTCTATAAATAAGCTCCCACTGAACATTTCTAAATGGTCTAAAATGACGTTACTCTATAAATCTGAAGCTAATCAGGAATAAAAGCCTGAGTTTTTGCTGTGACCTCCTTTCTGCTTTCAGCTGAGTGTTTCCTGAACTGTACACGGGTTTCCCAACTCCATGTTGTCCAGTGAAGCTATGCTAATTCCATTTCAGTAAAGCCAGATTTAATTTAACTGGGCCAGCACCACACCCAGCTCAGTAGCTTCCCTGGACTTAGCACAGTGTAGGATTTCACCAGGACAGTGAAATGCGATAGTGCAAGACCCCCGCTGATGCAAGACTCAACAGTTGCCAACAAAGTGTTTTTTCTTTTTGGCTTGTCTCCCAACTTGATCACTCCATCTGGTAGTTTGATGGTGCGGAGATTAATGTCCTGCGCACCATAAATATATCCTGTCTCATTATAAAAATTACCTAAAAAGGATATTTGAATTTAAAAAAGAAAAAAAAGTGGCTGCTTTTAGAGAATATGGAAAAAAAAGGCTAAAAAAGCTAAAAACTAGCTTTCTTAGTCGAGTGATGCTGTTATTTGGTGTGAGGATGTTTTTGGGAAGTTTCTGGAGGAGCTAAAAGCTAACGCTAACTGACCTAAGCAGGTGCCAATGTAGTGTTAGGAGTCTAGCCCAAGAACTTTTATTAGTGTAGCACAGCTTTCTGTAGTCACCCAGACCTGGAATTGAACCCCAGTCTCCCACATGGTAGCTCACAGGCGGTGGTGTTATCCACTGTACCTTACCAACCAGTTAGAAGCTAACACTAGCTGACCAAAGCGCACAACAGTGATGTTAATCTGCAAAAGGTGCTGCTTCTGGAGTAGCTAAAAGCTAAAGCTAGCTGACCAAAGCAGATACCTATGCTGTTTTCCTGTACTGAGATCACATAATAATAAAAGTAAATACATTAATTTTTTGGCCCCTTTAAGACCTCAACACTGACAGCTAATAAAAAATAGCTGGGCAATTTCCATGTTCAGGGGCTTAACCTCTTTATTGTCTTTATTAGAACAACTAAAACTACTCTCTGTTTGGGTGTTTGTTGAGATTCGCCTTTTAAGCATTGGAATCTGTAGAATATTACAGAACAACAGAACCCATAACCCGGTCCACAAACACTGGAAAAGGTTAAGTTTTAACCCAAGTTTAACCCCAACTTTGTAAAAACAAAGGTTTCCTCTATGCAATTGTCACCACTTATATAAATATAATTGTATTTTACAATTTTGTGTTTTCATATGTTTTTTTCACACTTGAATATGACTTCACTGGCTGTTTAAGTGGAATTTACAAATGGTAAAAGAGTATTCCCCATTTTATACACCTGATAACTGTCCTACACTGACCTGACTGTCGAGACCCAGTAGCAGAAGCATGATGAAGAAGAGAATGGCCCAGAAGGTAGGCAGTGGCATCATCGTCACAGCTTTAGGATAAGCAATGAAGGCCAGGCCGGGACCTATAGGGGTAGAGAACAGAGAGGGGAAGGGGAGGTGGAGGAAGAACAATCAGCGAAACCAATCACTCGCACATGTTGATCCGTGCTGCTCTGAAGCGCAACAGCAGCGCGGACCAAACCCAGACATAAAGAAAAAACACGGCGCGAGTAGATCCTAGACGATGAAGCGATTCGGCCAAACTCCAGCTGCAGGCTGTGATTTATCTCAGCAACACGCTATCGTCTGGAGTTAGCATCCTAACGCTGACTAGCCAAGATACTTTACAACAAATACATGAGCTGGATTTATATAAAAAACTGTGTAAAACTGTGTAAAACTGTGTTTAAACTGGTCAAAATGACTGTACTGATAATTACAACATTAAAAAAACACTAAAAACAACAACAACAGAGCTAAACTGAGCGTTTTCTAACTGCCCAAACTATCTCTCACCTTCCTGCAGAACAACACTACATAGCTAGCATAGCATACTAGCATAGCAAAAACAGTGTTTAAGAACAACTGCAAAAAAATATCTAGCAGCAGTTTTTATATCAGCCAATAAAACAGCCATACAAATTACTGTACATGATGATATGATGATGAGGATATGTCTATTGCCGTTTTTATGTCTTTTTTTCCACTAAATGGTACCCAAACTACTCGACGCTACTCTATTAGCATTCTGTCTATTAGCATTTAGTCCTTTTGAACATCTACCGTAATTTTTGCACTATAAGGGGCACTTAAAATCCTTTAATTTCCCCAAAAATCATCAGTGCGGCTTATAATAAGCGTTATTAATGAGTTTCAGTGAAGTTTCTCCAGAACTGAGGCTGGAGCAGGATTAGCATTAGCTGCTAATCGTGCTAAGTGCTAGCTCTTTCACCATTCAGAGGTGACTATATCGGACTTTAGTCTGCAGTATTAAAACAAGCTATGTGGAATGAACCGCTAGCTGATAGCGCCCTGGGTTAGCCACTGCTAACCGTGGCTAGCACTACTGCTAACTGCGCTGTTAAAAATATTGGAAATCTAAGCTTACTGTAAATAAATGGAAGTGCTTAACTCACCCAAATAAACAGTTTTCAGGAGAGAAATCTGTGTAGATTAACATCCAGCACTCAATTAACTTTAAAAGATTTTTTGTTTTATTAAATTACTGAATTAGAAGGGTAACATGACGACACCTTTGTTCCTTACTAGTGCTGCTTAAGATGAGCACTTTAAGTATGAAAATAGACCAGAAAATAGACTTACAGTGTGAAAAATATGGTAGTTGCAAAGTCAGAATCCAAGATGGCTGCACTTTTTTATGCGGTTGGATGACCAAAATATCGTATTTCGTATTCTTATCTACCGGTATGAACCGCTAACAATACTAATGTGGGTCAATGCTAACAACAACGACCTGAAATGTAATTATTTTCAGGGATTTTTAAAAACGCTGCATTATTCCCAACTTATATTTTCAAAATTACTAAAGTAGTTTAGGTACCATACAATGAAAAAGCTCCACATGTTTCCAGATACAGAATGAACTTCCCTCAGGGGTCAGGTCTTCCAGAGTTCCCAGAGGAACGTCTGTTAAAACAAGCCTTGTTCACTGCTCACCTCTCGTGTTGTATATAGATAAATAATGCTGTATACTCAACACAACAGTCTCATATACACTCTATACAAAGCTCTTTTAAGACTCCTGGAGCCTCCTGTGGCGTTAAAGTGCGGCATTAATCATGTTCTTCTGCAGAGCAGTCGGAGTAAGTATTAAATCAGACCCTGTGTTCTGTAAACACAGAGTTAAAGATTTATTCTTTATAAACAGCACGTAGCTATTCGGGCCAGAGCCTCCTCGGGAGAAGGTCCAGGTAGAAACAGCATTGCAGAAGAACTAAACAATGAGAAAAGGGAGCCAGTGAAACAGGAGCTCGGAAATCAATCAGTCAATCGATCGATCAATCGATGCGTCTAATAGTTCTCCTTCAACAGGTCGTTAGCTTATAGCGCTGCAAGGAAGTAAATGGATCATAAAAACGTAATGATGGAGAGAGAGAGCATGCTGAATGAAGAGCTTGATAATTGAAGATCTTGACAATTGTCCAATAGGGTCTACAAGATGGAGGGAAAGAACCAATAGGATCCACTCGGGGCAGGAGCCAAACGTTTATCAAATAGAGAAATTAAAGTCAAAAACACAGAGAATACAAAAAGAAGCCCAGCGTTCCCAAAAATGCATTTTTTGACGCAATTTGAGGCAATTTGACCTGTGCGTATCTTTAATTACTTTAAATAACTTTAAATACTCATCGTCAGGATGTTTCTTGGTAAGTTTAACCCTCAGTATCTGTGGAAACAGGTTGGAGCAGAGCTCACAGGGCTGTTTCAGACTAACTGTAGACTCTTCATCATTAATATAAAGTGGACTGGACAAGATCCAATCAAAAGAGCTCAGTGTTCCCAGGGTCTCCATGCACTTTCCACTGTTTGTGGTTTGTTTGGCGAGTCCAACCAGAGTGAGCATCACGGCTCCAAGACGTCATTCCATTATATATTCCATTACATTCCATTACATTCCATTACATTCCATATTATTCCATTATTTAATCTAGGTTACATCTCAAGCTTGTTTCGTTTTGACTTCTTTCTTTAATAATTTGATGAAATTTCGTGATATCTCTCGCAGAAAAGCGACTGATTGCCGAAACAAATCCAAATCTGTCTACTGTCAAATCTTTTTGTCTCCTCGCTGCAGCTTTCACTTTATTTCATTTTTAATTTTAACACTGGTGTCTCCGATTTTGTCGTTGTTGTTTTCTACAGGACTGAGCAACTGTTTTAGATTTTTTTTTTTTTTTTTTTGTTTTTTTTTTTGAAGTAGCAGTGCCCACCATCACTGCCACCTTTACCCTCGTACCTGACTCTGCCACATCGGCAATGTCCACCCCTTGCTCTTGTGCCATGAAGCCCAGGACGGAAAATATTGCGAAGCCAGACACAAAACTGGTAGCGCTGTTCAGGCCTCCCAGCAGCAAACAGTCCCTATGTCACACATATGTCATGGAGCTTGTTAATTAACACAAAAGGAACCTACGTCCCCACTTTTTTTTTTTTTTTTGCCCGTTGACTGGACTAATCCCACGCCTCCCGCCCCCCCGGCCGTGGCGCTCACCTGTAGCAGTTGTACTTGTACTTGTTGTAGCTTCCCAGCGACGTCATCGCTCCCAAACAAATGGCGTAGGAAAAGAAAATCTGTGTTCCGGCATCAATCCACACCTGTGCAACACGGAGGAGGAAGCGTTACGATACAAATACTCACCTTTCAAATCTAAAAACCTGTCTGTTAAAAAATCCCATCAGAGTTCAGACAAATTCACACTTGGGCCGAGTGCTGTATTTTCCAATACCCCGGTTACAGAGTATAATATGGCGATCAGCCCAAACCACATGTGACGACATCCTGGTTACAGAGCATAATATGGCAATAGGCCCGAATCTAGGTCTGATTTTGGCCCAAAAGCTTGGCTCACTTTTGGCCCAAGTGCTGTATAACGCCCTGTTACAGTGTGTAATATAGCGATCAGCCCGAACCACATGTGACCACACCCCGGATACAGAATATAAAATGGCCCAAAAGCTTGTTTTACATTTGGGCCGCATGCTGTATTTGCCAATACCCCGGTTACTGAGTATAATATGGCAACTGGCCTGAACCACATGTGCATACAACCTGGTTACAGAGTATAATATGACAATGAGCCCAAACTGTTTGAATCTAGGTCCAATTCTGGCCCAAAAGCTTGGCTCACATGTTAGAATATAGATACAGATTTTTGGTTTAAAGGTAATTTTGTTTAATAATAATAATAATAATAATAATAATAATAATAATAATAATATGCAGCACTGATACAGAACTGGAGGTGTGAGGAAATGCAGCTGCTACATGCAGAGAGGAAGACAGGTCTTACTTCAGGATCAGCGAGACGGGTGACGTTCGGGTACAGATAGAACTTGATGCCTTCGGCTGCACCGGGAAGAGTGACGCCGCGCACCAGGAGCACAATCAGCATCACAAACGGAAAGGTCGCCGTGATGTAAACGACCTGCAGGACGAGAACAGAGAGATACAGATCAGAGAACATGCTTATAGTCCTAAAGCCTTTATTATATATATATATATATATATATATATATGTATGAGACAGGAATATATACAGTATATACACTGTATACCCTGGCATGCCAAAAGCCATGGGACAGGAATATATACTCCATAGACTGGCACGCCAGAGTTGCGTGTCTATTCACACGGACAATTCTTGCCAGATGCCACCAGTCACAATCATTATCACCCACTGCGCTGTCCACTGGTGGTGGTAATGCCAGTCATAAAGACTTTAGTAAACAGTTACACACTGCTGTTCCATGACTTCTGTGTTCACACTGGTGTCAGTGAGAAATACTGTCCTTTTCACTTCTTATTTTATGAATTCTAATTCAGGTTGTCATCTGACAGTCTCTGCAATGTGGAGGATTATAGAACTGATTAGATTAAATACTTGGAACACTTAGATTCTCATTTGCTTTCCAACCACAGTTTCCAAAACTCTTCTCTAACAAGAGTGTTTTTATTACGTCCAAATCATCATCATCATTTCTGCATTCTGGCTTAATTACAAGCATTTCACTGCATTTAATAGAGTCACATTATGGGCAACGAGGAATCTGTGGTCACAAACCCGCGGCCAATTCTACAGGAGGAACTCGAGGAACAGGACAGATCAATCTGAGGCCGCCGCTGCAGTATTTACAGCTGTGTACCCGAACCCAGCGATCAATAAACCAGGATTTAATCCTGCAGACAGGGCGGCTCTGTGCGGACTGTGCGGTCAGCCGTCTGCTGGCGGACGCCTCGTCTTCCAGGAACGTTCGCCGTCATTATCTTCAACATTAATCATCCCGGGAAGGTTATGTTTGTGTTTAACTTTGGCTGAAGTGTGTTTAACAAACACAGCAAGTCAGATACTGGAGATGAACCGCGAGAAATGATGTTTTAGGAAGTGCAATCCACTTAAATGCAGACTAAATATGAAATATTGCTAATTAATACATCTGCTTAAATTACAGACAATTCTAAATCTAAATAATCTTTATCTGCCAGCGGGAGATCATGTGAAAAGATACTTTTTACCACATAAAATCACATAAAATATAATAATAATCCAATAATATTTCAACAAACTACAAACAAGGATGATCAAATCATTTAGACTACATGTAAAAGGATTTAACTTGCTAAAATATATTTATATATAAGTAGCACTCGCTGCTAACTGACACAGATCTGCATATGCACACATACAGCCTGTATATACCCTGTAGAAGATAAGTGTAATAGAAAGACTTCACTGGAACTGTTCTCAGTAAAGTTTCTCCAGCACTAAGGCTTGGTGCAGCAGTATTAGCATTAGCCGCTAACCGCAGCACTAGCAGGACATAAATGCTGCCTTATGTGATAGCGTTAGACTGAGGAACCCTGAGTGTTTTCTGGTAAGCTAGGGCGCTATCAGCTAGCGGTTCATCCCACTTCACGTGTTTTGACACAGTCAACACGCAGACTGTAAGCGCTGCGGTTAGCGGCTAATGCTAAAGCTGCTGCACCCAGCCTTAGTGCTGGAGAAACTTCACTAAAAACTCAGCGTTATAACTGTACTTCAGCAGAGTGGCTTTACTGCTTCTTAATACCTGACTTGTAGAAGTCATACATAAGGAGCACTGGATTATATAATGCCTTATATTCCGAAAAATATGATAAATATTATGTAATGATTTACATGCAGCTGTGCTCAGTTCTTTACTGAAAAGTTAGAAAAGCATGTACACCTGAGACCTGTCTATGTTTGATCCATCAGCGCCTGCTCGCTGCTCACCTTTCCTGTTGACTTCACACCTTTCCAAATGCAGAAGAAGCAGATGACCCAAACCCCGAGGAGACACAGCGCCAGATCCCACTTTACTGGACCCACCTTCTCAATGCCGTCAGAGATACTCAGTACGTTTCGTCTGTGGAGAAACACGAGACACTGCTTAGATATTTCAAGAAGCGCGTAAACATCAGGTAAACAGGATCTGTGTGCAGGTCTGCACAGGAGGGACGATGGGTTTGAATGGATTCTTAAAGGCTAAGCACCTAATATGAAATTGTCAAACACATACAGTGCAGACCAAAAGTTTGGACACACCTTCTCTTTTTCAGTGCTTTTTCTTTATTTTCATGATTATTTACATTGTAGATTCTCACTGAAGCATCAAAACTATGAATGAACACATGTGGAGTTTTATGTTCTTAATAAAAAATGAGCTGAACCTCCACAGTCACCAGACCTGAACCCAATCCAGATCCAGGTTTGGGGTGAGCTGGAGCACAGAGTGAAGAAGACAAAGGAGCAACAAGTGCTAATAAACACCTCTGGGAACTCCTTCCTTCCTTCAAGACTGTTGGAAAACTTTTTTTCATTTCAGGTGGCCACCTCTTGAAGAAGCTCATTGAGAGAATGATGCCAAGAGTGTGTAAAGCAGTAATCAGAGCAAAGGGGGGCTTTTATTTTGAAGAAACTAGAATATAAAACGTTTTTTTTTTTAGTTATTTCACCTTTTTTTTGTTAAGTACATAAAACTCCACACGTGTTCATTCTTAGTTTTGATGCTTCAGTGAGAATCTACAGTGCAAATAGTCATAAAAAAAATAATAAAATGCATTGAAAAAGAGAAGGTGTGACAAACTTTTGGCCTGTACTGTAAATACTGTTCCTAACTTGTGATTTTCTCCACATATTCTAATACAATTTCAAGGAAAAGCATAGCTGCAAAGCTCGAAGGCTTTTAGGCTGAAACCAGTTCAGGTAGTTGGATTATGGAGATTTATAGAGTTGCTTTTTAAACTATTCTAGCTAGCGGGTGTCTTTAATAGCTCAATGCAAACGTTCTAATCTTTATTATTTACTTAGTAAGCGTTAGCTGCTAACATAGATTAACTAGACTAAGTAGATGCCTGGCTAGTTCACATAGATTAGCTCCCAGTACAGTCTGTACAGCACTAGATATTAATATTATTATTAATCTGTACAGTCTCCCATACAATCGCTCCAAGTCTGCCATAGTTAACAGTGTTTAACAACAAGTAGCAGCACTATTCACGCTAGTAAACTCGTACTCTTTTGACTCTTTTGACTCTCTTGTGGTCGGGGGTTTAAACATCACTTCTGACACCAACATTATTATACAGTACACAAACTAATTATATATAGATACAAAAAATTATATATATATATATATATATTTTATTTTATGTTTATTTTATTTTATGTTTTTGATAATCAATACAGTATTACAAACAATAAAATTTCAATAATTTTATATATTGTATCCTATTTTCGTTCAATCCTACTTGTCTGGTAAGTGAGACTATAATAACGTAAATAAGAAAAGCGTAACTCTAGGTCTCTCAGATACTCACTCCCAGAACTCTGTGACTGGTGAAGTGAAGTTGGTGGCGTTCGCCCCCCACAGGGTCATGTTCCTGCGCAGTGTGTCCTCCACACAGTTCTCTGTGTTCCAGGGATTATTGCAGCTGGCCCAGGGAAGCTCCGGCTGGAAGCACTGGAACAGGTAGTACAGACCCCAGGCCAGGATCACGATGTAGTAGATGTTCAGCAAGGAGACGATGACGATGGAAGCGTAGCCGATACCTGAAAACACAAACATGAACAAACAGATATTAGAGCCAGAACTACAGCACAGCACAGCACAGCACAGCACAGCACAGAACAGTAAAGTACTGCTCAGCACAGTACATCAAAGTAAAGTAGTACTGTGCACAGTAGAACACAGTAAAGTACAGCTAAGCTCAGCACAGTAGAGCACAGTAAAGTACAACACAGCACAGTACAGCACAGCTCCGTTCAGTACAGCACAGTACACTACAGTAGAGCTCAGCACAGCACAGCACAGTAAAGAACAGCTCAGTACAGTACAGTAAAGCAAAGTACAGTACAGCTCAGCAGTACTTTGCACAGTAAAGTACAGCACAGCACAGTACAGTACCGTACAGCTCAGCACAGCACAGTTAAGTACAGCTCAGCACAGTAAAGTACAGCTCAGCACAGTAAAGTACAGCTCAGCACAGTACAGTAAAGCAAAGTACAGTACAGCTCAGCAGTACTTTGCACAGTAAAGTACAGCACAGCACAGTACAGTACCGGACAGCTCAGCACAGCACAGTTAAGTACAGCTCAGCACAGCTCTGCACAGTAAAGTACAGCTCAGCACAGTAAAGTACAGCTTAGCACAGCACTGCACAAAACAGCACAGCACAG